>NC_141537.1:153814141-154132891 GCF_021556685.1 Rattus norvegicus | reverse complement strand
TCGAATGTTCATTGCAGCAGTAGTCACAGTAACCCCTTGGCCATTGTGGAGCGAGCACGGAGCCTGCTGAGAGATGAATGGAGGATGAGAATGTGACTCATATGTATACAGAATATTTATTGTTCAGCTTTAAAGAAGCAAATGCTGCCATCTGTGACAACAGAGGCAAACCTGGAAGACAGTGAGTAAATGAAGTAAGCCAGGCACCAAAGTCAGACTCTGTCTGTATTTGTATATGGACTCTAAAGATGCCTTGGGGAAGCACAATGTGGACCTGTGGCTACTAGGGTTGAGGTACTGGGGGGCAAGGGAAGTGGGGAGCATAGAAAAAGCACACAAAGAACAGCTGAGACCCACAGACAGCTGAGGAACCTTGTGAGCTTCTGGGCTGGCCTAGCTCTAGAATTTCACCAGGAGTCGTTCTGGAAACCCCTGCACATCTATGATCTGGGATGTGGTGACCTAGGAGTCCATGAAATCTGCTTTCAACACTTGCTGCTTCGGTTTCAGAGCAACTCGTTTTACTGTCTGGCTGCTGCGTGTGCTCCTGATATACAGAGGCCCCACAGGGACAGCGATCCACCAGAGAAGCAGTAGAACCATTTTATAGATTAAGAAACAGGCATCAACCCCGGTCTGCTTAATAAGGGTGCCTGCCCTCTGTTCCCTCAGTTTCTTGAACTGGAAAGCAGGGTGGCACCCTCTCCCCACCCTCTTTGTGAAAATGTAGAATTCTTGAAACTTATTATGAACAAATGCAAACGGCCTTTTAATAAGTAGGAGGAAAAGGCCACTGACAAATTGTGGTGTTTTCCTTATTTTGACTTGTTCACAGATGCTGTAAACCCTTCAGCACTGTTGAATCATTTGGAAATTTCCCTTCCAGAGGAGCAAATGTTAAGTCTCTTTTATACCAGCCTGCACTTGCTGAGACTTGGAGAGGGAAATGACAGAAGGCAGTGGGAAGCCTCAGCTCTGTCCAAAGGCAGGAGAGTGAGCAGAATGGGGTCTGAGGTCTTTCAGGTCACAGGGGCTTTTCCTTGAGCGTGAGCCTGTTCAAGGCTGTGAGACTTAACATCGGGTTCAATAGATGGGGGATGATGGGAAGTCACACCCCTTCCCTCTTCAGCAGAACTCAGGGCTGGGACCAAATACAAAAGTTTTAAGAATCGGATCCTGGTTGTAAGTTTGATTGTTTTCTCCAGGTTTCTCTGCTTGGCACCCAAGACCCCTGCCTTGCCCAGGACACAGCCTGTTTGGCAGTTCAAGGGGAGCACATAGTACCTATCTATCCTGAAGTGTAGGTAACCGTACGGAATAGCAAACTTGGGCTCTTCCAGCTAATGACTTCCAGATGCTGGAAACAGTGGCCAGTGGAATTTTATTGCCCCAAACTGTGGTTCTGGGCCGCATACTTCTGACTTGAAGGCAATTTGGAATGTAAACATTGCAAAGCATGTACTAGAATTAATTAAAGCTACCCTGTATTCTCCAGGCTTGCAAGCCAACAATGAACTGTGTGCATGAACACCAAGACACGCAGAGCAACTGGAGGCTGCAAGAACCTCTGATTGATTGTCACTACCCGCCACCTTTACCTTCCACAAAATACCATGTCACAGGACCTAAGCTGACTTATCTGCCTAGGTAGTCACCACTCATAGCCTAAGAAGAGGGATTACAAGATGCCCCCCACCACAAGTGAAGAGTGGTCAGTGCATGCTAAGCATGGCTGTTCATCACATGTTCATACGGAACCAATCATAGGTCCAGAGCGCTTTGCACACTTGCCAAAAGCTTACGTAACCAGGAATGAAAATGTGCATATGGGCAACATCAAGAATGTCCAATGGGCACGGAAAGAAAACCATGGCATCTAGTCCTTGGCTGATAAAACTAGAAATAGCTCCTGGAGGTAAATTTTAAGTTCACGATGGCATTCAGAAGTGACAGTGCAAGTGTGTTTAATGTCACCGAGCTGCAAACTTAAAAACGGCTCACGTGGTGAATTTCGAGTTACATATAGTTCACCTCCTAAACTAAAAGGCAGGAATATTTAGGCAGTAAATGTTCTTTAAGATTATATAAACCATCAGACGCTCCAGAATATTCCTCTCCTCCCATACTCTAAGAAGGGAAGTCCTGGCTCCCTGGGAATTGTCCCATGTAGTGCCAGGTCATTTCAGGAACATGATGGGAGACACCTGAAGGCCACACCCTTAGAGCTGAGCAGCCATCCACATGCCCCTATGTCTTTAGAGTAGTGGCTCTTAAAGCAGGGAACTCTACAAAGAGCCGAGTAAGTGGTGATACACACCTTTGTAATTTCTGCCACCGTAATAAAAATATCTGAAGCAAATGGCTTATAACAAGAAAAGGTACAGAGTTTGAAGGATCTGGTCCACTGTCTCATGGTCGCATTGCTTGGGCCCCTGGGAAAATAGTACATCTGTGTGTTTTGGGGGCAGAGAAAAGGAATCCTCTTATGAACTAAGAAACAAGGAGAAAAGAAGACAAGACTGAGATCCCAGCACCTCCTCCAAAGACAAGTCCTCACCAATCCAACTCCCTCTTTTTAATTCCCACCTTAAAGATTCCATTATCTCCTGTCTTAGTCACTGTTCTCTTGCTGTGAGGAGACACTATGCCCAAGACAACTCTTGTAAAAAAAAAAAAAGCATTTAATTTGGGGCTTGCTGATAGTTTCCATGGTTAGTCCATTGTGATTGTGGTGTTGAACATGGTGAGTGCACAGGCAGGGGCTGGGTCAGTAGTAGATATCTACATCCTGATGGACAAGCAGAGAGCGAGAAACTGGGCCTGGCATGAGTTTTCGAAACCACAAAGCCCACAACCCAGTGACATATTTCCTCCAACACGGCCATGCTTACTCCAACATGGCCACACCTCCCAGTCCTTCTCAAATAGTGCCACCCTCTGTGGACTAAACATTAAAATATATAAGCCTATGGGGCCATTCTTATTTAAATTACCATACCCCCTAATAGCCCTGCTTTAGGGGCGAAGCCTCAACACATGCACATTTGGAGGACACTTCAGATAAAAACTGTACTGATCAGTACTGACTGTAACTATCACTGGGCTCTGGGAGTCAGATGGCTTAGCTCAGCTCTGGAAGGAGAGGAGTGAGGCCATATTCTTTAGCGTGGCTGGGTCAAGTTTGTTGATGTGCACACAAATACTAACTTCTCTGTTGATGGACCTAATTGTTGAAGAGTCCTCCTTAGGAAACAAGATTGTATTTACTGACTGCTATTCTGCCTTTCTGATGTTATGGAAAATTGTGCATCCATTCCTGTCCCAGTGGTTCTTCTGCGGTTGTGCATTGACTCCAGTCCCACCAGAACCTTCACTTGCTCCCCTTGGTTCCCTCAGATGATCTTCATGTGACTTTCATCCTCAGCATCCTCTCTAGGTATACTGTACAGCAGGTTTTAAGGTAACTCCAGAACTAAGCCCAACACGAATAGATTGGATGGGGGAAAGGAATCTTCTGTGTGCTCTGTCCTCTTGGATCCCAGTATTGCCCAACTTTGATGTTCAAACATTATCACTTTTGTCTTTATTTTTTTTTTACATTTTATTTTTTTTTATTAACTTGAGTATTTCTTATATACATTTCGAGTGTTATTCCCTTTCCCGGTATCCGGGCAAACATTCCCCTCTCCCCTCCCCTTCCTTATGGGTGTTCCCCTCCCAACCCTCCCCCCATTGCCGCCCTCCCCCCCCAGTCTAGTTCACTGGGGGTTCAGTCTTAGCAGGACCCAGGGCTTCCCCTTCCACTGGTGCTCTTACTAGGATATTCATTGCTACCTATGAGGTCAGAGTCCAGGGTCAGTCCATGTATAGTCTTTAGGTAGTGGCTTAGTCCCTGGAAGCTCTGGTTGCTTGGCATTGTTGTACATATGGGGTCTCGAGCCCCTTCAAGCTCTTCCAGTTCTTTCTCTGATTCCTTCAACGGGGGTCCTATTCTCAGTTCAGTGGTTTGCTGCTGGCATTCGCCTCTGTATTTGCTGTATTCTGGCTGTGTCTCTCAGGAGCGATCTACATCCGGCTCCTGTCGGTCTGCACTTCTTTGCTTCATCCATCTTGTCTAATTGGGTGGCTGTATATGTATGGGCCACATGTGGGGCAGGCTCTGAATGGGTGTTCCTTCAGTCTCTGTTTTAATCTTTGCCTCTCTCTTCCCTGCCAAGGGTATTCTTGTTCCCCTTTTAAAGAAGGAGTGAAGCATTCACATTTTGATCATCCGTCTTGAGTTTCATTTGTTCTAGGCATCTAGGGTAATTCAAGCATTTGGGCTAATAGCCACTTATCAATGAGTGCATACCATGTATGTCTTTCTGTGATTGGGTTAGCTCACTCAGGATGATATTTTCCAGTTCCAACCATTTGCCTACGAATTTCATAAAGTCGTTGTTTTTGATAGCTGAGTAATATTCCATTGTGTAGATGTACCACATTTTCTGTATCCATTCCTCTGTTGAAGGGCATCTGGGTTCTTTCCAGCTTCTGGCTATTATAAATAAGGCTGCAATGAACATAGTGGAGCATGTGTCTTTTTTATATGTTGGGGCATCTTTTGGGTATATGCCCAAGAGAGGTATAGCTGGATCCTCAGGCAGTTCAATGTCCAATTTTCTGAGGATCCTCCAGACTGATTTCCAGAATGGTTTTACCAGTCTGCAATCCCACCAACAATGGAGGAGTGTTCCTCTTTCTCCACA
Source organism: Rattus norvegicus (assembly GCF_021556685.1). NCBI lineage: Eukaryota > Metazoa > Chordata > Mammalia > Rodentia > Muridae > Rattus > Rattus norvegicus. The sequence continues at coordinate 154,128,143 of NC_141537.1, read as the reverse complement.
TCCTCGCCAGCATCTGTTGTCCCCTGAGTTTTTGATCTTAGCCATTCTCACTGGTGTGAGGTGAAATCTCAGGGTTGTTTTGATTTGCATTTCCCTTATGACTAAAGATGTTGAACATTTCTTTAGGTGTTTCTCAGCCATTCGGCATTCCTCAGCTGTGAATTCTTTGTTTAGCTCTGAACCCCATTTTTAATAGGGTTATTTGTTTCCCTGCGGTCTAACTTCTTGAGTTCTTTGTATATTTTGGATATAAGGCCTCTGTCTGTTGTAGGATTGGTAAAGATCTTTTCCCAATCTGTTGGTTGCCGTTTTGTCCTAACCACAGTGTCCTTTGCCTTACAGAAGCTTTGCAGTTTTATGAGATCCCATTTGTCGATTCTTGATCTTAGAGCGTAAGCCATTGGTGTTTTGTTTAGGAAATTTTTTCCAGTGCCCATGTGTTCCAGATGCTTCCCTAGTTTTTCTTCTATTAGTTTGACTTTTGTCTTTAAAAAAAAAGCTTGTGACCATCTCAAGCTTCCAGTTGTTTTTACATGAATGACTTGATTAAGGGGTCTTAATCTTGAGCTAGGTTTCTCCCAGACCCCTGTGGACCTAGCTTGCATGTTTCTGGATGGAGAAATAAGGGTCTAGACAGTTCTCCCCTCCAAAGACCGTTCTTGTAATCAGTAAAGAAATGAGCTATATGGCAGTTTGTGGGTGACACTTGCTTTTATTGGTTCCTTAGTACAGTGTGGAGTGTGTTTCCAGACTTTAAAGGAATCAGGCTCTTTGTCTGCAATTATGAAAATGTACTGGCTCCCTCCTCCCTTTGGAGAGGGGCCTAATGGGAGGGCTACACCACTCAGGGCTGAGGGAACAGCACTTTTGGCTGAAAAGGTTCTTACTGCTTTTTATCTGCTGGCACTTTTTCAATTAAGGAGTCTCCTCCGAGATGATCTGTCACCTCCCTGTCTGATAAGGAAATAATGACCATCCAAGCAGCTCCATTACACATCTCATGTCCTTCTCATGCTGTGGACAGTGGAGGAAAATCAGTCGCTTCCCACTTGTAGCCACTTCTCTGTGAGCATGGGTTTTGCAGCCCTGGGTACCAACTTTCTGCAGGCTCCTGATCTTTCTACCCTACCCCCACCTCTTCTGCAGTGGAATGCAAGTTCTTGTTCATGCTAGGCAAGCATCCTGCCGCTGGGCTATATCCTCACTCTCTTTGCCCACTTTCCATACATTCTCCTTCTTTGTCTCTTCCGGGTTAGTGACAATGGTTGAACATCTGTCAGTGTCGAGAATCCTTGCTGGCATGTTCTCTCTCGCCTCTGCCTGCTCTGAGGAGCCAGCATCTTCTGAGGCTGTAGTGCCACTGACTCGCGTCTTCTGGCCTGGAAGCACTGTTACTGTGGTCAGCTATATGTCAATACTATATCAGACTTATTAACACTGTCTATGACGGTTAATATTCTTTGACACCTGGGCTGGATTTGGAATCACCTAGGACATACATCCGTGGGAATGCTGTGTCTGGGTCTGGAAGGGCACTTTCAGAGAGTATTAACTGAGGAGAGAGTGCCTAGCCTGAACTTGGAGCACTGTCCCATGGACCACTGCACACTGAATGGAGAGGGCGAGGGTGGGATAAAGAGAAGGCCAGGCGAGCGCTGCGGTCCCTTTCACTACTTCCTGGTTCGTATCGTGAATCAAACTGCTTGTGCTGCCATGTCATCCCCATCATTGTAGATGCATTCCTTTGAAAAAATAATACCCTTTCTCCCTTGGTTTTATCCATGTATTCGGTCACTGTGATAAGAAAAGTAGCTAAGCACTGTCCATCATGATGAGAACAGGCAGACATTTTAAAAACAATAAAGGGGCCATTGTAAACACACCAAGTTCAATTTCACAGCCTGTGCTCTTTCTCTCTCCGTCTCTTTTAAAACAGGATATCATATATCCCAGGCTGGCCCCAAACATGTTATGTAGTTCAGGCTGGCCTTCAACTCTTGGTCCTCCTGCCTCCACTTCCCCAAGTGCTTGGATTTCTGGCATGTGATACTTGATATTTTAAAATGGGGACTTTAAATTTTTAGGAAGTTTTATATATGTATAGAGAGTATTGTGCTGGTATTCACCCCAGATTCCTCTCTGGTACTTCCTTTCGTTCCCCATGAAAGCCTTCTTTCCACTTGGCCCACCATTGGTTATATGATTAGAAATGACACTGCTCCTCTGCTAACTGCTATCAGTCGTTAACTGTTTTCCCACAAGGATAAAGTTTGTGAAGGGCCACTCTTCAGCCATACCATCATGCCTTTAGAAGACATGCAGAGACCATGACTTGTCAGAACTCATGAGGATCCATCCCTTGGCACATCACCTAGGTATTTCCCATCAGCCCCCTGAGGACCCTTCATTCTGAAGGGTGTGAGAGAAGAGGGAGTGGATCCTCCACCCTCTGCACACAGAAATTTCTCTGAACTGCAGGGCTTTAAAGCAGGGCAGGAATGGTCCTTCCTCTGTACCCAGAGGACTTGTGAAGGTGTCATTCCCTGATACTCTCCTGATGGAGAAGACCTGATTTCCATCCATACTAATAACTGGGGAAGGAGAAATGAGTGCCTGAGACTGAATTTATAATGAAGCCCAGTCTCCTTCAGCTAGACTGATGGATGCCTGGGGAGAATGTGGCACCCACTTGTGGATTGTTTTTCCTTCTATCACCTGGCCTTTCTTTCTTAGGAAGGATTGTCACCTAGTTGTCACATCCCTTCAGGCTACAGTTGCTTCTCATTAAGAAAAAGTACCCTGTGCCTCTAGCACGGAGCCTAAAACTAAAGGTTTCTCCAAGCCACAGATCCGTCTTCCTCCATGGACATGAAGAAGTTGAGAGAGGAAGAAAAACCGTTGACTGCATAATGATCAAGTTCAAGTCTTTGTTTTGGGTGTACAGCTAGAGCTGACGGAGCAAAGATGTGCTCGAGTCATTAGGTTTGTGTTGCAGTCAATAGAGCCTTGATTCCCTCTCCAAAACAGAATCCTTTGAGTTTTTTACTTAGATCTCTGAAAACTAAAGTGCTCTGAGGAGGGGTGGCTATTTGGTCAAAGCCTCACATTATCACCAAAGCCCAGGAAAATCCCGTTTTCATGGGAGTGAAAGGAAAACAGAAAGGTCAGTGATGTGTTGCTCAGGTGTTGAGATATTCCTCTTTCCTCCACATTCAATCCCCAGGATAAACATCGCAGTGCCAGGAGGCAGGACTGTTCTTGACTGAGATTGGAGATCTGAGCTATGTCTCAGATGGTCCTAGAAAGATAACCACCTATGGCCTGCTTGCTGTCTACCAGGGTGGACAGGCATCTAAAGCTGATCTGTCCAGAGGGATGGCAGGACAGAGCAGCTAAGAGCAACTTAGAGTCAACTTCTCTTGTTGGTGCCACTTAGATGTGTGTCCTTAGGAGGGGGCTTGTCCTTCTCTGAGTTCTCCATGTCCTAATTCATAAATAGTGGCTAAGTATACCTCTCCCACGGGGCTGTTCTGAGACGAAATCATTGCCTGTAATGTGTGGTACATGTAGAAATGTTGAGAGCTCTCGACTAGTCTTATAGAGGTAGGAAATGTTTACCAAGCATCTGCTATGGTGCAGACATGGGACCAGGTAACACAGGCCTTCATGATATCTGCTTTCTGCACCACAGAACTGGGACTACTTCAGTTAGGGCTGGCCATTGCTCAAGCCTTTGCTTTAGGGGAAGCCTTGGTGGTCCTGAGGGAAGAGACTTAACTCAGGAGAGCAGCATGCATGGGACTACCAAGTTTTAGAGATCTCCGTGGCCCAAAAGAGATGTCCTTGCTCATTAGTTCACCAGCAGAAAACGATGCATCTGCTATGTCAGAATTTCAGCATGCCCCATATGAGTATGTATACATGTATGTGCACACATGACCTGTACAAACTGATGTGGACAGAAATATGGTCAGTGTCACAGGGGAGAAGCCAGCCATTGCCAGCCAATTGTCAGTTTGATTTTGTGGGTTAAATGAGATTATTTAAGCCAAGTACTCAAAACTTAAGAGACCGTTTTTCCCATCCATTAAGATGATGACCATTTAAAAGCAAGGTGGCGGTGGTTCATGCATTTAAGCCCAGGACTCAGGAAGCAGAGGCAGGCAGATCTCTGAGTTGGAACCAGCCTTGTCTACTAAGTGAGCTCCAGGACATCCAGGGCTACACAGAGAAATCCTGTCTCAAAAAATCAAGATGAATTAATTAATTAGTCAATTAATCATTAAAATAAATAAAACATCAAGCCAAAAAAGGAATAGAAAACAAAGGCGGGTAAGATGTTGGGAAGTTGGGTTTCTTATGTATTGCTGGTGGAAATGTAGGTGGAACTACTACAGAAAACAGTATGGTGGATTAATAAAAAATAAAAATATAAATTTCTATACATATCACTAAAATAATAGAAAGTATGGCGATCACAGAGATAATGCGGTCGTCATTGGCCACAGCATCATTACCCATATACAAGGGGTGGATATGACCCAAGTGTCCACAGACAAGTAAATGGTGAGCAAACCACTGTGTACATACAGTGTGTTACTACAATGGGTGCTAGTCAGACTTTAAAGAGAAACATGTCCTGACGTAGGCCACAACATGTGTGGTGTGATGAACCTAGGGAGTACTATGCTAAGTAAACCAAGTACCCAAGAAGCCAACTCCACAGGGAGAGCAGTAGAATAGCAGTTAGTAGAGCCTGGCTGGGGAGAAGAGTGGTGAGTTCGTGTGTCGTGAGACAGTTCAGTTTCTCAAAGTTAGGAGAATTCTGGGTACTGGTTTTACAATAATATATGTGATCCTACCGAGCTTGCACACTTAAACTTAAATAAGCACAGCAGGCAAAAGGTATAATGTGTATCACCATGGCTTTAGAAAAATACACACAGGGCTGGAGAGATGGCTCAGTGTTAAGAACTCTGGATGCTCTTCCCTAGGACCCTGGTTTGATTCCCAGCACCAACATGGGACACACAGCTCACAACTGTCTGCAACTCCAGGGGATCTGATGCCATCTTCTGGATTCTACAGGCACTGCATGCTCATACTGCACAGACATATTTGCACAGAAAAGACCCTTACACATAAAATAAATATGTTAAAAAAAACAACCATGTAAGAGCTCAGCAAATAACCTTCGGCAGCAATTGAATCTGGTTGTGTCTTAGCCCATTCTCTGTTTCAATCATGAAGTACTCAAGTCTGGGTAATGCAGAAAAAAAAAGTTCATGGTTTATGGTTTGGGGATGGGTTTAAAGTAGAACGGTAGACTCCGAGAGTGGCATTGTAGGCATCTCCTTGGTAGGAGTGCTCTTGGGAGGGACATAGCATGCCGTGAGACAAAGAGAGACAGAACAGGCCCGACCTGCTTTTGTATAAAGAATCCTGAGACCTCACCAGGTTCCCATGAGGTCTGTGTCAGTTCCTTCCAGAGGCAGCATTGCCTAGTGACGTAGTTACTCCTCACCAGGTTCTACCTCTTAAAGGGTCCATCCGGCCTCATGCTGCCACACTGGGGACCAAGCTTCTAACATGGGGACCTTGAAGGACCAACCTCAAGCAAAGCCATAAGAGAGAGTGAAAAATGTGGTCCGGAGCAGTACCAGGAGGACTTTCTGGGAGCCGGACTTGGGAAATTATGAAGGAGAGAGGCCCAGGTCAGGGACAGCTGCCACCGCTAGGTCCCTTCTTCACGAAGACAGCATGGAGAGATTTTCGGAGCACAGAGAATAGCACACATCCCTTTTGTTTCGTAATCAAATTGAAACAGCCCTGGGAGAGGTGGTATACCGTGACTTCAACTCATCCTAAGGAATGAGTACTGACATCCTGTTTTAATTAGCGGAGAGCGGCTAGGGACATAGGCCCGAGGAAATGTACATTCCTACTCTGCTGTGCAGACACAGTGAGTGTGCGTGGCTCGGGCTCTGGGGCACAGCTCAGGGGCATGTGGGGCGGGGCCTATGTCAATGGATAGAAGCCACTTAGAATAATTGGCTTGTGGTTTGGAAGGTCCAAAACTACTCTCTTCCTGATTCTCTGGGTCGAGTGCACAAGGTGTGAAGGAATCATCTGCAGGGCCTTCGCCTGTCTTTGTTCTTCTGGTGCCCATGATGCTTTTGTTAGAACTGTGAAGTGTAATTACCGACCTGACAGGCGGCAGCAGGTCAGAAGAAACATCTTACTTGGTAGACACCGGAACAATGATCTTAAGCAAGGTGACAGTGGAGGACTCTCTCAAGCACACGGGCCATTTGTGAGCAGCGCCAAATCCTCAGACACAGTCACTTCCAGGGCAAGCAACTACCTTCTTAGAAGATCAGAGGTAGATGGTCCCAGGACACTGAGACCAGTTGCCTTTATCACCAGAGTGTGGCAAAGAGTGGAGTGACCTGTATCCCCACCAGCCATCACTCACCCTCTTCAGCACTTCCTCTGGGTCAGGCATAGTGCTGGAATCAGGCTGCACATTCACACACATGGAGCTCCTGCGTCAAGGGTCCGGCGCAAGCTTTGCTTGAGGACGCAAAAGGAGGGCCAGAGGCTGGTAGTGGCTGCTTTTCTATCTTCCACCGAGGCTAAGAACGGAGTAACAATCAGAACCAAGTGTGTTCTGTGACAACAAGGTATTGAAGACATGACCTGGGGAGGTGGCTTTTCTGTTAGGCCCATGGCAGCTAAGATTACACCATGGAGTTGCTGGTACAAGGGCATTGGAACTGTGTCCCTTGCCTGGCCAGGACAGGTGACAGAGCTCTTAACATGCTACAGAGCAAGAAGGGGACTGAATAGAGCTTCTAGGGAAGCTGGTAACGACACAGCCACAGCTCAGAAGTCAGGACGTGTCCTCAGAAAGCATCCTCACCCAACACCCTGGCTTCCTGAGCCACTTTTGTCCCTGGCTCACCCCATACCATGCCTGACCTATGCTCCAGTCTGAGGGGATCCATAGAGGGGGAGGGCTCAGAGACACTAACTGGCCAGCCCCTTAGATCTCTGTGGGTACACTGCCAGGTAAGGCACAGTTGCTGTTCTGTCCCCTCTAAGTAGACCATTTCTCAGCTGTTCTGTTTACTCTTTGATTTGCTCCCTCTATGCATTTATTTTATTTTTGATTTTCTTGTGTGTCTATATGAACGATTGCCATACATATGCCGGTGCCCACAGAGGCCAGAGGAGCAGGTTGGATACCCTGGAGCTAGACAGCTGTGAGCCATCAGACGAGGGTCCCGGATATCAACCTCTTACTGCTGAGCCATCTCTCCAGACCCTGTGCATTTTAATTTGCTTGGGTGTCTACAAGTGTTAGACCATACGGACTGTAGTGGGCTGACACAGGCCATGCTGGCCCTGAGAAGAAATGCTGTCAGAGTGCCTAAGAGGAGGGACCGGAACCTGTGACAGCTCTGCTGTGAGCCCTCAAACATTCCACAGGAGGTACAAGTTACTTCCTAAGGCTGCGGAAACTCCCATGAACTATTCTGGTCTTGACCCCAGCTCCTCCCCCTGCGGTGTGTGAGTCCCTGGACATACGGGTTTTCCTGGAAGCTGGCCTCTTTATTCCCATGGCCTTTCCTTTTCTTTTCAGGGGACCTCTCCAATTCTACTTCTACCTGGCCCCCTATTCAGGCCCTAGGATGTCCCCGGCCATAGCGCAAGCCACTTTGTTACTGATCTTTGGGCGCTGGGTTTCAAACTCTCCAGTGGTTTAGTACTGGAGATCAGTTGTGCTGCATCTGGTGCTAACGTAGGCTTGCTTCGTCTCCCACTTGTGTGTTGAACGCATACGTGCATATATATGTGTGCGCATATATGAATGTATGTTTTAGTGGAAAGGAAAATCGAAAGTAGCAACCCGAATCCTAAGTCCCCATCTATCAAGCATCTATGTATGGCTTGCAGGCTGAGAAATGTACACAAATCATTAAATAACAATTATCATAATTAGCGGGGCACGCACATGACTAATCACCCTTGTGCCCAGCTCTTCCCATGTACCTTGCCAGTGGATTGATGGATATTGTGAGGCTATATAAGAAGAAGATGGTGTCAGGTCTCTTTGGGCTTCTTTACTCCAAGGCCATGTTCTTTCTCAGAGAAGGTGTCACGATTACACTCTCTGAGGCTACCAGTTCCTGCTCCTCAGTCACCCTCCACCTAGGATTCAAGAAAAGCACCGTGCCCACCAGCAGTTCAGGGGCAGCCGTCGTCAGGCACGCAGGCCAAGGCTTCTGGGTTCAGCAGTGGGCAAGCGCTGGTGTGCCTAGAAACCAGAGTGCATCTTTCCCCTGCATGCTTCTCTGATCTCACGAAGCTTGAGTCTGCCCTGCCAGCTCCCTGTAGCCCTCACCTTATCAAGGGCTTCAAGGGCAGGAACACTGTGGCAGCAGGTGGTTTAAAGTCACGGATGGCTGGGGCTACAGCCTATGAGCACATATTTACAGTTGCTATGATACTAGGATGAAGGGGGGATATCTGACTTCTTTTTCTAGTCACCAGGAGCCAGCCACTCAGAATCTACCGGGGCTGTGGTGACATACAGCCTCTTGAATCCTCTCTGTCCATTTAAGAGTCTCTTTCTGCCTTTCAGAGGTACTGTGGAAGGAAGAGAGACTATGTAAATCTTGGACCCACCTGTTCATCAGCTATTGGTGGCCTCTGCTGTCTGTCTTTGGCTAAGGCAGTATTAGTTTTGCAGCCCCTTTCTAGAATTCTGCGTTAGGCAGGGCCAATTTACCATCTGTACAGCAGAGACTTGGAACTTCTTATAAAACTGAAGGGAAGATAAAAGGCATCGATGGCCAGCGGTACACTGACAAGGGCCAACCAGTTAACCGGTCCCGATAATGCAACCAACTGTGGGTCCCAGGTGAACGCCCGTATGTTCTGAGGATAGAGCAGAGCCTAGGCCAGGCTCACACATAATGCTGTGGGGGAGGTGAGGTGGAGGTGGAAGAATTGTAATAGACCAATAGACCTCCTAACAGTGCCACACCCTGGACTGAGCATGTACAACCCATCACAGGTACCATGACTAGAAGTGGAGAGCACAGCCAACTGGACTCTGGTTGGACACAACCCGACCAGGGCAGGTTGTCTACTGGCCTCCGCTATACCCCAGTGTCTCATGTCTTTGAATGTGCTGCCTTGGACCTGTGCCCTGGCAGCCCTCAACAGACCAGGCCTGGTGCTGTCTGTACCTTCCGTGAGAGACGCAGCCTACTTAGTTACTACTTAGTTAATGGTGAAGATGGTTGCAGGATATCTGAGCTGTGTTTCCCACTCCCAGGACAGTGCTGCCCTTGATCTGGTGAGTGGGTTCTGGATTCCTCTGGTTGTTTCCTGTTTGAGAGCAAGCCATATGGCTCTCTGTAATCCTTATGTCCAGAATGTCCAGAAGACTGTCGAGCCTTCCCTTCAGGACTGGAAACGTGAATTGGGCCCCAACTCTGCGGCTTAAAATTAGCTCTCTCAAGTCTGTTTCTTTCCCAGGAGGAGGGCTGAGTGGATGCCCAGGCACTTCCATGGGCTTTGCCTAAGCAAGAGGTATACAGAGAGCCCGAAGGTGCATAACTCTGCCTTCTCTTTTCCCTTTGGAGGCAGTTAAATTTTTCTAACCTCTCGTTTGCAGCTTACCATGTTGACTGCGGGAGAACTTTTCCTCAGGGCATCTGAGCAGGTGCCCAGGGGACACGCTAAATCCTTTCCATTTCCCCCAAGACCATTCCCTGTGTGCCCGAAGCCTGCCCAGTCACTCCTCCAACTCATGTCCCCAGGAAAAATGCTCTCTCCACCCACCTCTGCCTGGAAGCAGCTTGCCTGACCCTTAGGCTGTGAGGTGCCTTTCTCCCTGTGTGCCTGGCTGCCAAAGAGACAGGGCAGACCCACTATTGGACTTCCTGGTTGTTAAAAAATATGAAAAGGTATTCAGTAAGTCTTCACAAACCATTTTCTGGTAGGTCTTTAAGAGGTGAGGAGGTGGCGGGTATCTCCCCTGGCTCTCCACAGGGTGATCACAAGTAGGAAGGCCCTTGGAAGTCTCAGCTGTTCACCGGGCACAGCGGGTATCTTTACAGTAGCTGCTGTCTTCCCTACCACCTGCAAAGAGGGAATTGCTGCCTCTAATTTTAGGAATGAGAACACTAAGGAGGATCTATGACTGACCGAAGAGGTTGAGTCACACAGAAGAAAAATAACCCCCCAGGCTCCTTCCTCTCCCAGAAGAAATCAGTCTGTCCTTATAGATCATGTAGGTCCCCAACTTAGTATGTGTGGGAGGACCCAGCTGCCCTCAGGTGACAGGGTCCATTTGTCACAGATTTCATCAGACAAGGACCCTGCCTCATATCCTTCCACTATGGGCCTCCATATCACCCATTGAACACCGCAACTCTCAGTGTTGTCCTTGGCAGCCTTCTGCTGCACACCTCACACCCCACCTGAGTCCTTAGGCTCAGCAACGCTGATCAGTGCACCGGATTCACTGCCGGAAGCAACACTTAGGGTGATGCTTCATTGATCTCTCCGGTTCTTTTTGCTCAGAATGGCTCATGGCTGGAAGGTACCTGCGAGTTAATCTAGTCTAATTGTTCTAACTAGGATGTGCCTCAGCAAACTACAGGAAGCCTTCTAAATGGACGGGTGAGCTGGGAGGCTTGGGATTCAGTCCACATCTTCTCTCTGGTGCTACGGGAAGTGCAGGACCTGTCTTCTGGTGTCCGTTCTTTTCTCTCTTCTTTTTGCCTGCTATAAGGAGGGATGATAGCTGTCTTGGGTCACAAGTTGATAGACAAGTTATCTGGAAGCACTTGCTCTCTGTAAACTCCCCCAGAGAGGACAGTTCCACACAAGAGGAAAGAAATGCACTTCCGTTTTGTTTGATTCATGGAGAGGAAGTCTAGAGCTGCCCTTTGGGAGTCAGGTGCTGAGTGTGAGTTTCTGTATCTTTTGTGTTTCCAATGCTTTATACGTCCTCTGCAGTGCCCACTAAGCTCGTGTTTCCCTTGCAAAGTCATACGGAGAAACACGCCATTAGTCACATACAGTTAACAGACATGTATTCCCCCAAGTGATAAAGGTACCCTAGTCTACTGATAACTAGCTCTGTGACTCTGAGTTCTTTGGAACCCACTGTGCAGTGACAGTGTTTGACTGGATGACCATTCATTTCTAATAAACCCTGAGGCTGCCTGAAGCTCTGAGAGGAACCCGTGTCCATGTGGGGGTTCAGGATATATACGTCTAACTGGCTGAACTCACCTTACAACAACACCGGTTGAAGGGTGACCAGAAAGAGGATGGAATTGGGGTTGACACAATAGTATAGTTGGAAGCAAGAGCTCCTTATGCAGTGAACTTGGGGTGCCATGTTATTATGGATGGTGAAAATTCGGTTCCCTTGTTATTAGGACTTAGAAGGGAAAACTCAGTTCTAGTGGCTGGGAAGCTCTGAAAGATGACATCACACTTCCCTTTGTTCTTCGCCAATGGTGGGCACTCTACATGCACCACCTATTCTTTACAGAGAGAAATTTGGTACAACTTCAGCTAAAAGGCTAATGTTTCTTCCTCTCTTTCTGTGCTTGGGAGTAGAACCGAGGGCCTTATTTGTGTTAGCTAGACAAGTAGGTGCCACTGAGTTACATCCCTAGCCTTTTGGGGGTGGGTATTTTAAGAACAGTCCTTAAGTATGCCTCCAAGGCATACTTAACTTGAACTTTCAGTCTTCCTGCCTCAGCTTCCCCAAGTATCTGGGTTTAAAGGCCTATAGTACCACCAGGCTGAGCTCAGGGCAGCTGAGCTCATGGTAGCTTGATCTAGAATCAGGACTAGCTGGATAAGGTATTGGTTGCTTTGAATAGAGGATAGTGGCTGGGATTTCCTGTCTCCTATATAATTCCTGAACTTTGGAGGGCATTCTAAGCAATGTGATCTCTTACTGCTTCTTGTCCTGGTTAGTAGACTCTCCTAGTTAGTACTTAGCTCCCATGGGTGGACACTTTCTGTCCTTGGACTGTGGTCTGATGTAATTCTCAGGATAACATCACAGCAGTCCCTGGGAGACTAGCTTCCACCAACCCGCAACGCACACTTTGCTTTTTATTTTAGTTCGATCAAAGTTACATAGTCTCGACTCCAGAATGGATGCTACAGTGAGCTAAAGGCGGAGATAGATGGATGAAGTCAAGCCATAAATGCAGCCCAGATTGTCAGGTGCCTGCACTTTTCCTAATTGAAACTCCTCATTCCAGGGTGGGAATGTGGCAGCCATAGACTTGACAAATAGTTTCTGGTGAAAGTTGGGTTCTGCATCAGCAAATTTTCCTAGGGTCTGTTCTTGGGGCATTTATTTCCATCCTGCTATGGATTGAAGCTGATGACTAGAGTGGGTTTTCCTGGTGTCATCTTCCATTAAAAAGTCATTTTAAATATTGTTGATGCATCCTTATTGGGCCATTGATCACCGGGAACGTGCATTTTGACAGCAGAGGTAAAACAAGATCACTTAGCCACCACGGAAGGACTAAGAGCAAGTGACATGAAGAAGAGCTTGTCTGTGCAGGAGTCAGGTGACATTAAGTGCCACGCGTGGCTGTCCCTGTCCTATTGTTACCTGTCTGGTTGATTTGTTCAGTGGTAGCAACAGCTTCATGAGCATTAGCACAGCTGGCTCTGGTGGGAATCAAGAACCCCTGAGAAGCAGGGTGAGCGTGCAGTACCTCAGGGTCACTTGACCTCCACTGAACACACAGGCACACAGTCCCTTGCTAGATGCTAACTGCATATTCCAGCCTTTTAGTCTTGACACATTTTCTTTCCCAGAATCATGTGTTTTTCTTGTATTTGATGTTGGAAAGGCTTTGATGAATGGGTCGGCGTCGTCAGCAGGGTCTTTTCTTTAGTTGTATTCATTTTCAAGCCTAGAACCTGGGCTGGATTAGGTCGTGTTTTAATAGTATAATGGCTGTGTGCCGTACCCATGACCCAAGTGTGGCCTGTGCACAGGGAGTGCTTCCTTCCTCTGTGGTGTCTGTACCTGCTGTCACATTGTCACTGCAGTGGAGAAGCATTGTGGTGGGCTTGTTGATAAGCAGCCTCTTTGTACCTGCTACCGAGAAAGCCTGTCCTGTTACAGATATTCCATGTCACCTGACCTCACTTGTCGCTTCAGATTCTTCAAGTGTCCTCCTACCTCAAATACTATCAATTATTAATGGGGATCATTTTGGCAGTGCTAAGCCAGTTCTTCTAATCTCTGGATGTGGAATGCTTGTGTGATGATGGGTGCATAGTGGAAACTGTTGAGTGTGTATGGAAAAGATACATACAGGTCCACGTGTACGTCATAAAACTTATATCAAAGGAAAACAACACTGGAAGGGGGCAAGAACTAAAATAAGGACAGCCAGTCGAAGGCTGTATGTGATGTTCCTATTACAACAGTCTTTGCCGTGAGTCGATCATCGGCCATTAGACGGGCTTTGAGGAGGGGCTACAGAAGGGTCCGTGATTTCCTCAAACAAATTCATTTCAACTCTAGGAACTTACCCAGCAGGGTGAGATACTTGGATTTGTGTAACATAAAGGCATAGAGGATAGGAATGCAGGAGCTGCCTGCAGGGACCTACCTTCATGTAGATGTCCAGTGGACAGGGCTGGAATGCATACACGTGGGGAAATCATCTCATGTTTAAGGTTCAGTGTCCTAGTCAAGAAACAAGGGGTTAACATTCAAAGCCGCAAAGATACCTCAAAAATAAGGGCTGACTTTCATTACACTCTTTAGTGCACGAAATGACATTTCAAATACTATAACCCCGAGACCCCATAAAACGTTATGATGTCCTGCGAAGACAGTTCCATTACTGTTCCCATTCTACTGTTAGAGAGCTGCGAGCTTGAATTCGGATGCAGAGGGCAACCCATTTAGCTGGGTTGTGATTTCTCCAAGGCTCTAAATTACATAAGATTAGGAGAGAGTAGCAGTTTTACCCTGCAACCTTTATGCAAACCGCTTGGCCAGACGGAGTTATCAGAAGCAATTTCTAAAAACAACAGCGACAAGTCAGTGAGGAAGGGAAGGTTACATAATAAACGGCGCTGGGACAATCGGTTAGGTACTCAAAAAAAATATTAAAGAGGTTTAGATCTGCAACTCATCCAATTTGCCACAATGTATGTAGTCTGAGTTAATTAAGTAGATTAATGGGAAAAGAAGAAGAAAATAGGAGTGAGTAGCAAATCTTTGCCTGAGGTCAGCCTTTAGATAGCTCCGGACAAAACAAGAGGTTACAAATATTGACCCCAGTTTGCACTTCACCATGTTAGAAACATCGCCATCAGAAATAAAGGAGCATATCGAAAACTTGAGAAAGTGCTTACCACAAACATAACATTTTCCTTAATATTAAATTGATATTAAAATGTGCCTAAAGCAATAAGAGACGCCAAAGAGGTAAGTAGGCAAGGGAGCCTACTTGTTTCAATCTCTACGATTCTAATTTAAAAAGAAATACCATACTGTTATTGAAACTGTACATCTGTATTTTATATACATACATGTCTGTGGTTGTGTGTGCAGGATTAAGAAGTAACACCCCTCCATAGCCTCTGTCATCAAGACCTTCCTTGGCTCTCCACAAAAAGGAATCAAAATCAAAGTTCCTGCAGGAGAACCCTGTAGTATCTGGTGTGAGAAAGTTTCCAAGAAGGATAAGAGGATAAAGCTGTAGCAAAGGGCACAGGCCAGTTCTGAGGAACCTCCACTGGTCTGCTCTGAGATACTTAGCTCAGTGAGAGGAGCAAAGATATTAACAGACTAAACAGGAATCCTTGAGTCTATACTGATATAAGTGAATCAGTGAATTAATTAATGGTGGTGAAGGAGGGAAACGTCACCATGGGTCACACTAGCATTAATGAAAATGGTGTTCAAATGTCACCCACCCCTTGGCCACCATCCCATGGCTCCTAAAGCATCATCAACTTTATACGTTAAAACTAGATGGTCTGTGAGTGAGGTATGATGTTTGTATAAATTATTGATATAATTGAGCATTAACCATTCAGTGGAGAAACTAGACATCACCTTACCCAAATGAGTAAAGTTAACCTCAGCACTCCTGGACACACCAACACCACAGAGCTCTGGATCACCCCTTGAGATGATCACAATAGCACATCTGTGGTAGACTTGCCCCAAGCACACAGTCTTCAACTAATCAGGAAGAAATAACAGACAAATCCAGACTGAGGGATAGTTTGCAAATATCTCTGTGTAATCTTTTCTAAATGCCGTGGTCAGGGGAGGCAGAGCCCGAGGGAACCATCGTATATTAAAGAAGACTGAATATGTAACAGCTAAATGTGAAGCATAATCTTGGATGGATTCCTAGACTAGTTTTTTTTCTTTTGAGCTATAAAGGATATGGAGTAAAATTTGGGTTTTGCAAGATGGATACCATCTTGCATTAATAACAGTTTTCTGATTTTGCTAATCATGTATTTTGAGAATCCTGGCATAAAAAAGGCATCATATTTGGAACTCACTCTCAGATGAGTCAGAAAATGTATATGTATGTATGTATGTATGTATGTATGTATGTATGTATGTGTATGTATGTATGTACAAGGTTGATATATATATATATATATATCTGTCTTATAGAAACTGTTGGAGCAAAAATTAAAAAAAAACTGTTAACAAATGGGCAATTGGCTGAAGGGGAGGTGGGATGTTTCACCATTCTGACAACTCTTCTGTAAATCCGAATGATTTCAGAACTAAAAGTAAAAACTACAATTGTAAGGATAAGTCACAAAAGGATCAGGCTGTGACAGTGACAAGAGCAGGAACTCTTGAGGACTGTCAACAGGATTGGTGTGGTCTGGGAATACAATTTGCAAGTTTGTATTGGGAGCCTTACAAGAACTCATTACCCTTAGCTTAGCTACCTTACTAAGAAAACATGCAAGTTTATCTCTAGTGCCCCTTGAGAGACAGTTGCTGAAGTCATGGAGACAGTATAGAGTGTAGCCTTGATGGGACATGGTGGGCTGTGGCAGGTACTGTGGAATCTCATTTACCATGGATAGATGAGGGAAATAGAAGTGGAGAGAGAAGGGTCTACAGTAAGGCCAGTGTGTAAGTAGAGATGAAGCTGGGACCCAGAGTGGCACTAGGTAGTTCTGTAGCTTCCTTTGACTAAAATACACATATAAAGAAAATGTTTTCTTTGTTTCCAGTCTATGATGAGGCTTACCCACTGCTCTGGGTCAGGTTGGGTCAGTGACAGGGAGCATGAGTGGCAGTAAAACTGCTTACTTCATGGCCAAGAAGATAAGAGAAGGGCTTGAGTGAGTCCTACAGTATTCTTCAAGAGCATGGCCCCAGTGACCCAACTCTTTCCCATTAGGCCCTATTGCTGAAGATCCCACCACCCGTCAGTGGCACAAAGCTGGAAACCAAGCCTCTAACAGATGAGTCTTTGTGCGGAACTCTTTATCTAACCCTTAGGAGTGACTCTAAAACCCATACTTCTCAGTGACCTCCTGGCTCAGGAGAGCAGTAGGTGAACTTGTGTTCTCCCATCGTTCTCTGATCCTGAGTAGTCAATTTATATGTATTGTCCCTTCTGACACTCTTCCCTGTCTTGAAAGGCAAGGTTACTTCAAATAGCCTCTTCCTAGTTGTAAACTCCTTTCCCTTGGGTCGCCCCACATCTAGTGAAATTCTCCATTAGGCCACCCTCACCATTTCCTATCGCACCTGATAATGAGGTGCCACTGCGTTACTGTAATTTGGCTCATAGTAATGACACTGCAAGCTTTGAGATGAGCTAAAAGCAGGGAAATGTTTGCCAGGGGTTGACTCTGAAGGACACCATGTTGCCTCATTAATATGGCTCAACTCCCATCTGGTAGTCAGGGCAAGTTCTCCAGGGAGGAATGGTGTTGGAGCACAGCAAGCATGGGCTTTGATACCCAGTCTGTTGGGACTTCATGTCTTCATAGCTGTGCGGTTTCCAGAGATTTGTTGATGGCTACTTTTACTGTTAAAGATAACAAACTACCTCAAGCTTTAAATGAGAGGGCGCACACCAAAGACCCGTCTTAACCAGCTCTTACCAATTATGTGTCCCTCCTGGTTAAATGGTTATGTTATGCTTTTGAGTTTCCCTGCATGCACTCATTGTCTTAAGCTGCGTTTCCAGGATATCTGATTTGCTGTACCTCCATAGACCTATACAAATGTCCTGTGATTGGCGCATCCCACTCAGAGATCTTTACATGTGCTCCCCAATGGGTGGAATCATAGATGATTGAACCGAGCCTGCCAGTCCTGATGTTTCGGCTACAAGCCACGTCTTTCCCTCTACCCCAGCCGACTGGAGTGACTGTGACTACCTGTGATCACCCAGAAGCTTGTTCTCTAAGTGGCCTCTGTGATCTGTGTGTCATAGCTGAGCGGTCTATGCCACAGGCCTGTTGCTTCTACTTTCTGAAGACATCGGGGATTAAAGGCTGAAAACAAATTGCTGTGCTCTTTCTATTGAGAGATGCTCCCAGTCTCTTGGGGACGGTCTTTCTTTTGGTTGTCTCCTCTGTGTTGAGCATGTTAGGCCGACATATCATTGGATGCACAGAAAGTTCCTATGCAATTGTATCGGAAGGAAAAGGGGGTTTTGGTGAGCAGCCACCCCCCAGGTGACACCTCAGATGCTCTGTGCCCAGGAGCAGACCAGCCCTCTTCCTCCAACAAAATCTCGTAGCTCACCACGTGCTTTGCAACTGAAGAGTAAAACCATGTGTGAAAGCCTACCAGGACCCCACTCCGTATAAGCACTTAGCCTGAGAGTATTTCCCCAGAAGACTTAGGGTGGTGATGTCTGTCTGCCTGTTACAGTAGTTTGCACTGGGATCAGTGAGGCATCAGAAGTGAACTCTCATGCTGAGTTCTGAAGTACAGAATCAGAATGAAGTAAGCTCTCAGAGCTGTCACTAAACTACAGAGATGTGCATGCCCTCCACTGACAGACGGTCAAGGTTACTCAAAGGCAGATACTTTTTCAGGACTGAAAAGGTCACGAGTTTTGTTTTGTTTTGTTTTGTTTTTAACAAAGAAGACCTCAAAAGCCTTGAGAGGAAATATAATCACACACACACACACACACACACACACACACACACACACACACACACACAAGAGAAAGAGAGAGAGATGATGGGGGAGAAGAGAGAGAGAGGGAAAGGAGAGAGAAAGAGGAGAGAGAGAGAGAGAGAGAGAGAGAGAGAGAGAGAGAGAGAGAGAACTAAACATCCTCTGTTTCTTAGCAATAATTTCCCAACCTATTTTAAGCCACATTGATTCCCATGGGAGAAACTACCACCAAAGCATGGATGGAGAAGTTTTGCTTCCCTGCCACTGTGTGGAAATGCCCCTGAGCTAATGTAAGGAGGAGTTTTCTAATAAAAACATCCAGGGCACCTTAGAAATCATTATTCTGAGTCTGTCTACTGACTTTCTATATGCTGTTCATCTGCTTTTGCTGACTTCTCGAGGATTGGAGATGATCTTATTAAATTTAAGGTAACATGAACAAGGTCAGCTCTAGTCCGTCTTTGATTTCTATGTAATACAGACAGGGCGATAGTTCCAATACAGAGCCGTGTTTGTCACTGTCCTCTTTTGCCGCTCAGGTACATGACTCCTATTTTTAGCAGCTTTGTGGTATTGTGAATCCCAGACTTCAACCCCCAGTGAGTCAGAAGGTCTGGCTGCCCAGAGATATGTGACTCAGATGACAAGAATAGTCCAATCACCAGGAGGTGAGGATTTAAGGCAAAGCTTTTGTGCTCAGTGGAAACGTAAATGAAAACAGATGTTTAAATAGAAATCTATTGCCCTTCTGGGAAGGCTCTTCTCCCTCATCCCTGAGAGTTTTCATCCTCTTCCTGGGGAGGAACCTGAGTGGCTGGCCTAGATATAGGGCCAATTCATTAGCCATTTCCTCCACCTCAGGAGCCTTCCTGGCAGCCCTAGGGAGAGAATTCTGGGTCACATCAGCATCAGGAATTAACAAAACAATCTCCTCGTGGTCAGAAACGGTGGGCCAGAGAAGCAGAGAACAGATGTGGGGGCAGTCAAGAGACACACGGAGTCATGGGACTTTATCTTCTTAGGGGTAAGAAACTAGAAAAAAAGGTAGATTCTCGAAAAGACGAGAAGAAACAGGTTGATAGTGTCTAGATTGGATAGTGGCTAAGAAATTATCATACTTTATTTATCAATCAGTCCACCCATCCAGCTCTCTTCCAGTCCATCTAGCCAGCTGCCTATCTGGCTATCTACTCATCCAGTCTATCCATATACCCACTCATCTGTTCATCCATCCATCTATCCATCATTCTAATAATCTAGCAACCCAGCAGCCAGCCATCTGTTCATCCTACTATTCATCTATCCCACATCCATATACTCGTCTATTCCCTCCCACCTGTCACTCATCTGCCCTGTCCCCGTTTGTTTACCCACCTACCCATTCACCTATTTTTTATCCATCACCCATCTATCCATCCATCATCCTTTCAATCATCCACCAAAGTGTGTTCACCTGTAGCTCATCCATTTATCCACCCACATAGCCACTTACCCACCTATTGATCGATTTCTCTGTCCGTCTGCCACACACACCATCCATCTATCCATCCACTCACCCATCCATCCATGATCCATACCCCTGTACCTTCATTCTTGCATCCATCCACCCATCCAACTTCACCCATCTATTTTTCCAATCATGCACTCCCCTACAACCTACCCATTTATCCCTCCAACATATTCTATATGGAAATCAGACTATACATTAAGCTCTTTGCTCAGTACTAGGGAACAACATCCCATACCTGAGAAGCCTACAGAATGTTTGGAGGAAAATGGGTACAGGGCAGTCTTGATACAATATGCCTTCCAGGGTTAAAGTTTCATGATTTCAGGTTATCAAATTTGTGCGCTTAAAATATTTGCATCCTCTGAGAGGCTCTGCTCCCGTTGATATGAATTGGCATTCAGGATAAATCATGGATAATTCAGGATAAACCTGGACAGATGAAGCCAGGATCAGTGTGTGTGTGTGTGTGTGTGTGTGTGTGTGTGTGTGTGTGTGTGTGTGTGTGTGTTAGTGTGTACACATACCTTGTAACCCTTCATAGCTCCCTGGAGTTGCCTGTCAGACTTAAGATTAATACCTGAGACAACACATTCTTCTAGTATGGGATTGAGGGGTCTGGGGGTCAATACTTTTCTCCCCCAAGCCCACCAGAGTGAAGATTCTTATCTGGAAGCTTTGGTAGTTGCACTTTTAGCTGCTGTTTTGATTTTCCAGTGTTCCATGAAAGCTCCTGAATCTCTTCCCTAAATAAAAAGTCATGTTTGGTATTTGGTAAAATGTTTGTAGCCTAGTGCTCAACCGAGCAGAACTAAGCTACTGACAAAATACTGTCTCAGCCATTTAATAATAATGGCTAACATTTGTACAGCACTTTACAGTTTAACAAAGCACCTTGAGCACACTCAGCCTCCTGAGCTCTTTGCAGTGGCCCATGGAGGCCCAAGGGCAGGTTATCCCGGGTGATTTACCCATGATAGTATCTGCCCTGGAGAACCCATCCTAGGACCACAGAAGATGAGTGAGGTCACATGGAGACCACAAGGCCAGAAACTGTCCATCTCCCCCCCCCCGAAGGCTTTGATCAGACCCCACATCAGACTCAGTTTTCTCTCTGTCTCTGCTTTCTGCATCCTTCAGTGTCTCCCATGTGGCTACCAGGTCAGACGCCTTCGCTGTTCTCTGCTCCTGCTTTAATGCAGGGATTGCTCTAGGATTAGGTCTATCATCTCAGTACCCTTGTCTTCTCTAAGCGGTCTTTCTTTTCTCACTGCCCCTCTCCCCCACACAACCTCCAGCACATTCTCTTCTCTGCAGCTGGGTGGACTTGGTTGGACCACAGCCTACTCCACTTAGATCCCTCGATTGCCCAGATGCAAGCTGGAGAGAGGCTGATGTTTCTTCTGCTGCACATGTGGTAGAGGGCAATTAATTAACAGCATTCCTCAGGAAGTCAGAGACTTGAAATTAATGAGCTGTGTCTGTGAGCATCACTGTGAGCCAAGAATCAGGTTCAGTAAGATGGATACTGTGGGCCAGAAATAGCTTGACACAGATGCTAGAGGTGGGAAAGGGGTTTGCCTACAGGTCCTGGCTACGTGGCTTTGGGTATATTGGAATCGGGAGTCCTTCATGAAGAAATGTTACCATCCCACTGCCAGGGCAGTTGGTGTAGGGAAAGCCGTCACTTCTTTCCAGTCCCCACTGACCACAGATGATTCCTCTATAAGTGTTCTGGAAGATCTCGCTCCATTGCCCCTGAGGATTGGGTGAGGTCTGAAGAGATAGAGTAGGGACCGGAAGGAGGACTTTGCAGTGGGCTCCAAGAGAAATAGTGATGGGTGCAGCTGTGCATGGGCCAGGGCCTCGACGCATGAGAGTACTGAGGCATGAAGGGTACCCTGGAAGTGGGAGGAGATACCATGACAACAAAGGGACCCCTCCCCCATCCCTTCTCCCAGCTATCACTTTCCCTCAATTCCGGAAAGGAAGCTATCATCCTTAGACCTCAGAAACCTTTAACAGGCTTTATGGGCCAAACTGACCGTCTTACTATGAACTGCAAATTGCCTTATGAGAAAAGATTCTCCTCCTCTTTTTGTTCCCTAGGTTTGAGCCATATCACTTGTTCTGAGGTAAAGAATAAACTTTGCAGTTGGATTCCCCAATTCCTATATAATAGACATAGAAAATTTTAAAGAATTAAAAAGAAAAAAAGTCTTAAACTTCAGGGAACTATGTCCCTTTTAATTTTATTTAAAAATTACTGTTCATTTTATGCGTGTAGGTATTTTCCCTGCATGTATGTCTATGCATAGCATGTGTGCATGGTACCCTCAGAGGCTAGATGAAGGTATCAGGTTCTCTGGAACTGGAGTTACAGATGGTTGTGAGTCACTGTGTGGGTGCTGGGAATTGAACTCAGGTCCCCCAGAAGAGAAGCCAGTGCTCTTACAGCCCCACAGATGTGGCATGTCTTATATAGTCACGTCCTTCAAGTCTATACTAGTCAAGTGTGAAAGCATGTACTTTAAAAAATTCTGCTGTATGTGATTACTGTGCGATATGCCATTTTCCCTTTAATAATATGCCACGAATATTATTCCTTACCATTAAATATAAATCTATATTATTATTTTAATACTTGTGAAAATCAAATTATATAAAGGCACCATAATTAATCTAACCTGGTTCCTGTTTTGAGAGTATTTTGAGAAAGGGCTGTTTTCACTACTGTCAAGAGCATTGTAAAGAAAAACTTTATATTTTTACTAATAACTTAGTAGCACATATAGTTATAGTTATATATAGCAAATTCCATACATGCTTCTTTTGGAAGTTATGTTTAGTGCGCTTTACAGTTGGAGAGTTCTGCACTTTGCTGTATTTCTGTGCCCAAGTCTAGATATGCCACTGTAGAATGTGAGCCCTGGTGCCCCACAGCCTTCCCAGCTGGCTAAGTATCACCTTCAGTCATCTGAAAAAGAAAAATGAACACACAGGATTCCATATTGGAAAAAATGTTTTCTGAACGAACCCAAATCCTTGAAAATTATGACTTGAGACATTCTGAAAGCCCCTGACAAGATCTGGCTAGACCCCAGTGGGGGTGGCATTCTCATGGCTGCCTTTGGTTTAAACAAACACAGCCCTCAGTTGCAGTAGAATTCAGAGAATTTAGCAAGTCGGTCACTGCCTCATCGCCCTGCTTCCTCAGTCTGCTTTGGGCTTGCTTTGGGCTTTTAACGTGATACAAGAGGAGGAGGTATGTGTGAGAGGCCAGTAACGTTCCCCTATGAGCCCTGGAAAAGGCCTATATATGCCACCTCTCCCTTTGTGACCTAGAACAGCCCCTTCTGTCCTCAGTAGGTGGCATAGAGCAGCAGGGGTAGGCTGGACACCGGACAGGGTCCTGAGTTCCACCTTGACCTACGCGCCTTGTGACTGTGGCGAGTGGCCTGCACAGGAGTGTGCAGTCCTCCTGTAAGTAATGGGCTCAGATAACATTTAGAGAGCCCAGCGCAGAGCCGTGGCTCTGTCCTTTCCATTCAGACTAGGGGTCCCCGCATCTGACCTGTGAGCTCTGCATCATTATGGTTCTAGGTTGGATTTAGGAGGGCCTACCATTGGAAACATCAGTTTTGGAGTAGCCAGGGGACTTTGGCTTTCTCTGGATTTGTATTTTACAGCGATGGCCTCAGGCCTTGAGGTTTCTGTGGAAGAAGTGGCCTGCTCACCGTTCCTTGTGCTGAGGTTATGTGGGTTTCTTTAGCACAGGTCTACACTTGTATCCTTGCCTGGGTGATTTTTTTTTTTTAGCTTAGAAAGTGAATTTCCTGAGGGTAGGGCTATGCCTGTTTTGTCTTTTGACACCCCCTTGCCCTCCAGTTATATTTTAGCCAGTATGTGCCTGTGCCCTGGGGCCCACATTTCGGGGTAGTTGTTTAAATGCTAAAAAGTTAGACTGCGAAGGCATATCTTTTGATGGGCCAGCCTCATGGTCTGGCTGCGATGCCTCATTCACTCTCGCTGTATTTCAGCCCAGCATGACCACTGGCATGCTTGTTCCAGAAAAACAACATGTTTAGCTCTGGCTAATAATGACCTAGGTGGAGAGGCATCCATCTCCCCTTCTTTAGGCCAATTTCTGACTGTCCTCCTGCTTCGTACATCAGAGTATGGTGAACCCAGCCCTGTGTTTGGGAAAACCTCTGGGCTATCTACCTATTCTCTAAATATTAAAGCAATAGATGGTTTAGGAAATACCTAGCATTTGAAATAGTCTTAGGAACTTCGTTTCACAAGAGAGATTGGGTGCAGAATGTCTCCAACTGGTCAGGTGAGTTCGCTGCTGTATGGCCCACTCCTCAGTCATTCTACCTCTCCCTCAGTGAGGGAGCAGTATTCTTGGGTCCATTTGGGATCATACCAGCACCTTTTCTTTGTCCTTCTCTGCTCTGTCACTTCTGTAAGGCGCTAATCCAGCCTCAACATCCTGCCGAGTCCTTTCACATTTCCAGCACTTTGTAATTCCATGAGGGAAATTGGTCATCCCTAGTTTGGTTCATTTGTCTTTGGGATACTGTATATCAGTGAGGATGCTAACCAATAGTGTGAACACAGACTCTCTAAGCTCTGGAATGTGAAAGCACAGTGCCTGGCCCATCAGGGTACTGAGCACATTTTAGAAATTAAGTCTCTTGGTCAGCTGTGTCAATTGCTGAAGGCCTTGGGCCCTAGTGGAGTCTCCTGGTTAGAGCATTTCCCTACCTCCTTAAAGAAAGTGAGTTCCCTGTGATCTTTGTGATGCCACACAGGGCTGTCACTGTGAATACCAATGTTCCTAGGATTCACATGGTGCCCTGTAAGAATGACTGCACAAAGTATTTGCTCCAATACAGGGCAAGAGTGTTGTCTATGTGAACACCTATATTTGATTTTTCTACGTTGTCTCTTTCTTGACCGATTTCCTATTGTGTGTCTCCTTGCGCTAACCTCTTCCAATAACCTAGCACTTTCTATATGCATCATTGTATTCAATCTTTCCATCAGTTCTCTTGAGTAAAAGAAAAATGGGAAGGAAAAAAAACAGCCAAAACTTCAAGAGCTGAGCAATGTGCTCAGAGGACTTGAGAGGCAGGTTTGCTGATTGTGACCGGAGATCTTTCCTTCAGCAACTGTTTACCTCCGTGGAGCATGATCCACCATGAAGAGCAGGGTGTAGATGTCTCAGTGAAGGTCTGCAAGAATCTTTAGAGTGTTAGAGGTTTGTGCATCGTCTTTTCTACCTCCCTTTATTTGGATTTCATAGACCTTTTTCTTCATTTTTTCCCTTATGTGTAAGCAAAACAGATGGATAGCGAGGGTTAGCAAAAAATAAAATAAAAAATAAAAAATAAAACAAAACAACCAACAGAACTAAAACAAACACAAGATGCCCAATTAAATGTGAATTTTAGAGAACAAGTAATTTTAGTATATTTCATGTGATATTTGGGACATATTTATAAAAATGATTTTTTTTTCTGTTCTCTATATCTAGCTAGCACTTTTTTTTGAGGCACCAATAACAACACTCTGGCACAACAAGCAGTCCAGAGTTTTTGTAAATTTCCTTTAGGTGACTTGAGGGAGTGTGTGGGCTGGGACTGTGTTGGAGGATTGCAGAATCTATCCTGTTAATTAGATAAAGCTTTCTGGAAAAGATGGGACTTGAGCTGGTTTACATGGCAATAGGTGATCTGTTTTGTAACTGGCTGCAGAAGGAGCTACTAGTACAGTCACTATGGAGAGCAGCACAGAGGTTCTTCCAAATAGCAAAAAAGCAGATCTACCCCCATGATCCATTTATGCCATCTCCTAGTATACATCTTAAAGGAATTAACTCAGTACACCAACGATACACCTTCATGGCATGTCTGTTTTGGCACTGTTCACAATAGCTAAAACGAATGAAGAATATATACAATGGAGAAAGAATTATTAAATCACGAAGAAGAATAAACCCTCATTGGCAGCAAAATCGTGGGAACTAGAGAACACCATATTACGTGGAATAAGCAGACATAGAAGGATGGGTACTACACGTGTTCTTTGCCATGGGCAGAAGCTAAAATAGGGTAGTCTAAAAGTAGACCAGAAATTACTAGAGACTGGGGAGACCTATGGGCTGGTGTATATATGCATGGGAATATCACAACAAACTCTAATCTGTTTTATTAACGTGCATTAATGAAATTATATTGTAAGGTGTTTTGAAAGGAACTATTCCTATGACAAAAGAAGAGGAAAAAGAAAGGGGCTTCTTTATAAGCCCAACAGGTTTCTACTTTGCTAGGAGTATTTTTTCGGGAACAGGGCAAAGTTTGCTTCCTGCCCCATGATGTGAGCACTTGATGCTCATACTGGAGATGGGAAAGGCCACTCCCCTCACACGTGCTCAGGTAGATCGAAACACCTTGAGCTCCTCAGATGACACACTTCCCTGCTATGCACCTGCTCAGCTGTGGTCACACAGTCAGGACCAAAACACCTCAAGCTCCTCAGATGACATATTCCCCTGCTGTGTGTCGGCTCAGCCTTGGTCACACAGTAAGGCCACTGACAGTATCTTTTAGGAAGTCCAGAGTTTCTTGAGATCTAAGAAATCATATCTCCCCTAGGACGTCTCTGTGAATTCTCCCAGACATGCTCATAAGGATGGTTGTTCCCTGCTTTTAAAAAAATGTATATGGGATTCTCTGATGAAGGGGGTACAGAAAAGAAAGGTCTCAGGTGTGCAAGTGTTGCTTGCCCTGTTTTTGGGGCATCTGAAGAATGAGGCTTGCCCTGGGGCCTCCCTTCTAGGGAGGAAGGGGCATGCCCCAGGCTCTTGTCTGAGTCTTGTCTTTCTTGGAGAGGTGGTGTATTTATAGTTTTAAATATTTATAAACCAAACAATGCATTTTTCAACTTATTTTATCAAGTGTTAATTGTATACCAGGCGCATATGGATGGGCACAGTCTAAACTCTTCCCTCAGCTGGTTCTTGGGTGCTGGCGCTGATGCCACCTTGGGATGGAGCAACTTCTACTCCTCTCAGGTGGGTCTCCGTGAACTTGCCATGTGTGTGTGTGTGTGTGTGTGTGTGTGTGTGTGTGTGTGTGTGTGTGTGTGTGTGTATTACAGCAAATTCTAGGCTTGAGACTCATGAGCACCTCTCCCCTTTAAAAAATGCTACCCTAGTCACCTGCTCAATCAAGACCGTGATTATCAACAGTAGAGGGAATTAGATCGATTCCCTTCCAGCTTCAAGACTGTTAAGAGTATGTGCTGTGGCCCCAAAGGAGTAGCTTTGGGGTTTTCCAAGCTTTACAACAGTGTAGACGTAGATTCTAGCCTTTCCCAAACATCTCTGGTCTAAAATTGATGCTAGCAGCCATGTAAGGTCAAGTTGTCTGGCTATGAGCCCATGTCTCTGGGTTTGAAAAATTTGCAGAGGAAGTGCAAGCTCACTGACAACCAGGGGAAAGCTGAGCAGGTCCCATCTCCCCAGTGTGCATTGAAACCCGTGGTGTTCAGTGAAAGGCTCAGTGCCCAGGAACAGGGCGAGTGCTATCTACAATATGGTGGAGGTCACAGAGGTTGATGGGAAGCTTATGGGAGTCTAGAGAGCTGGAGCAACATTCAGAACTTCATATTGTTGGGAATAGTTCCCACTGCAGTTGAAGGCTTGCTGGACCTGACTGCCAGGCCTTCATCCTTGAAGAACTGTATTACAGGGAAGTTATGGCACCTTGAAGAAGGACCAAGGCATAGGGAGATTCTTGGGGAGCCAGGATACTGACTGGTCAGCAGCCTATCCTGGAACGTTAAGGTCAAGTACTTCACTGCATGCATTAATTCTGCCACCCTCGCGTGGAATTCCAATGGTTAGAGTCTGTGAATGGCTGTCTCAGTCAATGTGCATCGTAGTCTTTGAAGAATCTTAGACACTTAGTGTCAGGTAACATAGGGTGCTTAAGGTGCCACCTATGGGGTTGGGGATTTAGCTCAGTGGTAGAGCGCTTGCCTAGCAAGCGCAAGGCCCTGGGTTCGTTCCTCAGCTCCGGAAAAAAGAAAGATGCCACCTATGCCAAGGGGCACCAGGGAAGCCCGGCATCTCTGAAAACTGTCTTGTGTCCTGATCTTGCTGTAGGGGAATGGCCTTCACTGGCCAGGCATAAGATTGCTATCTGTATCCATGAGGCTGTCTGGATTATACAGACTCTGCTCCATCCCTTCCCTGAGCCTAGAACAAACTTCCATTTCCCAGGTCTTGTTCTCTGGGGCTTTGGGGAGTGCACTTGCTACTTTTAAAAGGTGTAACCTTAGCGTAAGGTAGTGAGCAGGCCGGAGAAGCAGGGCACTGCCAGTTTTCTTCAGCTTTTTCTGAAGCTGCTTTCTTTTTTTTTTTTTTTTTTTTTTCCTTTTTTTTTTTTTTATTAACTTGAGTATTTCTTATATACATTTCGAGTGTTATTCCCTTTCCCGGTTTCCGGGCAAACATCCCCCACCCCCTTCCCCTTCCTTATGGGTGTTCCCCTCCCAACCCTCCCCCCATTGCCGCCCTCCCCCCATAGACTAGTTCACTGTGGGTTCAGTCTTAGCAGGACCCAGGGCTTCCCCTTCCACTGGTGCTCTTACTAGGATATTCATTGCTACCTATGGGGTCAGAGTCCAGGGTCAGTCCATGTATAGTCTTTAGGTAGTGGCTTAGTCCCTGGAAGCTCTGGTTGCTTGGCATTGTTGTACTTTTGGGGTCTCGAGCCCCTTCAAGCTCTTCCAGTTCTTTCTCTGATTCCTTCAATAGGGGACCTATTCTCAGTTCAGTGGTTTGCTGCTGGCATTCGCCTCTATATTTGCTGTATTCTGGCTGTGTCTCTCAGGAGCGATCTACATCCGGCTCCTGTCGGTCTGCACTTCTTTGCTTCATCCATCTTGTCTAATTGGGTGGCTGTATATGTATGGGCCACATGTGGGGCAGGCTCTGAATGGGTGTTCCTTCAGTCTCTGTTTTAATCTTTGCCTCTCCCTTCCCTGCCAAGGGTATTCTTTTTCCTCATTTAAAGAAGGAGTGAAGCATTCACATTTTGATCATCCGTCTTGAGTTTCGTTTGTTCTAGGGATCTAGGGTAATTCAAGCATTTGGGCTAATAGCCACTTATCAATGAGTGCATACCATGTATGTCTTTCTGTGATTGGGTTAGCTCACTCAGGATGATATTTTCCAGTTCCAACCATTTGCCTACGAATTTCATAAAGTCGTTGTTTTTGATAGCTGAGTAATATTCCATTGTGTAGATGTACCACATTTTCTGTATCCATTCCTCTGTTGAAGGGCATCTGGGTTCTTTCCAGCTTCTGGCTATTATAAATAAGGCTGCGATGAACATAGTGGAGCACGTGTCTCTTTTATATGTTGAGGCATCTTTTGGGTATATGCCCAAGAGAGGTATAGCTGGATCATCAGGCAGTTCAATGTCCAATTTTCTGAGGAACCTCCAGACTGATTTCCAGAATGCTGAAGCTGCTTTCTATATACCTTGGTGCACAGTCACTGACCCTGAAGGTCTTTCAAGACCTTCCTTCAGCTCCACGCAGAGTGATAGAGAATGGGTTTCGTAACTCCACGGCAAGCTTAAAGATAATGTTTAGAAGTTAGCAGTTAAATGTAATGTGGACAAAATCCCCGACTGCCTGTGCTTCGTGGGAACTATCACATGCAGGCATCGCAAAGGCACTCGGGAAGCAATGTGCATGTGACAGTTGTGCAACTCTCTTCGGGGTGTCCATGTTTGTATCGACACTCGTCTCAGTGCTGGTTCCACCTGAGTTTATTTCCTCTGGCCAGAGTACTGTAGGACTCAAAGTTAATCTGGTCTCTGCTGGTGAGAAGAGCCATGCTTC
This sequence comes from Rattus norvegicus, assembly GCF_021556685.1. Classification (NCBI taxonomy): domain Eukaryota; kingdom Metazoa; phylum Chordata; class Mammalia; order Rodentia; family Muridae; genus Rattus; species Rattus norvegicus. The sequence goes on along the minus strand of NC_141537.1, from coordinate 154,098,492 downwards.
TCGCTTAGGATTATCATCCCTACTAAGGCCACCTGCTAGTTTTATTTTCTTCCTTCTGGCATTAGCCAAGCTTTCTCACCACCCTATCTTCCGAGGGACCTCCATTGATAGGCAGTGACCATAAGTTAGCAAGTGAGAGACCCTTCCTGGCCTCTCCATGCTGCAGTGACCTCATTCGTCAGTGAGGAGAGAAATGGAATGGGGTTTTCTGGGATCCAGGCAGTCCACCTTCCAGATGGCTTCAGCTTTGCTCTTCAGCCGGCATCTGGATGCCGAGCCCAAGTATAAAATCCACCGCTTCATCTGTCTTGAAGACAGATCCTCGAGCCCTACCCTACCAGCCAGGCTTATGATTTCCGGGAGTGGATAGAATGGGACATCAGGCTCTATGTGTTTATATATGGATCCCGAGAAAGGCTTCAAGGGAGGCTGTGAAAACAGCCCAGGTCACCACAACAGGTTAGTGGACTCCATGTATCATGCATCTATGACACCTGCTCACCAGGAGACTCTCAGAAGCCAGGAACCCAGGATCCACAGGGTTCTCCTTTCTGCTCAGCATCTGGGAGTCCTAAAAGGACTGGTCTTCTGGAATTGCACGTCCCAATCCTTACTCACACGGTGAGGCCACATCTGCATGGTTCAAGCCTGAGTTTGAGGCCCGGTGCTGAGTTGTCCAATGCCTTTGGCTGGTTTCTGTGGGAAGGAAAATCTGCACTTTGGGAGTTGCACTTATCTTTCTCACTGCTTTGGGAGACTGGGCACATGGAAGGTCAGGGTCTCAGAACCCTAAATGGCTGTTAAAGAGGATCCGGGGCCGGATGAATGGGAATCTGAGATATGAGCGTTTTGCTCCTGGACTGTTGGAAGCAGGTTTCGGTGCGTGTTGGGTGAGCCAATGTAAGCTATGTTTTGAGGAAGGCTCATATAGAGAAGCATGTCCTAGAGACCACAGTGGGGTGACATTCCCTTGTGAACGAACCCTGTCTGTGTGCTCCTTCTCTCTGGTGAGAGTGGGAGCATCCTGGGTCAACTTCCAGGGCTGATGGCTCTAAGTAGGGAGGGACTCTTCTCCTGTGGCTGGACTCTCCCACAGGTCTTCTGTCCCACAGCAGCACTGAAGGATTGCTGTCCTGCTGAGTCGTGGTTACTGGGATCCAGATGCTGTGACTTAGAATGCGGGGGACTTCTGGTTGTTTTCAGCCCAGGACTCCATCTTTCTACATCTCAGCAGCTAAGTGAGATGGTGTAAACAAGGAAATGACTGACATATTGCAGAATCTTTTCAGGTATCATGTCTTATTTCCAAGTGATGATACCTGGTCTAAATCTACAGAAAGTTCACCCCTGGGAATGGACCTTAGGACCCTAGAGAACAAGGATTAGGAGTGGTCAGCCCAGGCAAAGGAGGCTGAATAAAAGGCTGTTTATGCTTAGGAAGAATCCAGAGAATGTTTGGCACGCTGAGAACAAGCTGCCTGCCTCACTGCTTACAGGATTTATCCCTTAGGGACCCAGAATGTGGGGCTCCCTAGAGAAGGAGCTGGAAGCATCTGGAAGATGAGTAGCCCCATGGTACCCTGGGAAAGCAGCTGCCGAGTTTCCTCCTGCCTGGACACCTCAGAATAAGGGGGCTACAGGTATAGCTCAGAGGTAGAGCATCAGCTGAGCGTGTGCCAGGATGCTCATCCCATCCCCAGCACTAAAAAGAAAAAAACCAAAAACCAAAGATAGGATGTGGATAGATGTGACCCAGTAATGCCAGCATTCAGATTCCCGCAGAAAAGCCTTTCTTTGAAGTTGACCCAGTTCCTCAATGGTTGGATAATGGACTGCCTCCTGGAGCTAGGCCTCACCTCCAGGATTACACTTTGGAGTTCAGTAGCTTAGGACACTAAAATGGCTGACTCCAAATCAGCACAAAGTAGAAATATGGTGGTCCCGGGGAAAGACTGTGTAACCTTCCCCGGTTCCTCCGTCTTTCAGATGGGCAAGCAGAGGCCTGGGGAGAGTTTGACGGTACACTCAAGGTCACACTGCATTCAGCAACAGTGCCAAGACTAGAGTATAATTGTGACTTCTTCAAGGGTCGGGATGTGACCAGAGAATTCCTCCCAGGTCCTGCAGGAACTGCTCTAAGGAGGATGTGGTCCTTGGAAGATGTAGGATCTGGTAGCAGTCTGGGCTCGACTCTGGCTAAATGGGAGGTTTGGGTGGATCATCTGGAGACTCCCCAGAATGGGGTCAGATGTAACAATGTTCTTTCAAAGTCGAGGAGGAGAATGGAAGGGTTTGCATGCAAAATGACGTGTGGCTTGCGACGAAAAGAGCCCCCATTTCTCTGCCATGCTCTCCTCCTGTCTGGAAGCCTGACCTATGTTTGACCTCACCAGGGATGGGAAAGGCGGAGCTTGAACCATTGGAGGGGAGGCTGTGGAAGGGCTCACAGCATCGCACAGGTCTGCATTTACATCCCCTCTCTGCCGCTGTAGCTGTGCAATCGTGAGCCCCTCCAGCTCTCAGGGCCTCTGGGTCCTCATCCCAGGACAAGAGGAGAAGGGTGTCTTAGGTGGGAAGCCTCACGCCGAGCATGGGACCTGCTCCCTTGGCAACGGCTCGACCTGGGTTAGTGAACTGGAAATACTGCTCTCTCACCTGGAGGTTACAAGTCTGATTCACCGGGACTACAGAGGAGAGAAGGATGTTTTCTATAAACGTTGTGGTTCCCAGGAGGACCAGGGGAAGGACTGGAATAAGGGAAGGGAGGTGCTCCCGTATTTACAAGTTTTTAGAATTACTTTTTGGGTCTTTGGATATGACATTCGCCTTGAGAACTGCATCTACACAATAAGTGGTCTGTCTCAGAAATGCTAGTAAAAAGTTGGCCCCCTTTCCCAGGTAACATCATTTTGGGTGGCTTATAAGGAATTCTATTGCTGCAAATGTCTTCTTTTCCCATGCTATGTGAGGCTAGACACACATCTCACTTTGGTCTATTGAGGACCAAAGTCAAGAAGAGCCCCAGTCTGGCCCTCCCCTGTAGTGGGCTGTGGCAATATTAAAATTAATTGACTGAGAGCTCATTTCACACTGGACAGTGTGTCGTGTGCTCATGAGGAAGGCGCTGCTGTTGTCCCCATTTATGGAGGAGAATGGCAAGGCTCTGCAGGAGTCTTCTTACTTGCCAAGTTCACAGAACTATTCAATTGGCAGTGCTGGAGGTGAGCCAGGCTATACGTGTCCCTGATCTCTCCTCAATGGTACCTTTCAAGTCCAAGAAAGGAACATCAAGGAGGAACAGGGGTCTGTACACTCCAGGATAGCAATAAGTAGCAGGGGTAGGGACTGGGTTAGACAGCCAGGTTGGCAAATGTTGGACAGCTGGATACCTCCTTAAATGGGTGACATGTACTTCCTTCAAGCTCCATTCCCATTGGCCTGAATGAATCTCCAGCCTTCCTTGTCACTAAGTCACTGCTCAGCTCAGCTAGCTCCCTCCTCCCTCCCCTTTCTCCTCTTGGTCTCACAGCCTGATCATCATTACACATTAATCTTCTCAGCTGAAAGGACGTGCAACTTACTTGCTCCTCCTCCTCCTTCTCCTCTTCCTCCTCTTCTTCCTCCTCCTCTTTCTCGTCCTCTTCTTCCTCTTCTTCCTCCTCCTCCCCCTCTTCCTCCTCCTCCTCTTTCTCTTCCCCCTTTTCCCCTCCTCCTCCTCCTCCTCTTCCTCCTTCTCCTCTTCCTCCTCCTTCTTCACCCTGCAGCCTTCCTTTCATTTTGGCAGGATGGATGGGAACACCCCAATATGGCTGAGGTCCTTCACATGCCCGTTTGGTTTTGTAGAAGCATCAACTGCAGGACACCTCACAGTGGCTCCAGCTACTGGCTCAGCTCTGGTCTGTTCCCTCGAATGCTGTTTTCATGCAGAATGAATTTGCCCCTGATACTCACCTTCTTCTCTAGGGTTGAGGGAGGATGGGGTGGGGGAGGGCTGCTCCCAACAGTGCTTGCCCTTAGAGTATATGACAGCTGTCCACTCAAGAAAGAATTGTGGAGTATATGCAGCATGGGCAGTTCTTGGCTTGGTGATCCAGGGACATGCGATTTGCAGCTCTGCATCCTTTGAACTGTCCTTGTGACAGTACCCACTGGCTCTCCACATGGGTACTCAGGCATGGGCGTCTTCCCACAAGGTGTGTGGAGCAATGAGACATTCGAATCCTTGCCACAGAACAGCCTGAGAGCAGGTACGCCTATTGCAGAAGGACTGGGCAACTGCCCTGCTCTCTGGGACCTGACTCGGGAGTATATTGGCTGCAGTGTCTGCCTTTACTCCAGTACAACAGACTCTCCGTGTTTCCAGCGCCATACTTTCTCTTCATGGCTTCTGCTTCCTCTAAAGCCTTGTGGCAAGAAGGCGTACAGCCTGGGGTGTTACCCATTAGACCCTGGCTCGATGCCCTGTGTTTGGCAATTGAGTTTGGCAAGAGATGCCCAGGAAGGATGCTGCCTGAGCAGCTGTTACCCCCTCCATCCCGCTCCTGTTCTGCTAACAAGGCTTCTTCTCCACTTAAGGGTGTCAGGGGGTCAAAATACTGGGGCCTCCATCGACGGGCCATCTGGAAATGCAGTTGCCCTGTAATTAAGTAGTTCTGTTAGCAACGTCATAATCAATTACGCAGAGTAAGACGCTTGTCTCCGAGGTGTGCAGGTTTGCAGGGAGATGGGGCGACATGTGGTAGGGCATTCGGCCCTTAATGAGATGCAGCCAGGCAGATCTTGCCTTCATGTCTTGCCCCCATCTGTGTCAGTAACTTCACTACACACACACACACACACACACACACACACACACACACACACACACACACTGTGAGGGGAGAGATTTGCTGCTTCTAAGAACCACTGAGCAGAATAACATATGGTTACCTGTTGGAGCATATGGACACTGCGGACACAGAGAGTCAGGAAACCAAGCCTGATTCACCTTGACCTACATCGTGCTCCGAAAAGCTGGTTGGTCACTCTGACCCTCACTCAGTCTGGAAAACTGGATGCTGCTGTTCGCTAGACTTCGTCAGAGCGTTAGGGTCAAATGAGACCTTTCAAGACGCATGAATTTTCGACTTAAAAGAGATAGATGGATGGTTACCCTGAAAGAAAGAGTAGAGTGGACATTAGACATTCCATTATGGGCAAGGCATGGCACTGTAGGGAGATCTGTGCTCTGGTGTGGCTTGTCTGGCCACTGTGTTCACCGAATTTTAGAGGAAGAGTGTCTGGACATAGACACAGACATGGGTTAGGCCTCTTGTGTTATTAGGGACTTGGGGGAAAAGACTCCTGAGGGGCTTGCTTCTGAAAGGTGATAGAGCCTGTGATAGATTAGATGGAATCTGTTTTCCAGAAACACTTGGGCTGGGAAACCTTTCTTTTGAATCTGTGTGGCATGGGTAAACTGCCAGAATGACTCCAGTCCTTCAGATGCAGTACTGTGTCCCCACTCTCCTGCCTTCTCCAACAACCTGGGCTGAGCAGGCTTGGTGGCTCCAGGGTTGTGCTTTCCTTCTGTGTCTCAGAGCTACTCTCCAGTCACTGTTTCGACTTACGATGAGCTGAAGCCTTCTCTGGAAGAGTTGCTCACCAGCAAGCCAGGTCCCGAAGGTGGTTGCAGTCATGGTGGAAACCCCAAAAAGGAGAGTATTGTTTGCAAGGGGGACCAAGCAGCCAGGATAGGAAAACCATCTTGAGGGTGTCTTGCTCTAACCCACTGATACACTCCTTCCTAACCCACTCCCCAGGAGCCAGGAGAAGACGTCGCATTTATCTGGACACTCAATAAACAGGGCGGAATTGAATTCATTTAGTTAAATTGAATCAAATTGAATAGAACCTAAGTTGTCCCACAGATCATTAGGCATATGCGCCAATTACCCAGCAGAAGCACAATCGTTCCTCTGCTTCCTGTCAAGGAGAACACTGAGCCCAGCTCTAGTCTACCTGCTGGCCCAGAGCAAAGGCCACTCAGGAAGGTGGATTCAGGGGCTTAGGGACAAAGGGGACAACTGGAAAGGTCTGTGAATTTTGGTAGTGAAGAGGCTTGGCCCCTCATTTGTCACACAGCTCTGATCCAGGGAGTAGATCTCTGAGCTCATTATTATCATGGGAGTCGAGACTAAGGACTGCAACTTCTCAAGTCTCCTTTAAAGTCAGTTGCAAAATGGAACTGTCCAGAATTGGTCCCAAGGGCAGTATGAGAGCAAAGTGTCCCAGCATTCTTACCTGTGAATGGACTAAGAAAATACTCGCGTTGTAATTGTGCGAGAGGCAGGAAGAGGCAGACGACGGCCTGGTTGCTTCTGCAGGTCTGGGCCCCCATCCTTCTGTCCTGAGGCTGGCAGGAGCAGAAGCCTGGCGTACCAGACATGCCCTGAGGGCACGTACTTTGGGGAATGCAGATGAAGGAGAAATATGTAGCAGAGAAGTAAGTGACCTGTGTTTTGGCCAAGCTCTTCTACCCCAGGGCCAACCGTCTGACTCTGACCTGTGGGATTAGTGGCCTGATTTGCAAATGAGAAAAAAAATCAGTTCTTACATAAGCAAGCAGGGAAATGGACTTGATTGTCTTCCATGCCGTCCTCCCAATACGTGACGTGCTCTGGATGCTCACTTCCTGCTCTGTAGACAAAGGCAAGGACAAAAGTGTTGCTCCCAAGCCCAGGACTCAAGCCTTTCCTGTCCTACAACGTGGCTTCATCCTTTTCTTTGTTATCCCCAAAGTGTAGCATCTGCCTGCCTTTCGTCCTCTCCAAAGGGTCTTGCTTTTCCTGGGTGTTTGCCTTGCGTCATACATACACAGTGAGTTCTAGGCTCCACATATTTCTCTTGGACAGGATTAGAACTGGGCTTGCCTTCTTTTCAAGTTTAGCTTTTCTGTTCCATCCAGAACAACCTGCCATTCCCCAGCTGTTCTCTCTAGTTGCCAGCATGTCTAAAATTACAAGCATCACCTTGCTGTAAGGCAGCTGCTATTTCTATACCCCGATAGAAGTCAATACTAGAGAGTGGAACTACCCAGAAGTCAGGGGGTGGCGTGTTGGCTAAATGGATGCAGATAAAGCTGTTCCGTTTCATGGCCCTAGTCAGGACGTGTCTAATTTGGGGGCCTGTTTTGTTTACTTCATCTTGTTTCTGGAAGAGGTTCAGCCTTTCCCCTCTAAGTGACATCACTCTGAGGCACCAAGTTCCTTCTTCTCAAGGTGAGCAATTCCCCTCTCCAGCTGGTCCTAGTGAGTAATTAGTGGAGAAGGAGGCTAATGACAAAATTACCTATTGGGTCAGGTTTTAGGTTTAGGTGAACCAAAGGCAAGACCTCCATTTACTTGCTGAATGTTTTATTTTTCTCCAAAAAAAAAAAAAAAAAAATAGAACCACAACAAACCCCAGAGTTTCCTGCTGCTGATTTAGCAGTCACATCTGAAATGTTCTCACCCAGCATTTCTTCCACTCGAGAAACGATTACAGCAGGTGGTTCCAGGAGAAGTGGTTCTTGGTTGTGTCCATTCCCCCACCTCCAGCCCCCACCCCATTTATACTCAACTCACTTTTTTTTTTTTGGCCATGGGATTATATCATCTCTTTTCTGCCTCCTTATATCCCTTTCCATATGCTAAATCAAGAAACTGAGGCTAGGACTTAACAGACTTGCTCAGGGGTGCACTTGGTAAGCAGCTGTACTAGGAACTAATTGGTACCCAAATCCAGTACCCATAATCTTGGGCATTGATAACTAATACACCCCCGTTTTGTTGGACGACGGAAACAGCCTACAAGAAGAGACTTGAAGGTGGAAATCGCCAAGTTACAAGGTCTTGGCTATTTTTGACTTTCTCCAAGCTACACAATCCAACTTGGCCAGAAAGCAGTGGGTAACATGAGGGTAGCCGGACAGCACACTGCCCATGGGGCTGTTCCAGAAACCGACCTCTAACAAATGTTTAAAGTTCTATTGGAGTTCTAGGCCATTTGTTTTCACTCCCACCCTGCCCCCCAACCCCCTGCAAAGGCCAGAGTGCCTCCATACTTGGTAATTGTCCTGGGTCACTGGAGGCTGCATAGCCAGGCCAGGCCTCCTGCAGTCCCTGCCCTTTCTATGTTCTGCCCGCCTTCTGCTGGCTCCCCCTTTCCTCCCACTCCTCAGAGAAAATAAGTCTGTAGAAGCCGCTGGACTCCATCCCTTTTGTATTCCACTGAGGGTCTTGCACTTTGCTTGCTTTCCCTCTTCTTGCCCCTGCTTGACTGACTTTTCCTGCCATCCCTTTGAGAAGGGCCTTTTACATCTCTTAAAAAAGTCTTTTCAAAGCGCATTTCTGCTGAAGGTTAACTAAGGCTATTGCCACCAGGGGTTGCTGATGACCCACTGTCTCTCCTCCTGTCCCTTGTTCCTTGCCTTGATCTTAAGCCCTTCCATATTCCATTGGTTAGGTCCCATGCAGCCTACCCTGCTGGTTGCTCCTGGAGTCTCTGGAGGCCTCAGTAATCATGCCTGCTTTCTGGTGGCCAGTGGGTAGACCTTCATGCTGGCAACTGTCCTTGTTGCCTAAGCGAGCACTCAGGAAAATTTGGGGGCCTGTTGCTATGGAGACGATGGGGGTATCAGCTAGTACCTTTCTCAGGCATTCTTATGCAACCTGCCCTCTTTCCTGGATCGTGGGGATGATACAAGGAAGTTTCTTAAATTAATCCTGTCAAAATAGCTTTTGAATTCTTTCAAAGCGGGTCTCTTTTTTTTCCCCTTTTTCTTTTTTCTTTCTTTCTTTTTTTGTATATCGAGAGACACAAACTGTTCAAGAGAAGAATTGAGAACAAAGCACTCGGGCCTGGAGAGGAGTGGGAGAGTACTGGAAGACAAACGTGGAGGTGATTGACAGGTTCAAGAACAGGACCTTGGATGGGAGGTCAAAGGGATTGAGAAGGCTAATGGGGACTAGACAATCATCTCAGGCCTGGGAGGAAGCAGGGTCCTGTAGGCTGGAGCCTGACGCTAACAGGGAGAGTGGCTCAAGGCAGGAGCAGGAAAGTAGGGCTGCTGGAAGAAATTCTTACTTCAGAGGCCATGTGAGTGAGGTCAGTATGACAACAGCAATTGTGTGTATGCTCTAGCGGATGAGAGGTGGCCATGCTTTCAGTTCGAACAAGGAGTGAACAGATTAAGACCAGAGCAAGCACAAGTAAGAGGACAAACAGCAAGTCGCAGACTGGAAGTAAACCATCATCAAGTGGGACTTACAAACATCCAGCAGAAGCTGATTGGGAGAGCTGAGGCAGTCAGGCGGAGTTCCACGGACAGAGCTTCCCAATTCTCTTTCCCACCACATGCATTTTATACCACAATAGTGGCTGCCGCTGGAAATAGCTTGCATTCTAGCTGATCTCGAGGGTGGACTGTTTTTAATGGCCTCGCTGTTGGCTCTTTTCTCCTCTCCCAGTTATAGACCCAAGGACCAGCCTGAACTGGAACAGGGGAGTTTAGAGGAGACCAGGAGACGGGCTTCCTTGCTCCCAGAGTCCACCCTTAAGTTTAAACTGCACATAATAATTTACTTACACACACACACACACACACACACACACACACACACACACACACACACACACACAGAGACAGAGACAGAGAGAGACAGAGAGAGACAGAGACAGAGAGACAGAGACAGGGAGAGACAGAGAGACAGAGAGAGAGACAGAGAGACAGAAAGAACACACACACACACACACCCCCCAAACAACAACAGGAACAGCAGCATGACCTAGAGCACACACAGACACACATTGTCTGGGTTGTTTACATACACCTATAGTCTGACTACTCTGGAGACTGAGACAGGAGGATTGCAAGAGACCCAAGAGTTCAGGCCTGGGAAACATAGCAAGAGTCTGTCTTTTTTTTTTTTTTTTTTTTTAAAGAAGTATAATTTAAGCTCCTGGCCCAGGCTTCATGGATTTGAATTACTAGAAGAGAAACCCAGGCCTCTCCCAGGGGACACATCTAAGTCAATGAGAAATGCCATGAGGTCCTCCACAGGTCCTAGTATCGGACCCTCAGGTTGCCCCAACAGGCCCCCCAAATTTTCCTGAGTGCTTGCTTAGGCAACAAGGACAGTAGCGCCTCAGTCATTGGATGTGTCCTTGGAAGGGATGGTAGACATTTTTCCATTTTGTTTCCTGTCCACCAGATGAAAAGTTTATCAGGATGTACTGTACAACCAAAAGATCTTGGTCTAGAACTTCCAAAACCGTGGCCTAAATAAGCCTTCCCTTTTGAAAGCTGACCATATTTGTTGTATGGTCACAGGAAGCCCCTGACTCAAGATCCAAGGGGCTAGGTGTGTAATAAAGACTTCTCTACATGCTTCTTGCTGCCCATCCTGTCCCTGTTCACCATCCATAAACTCCTTCGAGAACCCAGTCTGCAGAAGTTCCATTGACTCTATCCGGTGCCCTTGTTAGCTCACAGGAATGGACCCAAGATGGGTCAGAACATCCCTGTGGCTCTAAGGAATTCTTGTGTTTCTCCTTGACATGAGCACAAAGCTACCGGAGAGAAAAATACTCATTCTCACATTTTAGTGGGCAGTACCCTGTCACAGAAGTGTTGTGGAGTTTCTGACACTAACGTGCTAATTAGTGCAAAGGGCTAAAGTTGGAAGAGCTTGGAAGCTGAAGGCTGCTGTCTCCTTAGAACCGGGAACAGGGGACTTTACCTTTTCAGTTCCTGTGGCTCTTTCCTCTGGAAAGGAAGATGGCTGGAGTAGCTGTGTCCTAAGCACTGCCAGCTCTGTGTCTGTGGTGGGAGAACCCCTTAAAGATCCAGAGGAAGGTAAAGTCAGCTTAGTGTCATACGCACAGTGGATATATTAAGCCTGTATGCTTCCCTTCTCACAATACCTGTCTGGGAAAGGTTGGGATGGAGTAGAAGATTCACTCATGTCCTCACTCCGGTTGGCCTGACTTAGGTAAGACCCTGCCGTCTACTGCATGGGTCCGTGCATGACCTTTGTGACGACTTAGTGACAGAAACGAGGATTCTGTACTTGGGCCTTGAGACGGTTCCCTGCGTGCTTTTGACGTGTTTCATTTTGATCAAAGAGTACTGTGCAGAGGGACGCACGGAGGTTATCCTGGCCTTGTTTGCGTTTCCCCCCAGCGTGTCAGAGACTTCTGCAGCATTAAAGAAGAACAAAAGCTCTAAAAAGCAATTTTTAAATTTGCCTCTGAGTCATTGGGGATCCAACTCATTCTGGTATTTGGGGGGGGGGATTAAATTATAGCACTAGAAAAATTCCTAGCTGTATTTCTACCTTATTTTCCCTCAGGCATGGAACCTTCTAGGATTACATTACTATTTAGATTAAAAAAACAAAACAAAACAAAAAAAACCCAAACAACAACAATAACAAACAAACAAACAAAAAAAACCCGACTTTTTTAGGCTCCTTCAGTAGCCATCACCGCCCCACCCCGACCCCCTGAGCTGGTCTCCCTTTGAGCAGCTTTTCTTTGAGAGACAGTTAGGCCATGGTTACTTGTGCTTTCCTTTGCACAGTAAACTAATTCCTTCCTGGATCTTGTAGGTTCCAGGGAGGATCCCTTAAGCTGGTGAGGACCAAGGGAAAGCAAGAGCTGCCACTAAATCTCTCCAGGCCGTGGTCACTCAGGACAGACCAGCCTGGAAGAGAGCCCAGGCTTTAGAGGTAGATGAGATGCAATAGACAGTTCTGCCAGATTAGCCATGACCTTGGTCAAATGGAGCAGACCCTTTGAATCTCAATGCATTCATTTGTAAATTAGAGTAAAAGTCTCTGCCACAGAGGCTAATGGTTTGAATATGAATTGAAAACTCTAGTGGGTGGAGTCTAGCTGGAGAAAAGAGACCGCCAGCGGGGGCCTTGGAAGGTTGTACCTGGTCACCTCCTCACTTCTTTGCTTCCTGTCTACCAGGAGGTAAATATCTTTCTTTGCCTCCAATTTCTGGGATTTTCTGGGATAGTACTTTGGGGACCTGTACCCATGGACTGACTTCTCTAGAATCAGGGGCTCAAATAAATCCCCCCTCTTTGTAGTTTCAGGTATTTGGGTCACAGCAGTAACTATTACATGGGTTACCCAAGGTAGATGTCATATTTATAAGGTCTCTTGTTTACCCAGCACACAGTAGGTGTTCAAGTAGTGGTTACATGCCTCTTTTGTGCTGAGCGCTGGGGATATACATATAGCATACCTGCTTAGCATAGCAGCCTCCACTCTCCAAGACCACCGAATGGGCTGGGAGTATCTTATTGCCCTGGAGTGGGGACAGGCATCAAGTATGTGCTGTCTGCTACTGCGATGTAGGAAGGGTAAGGAGCAGGCCATGTGCAGTTGACTGAAGGATCTCACTTAGTAGGTCTGCTTACTAGGATGCAACTCCCTTTTACCTCTGAGTCCTGGTTTTTTGTTTGTTTGTTTTTGTTGTTGTTCTTCTTCTTCCTCTTCTTCTTCCTCTTCCTCTTCTTCTTCCTCTTCTTCTTCCTCTTCCTCTTCTTCTTCCTCTTCTTCTTCTTTTTCTTCTTCTTCTTCCTCTCCTCCTCCTCCTTCTGTCTTCTTCTCCTTCCTTCTTCCTCCTTTCCCCTCCTCCTCCTTCTTTCTCCTCCTCTTTTTTCCTTCCTCCTCCTCCTCCTCCTCTTCCTTTTCTTCTTTCTTTTTTGGCCCTGCCAAAGACTTCATCTGTGGAGCTGTGGGAGTTATTCTGGCCAGTCCTTGACATTTCACTGAGATTATTTCAAGACTATGCAGCCTAGGGCTGGTCTGTCCCCCCCTCCCACTGTGTGTGTGTGTGTGTGTGTGTGTGTGTGTGTGTGTGTGTGTGTGTGTGTGTGTGTTGTGGACTAGGGCAAAGAAAGGCTTATATATTCTATGCCGAATATGTAGTCAGGAGGACTTGGAGAGGAAGCAGAGCTTCCCAGGCTGTTTCCCCTTCTGAGGCAAATGCAGATTGGATCGCTGATCTAAGGTCTCAGGTACAAAGGTGGGGACCAGTGAAGGATAGCAGAGGTGCACGTGGATCCAACCTAGACTCTGTGGTGGCAACAGCTGACAGTCAGGAATTCACCCCTCTCCTTAGCTGCGGACTGCGTGGGAAGAGCTGGCCTTACCCAGAGGAAACCTTTAGCCAGAGGACTTATTACAGTGGTATTGGTGACTGCCCCAGGCTGCCAGTCAGATGTGCTGTGGCAGTGGTCTGGGGGTGACCAGGTGCCAGGTAAGAACAGGCATCTTCTCTTAGCAGGAGTGACCCTCAGGTCTTAACTGCTGCCCTCTCAGTTTTCCAGAGGGGCACTGTTCCTCAGGCCCAAAGTCTGTGGTTGGTTTTTTTTGTTGGTTTTTTTTTTTTTTGTTGGTTTGTTTGTTTTCTGGCTGTCTGGAGGCTGTCTTTGAGGCTATAGATAAGACTGCTTGGTGCATTTCCTGACAGGCGGCCAACAGGATTTCCTCTAGAAACCTACCTGTGGGGTCTGAGAATATATTGGGGAAAACTTGGAAAGTCATGAGACTAGTTCCCGTTCTGTTTCATTTCTATTTACCTATTTTGACAGGTTTTCATAGTCTGGATTTTATGCCCCACCTAAACCCTCAGAGGAACTTAACCACGAACTCACACTAACAAAACCAGCTTCAATTATCAGAGGCTGTGATTTACCTTCCCATCTGCAAACACCAGTTTTCTGGTGATTTCTTGTCCAATCCGCTCCAGTTCCCTTGGGAGCGAAGCTTGCATGCTGTTCACCAAATGGCTACTAGCATTGAGATTCTCTGCCCTCCCCCATGTTATAGAACTTTCCAGAATTCTGTTCTTCCTTTCTGGGTGGTGGTTTATGTATGAACAGAAAGAGGATGTGAAGGGTGGTAAGCAGAGGAAAGAGCCTCCAGGGAAGTCTGCTGCGGCCAGGAAGGGCTAACTCCTCTAAGAGTTGTTTTGGTGATCGTGGCCTTGCGTGATGGTTCTGTTGGAAGCAGAGATGTGTGTGGCCGGAGAAAACACAGTCATGTGACCTTTGGAAGCAAGAAACTCAGAGTTTCAACACAGTGGGTGTGTTTCAGGCCTGGAAGCTGTGAGGCCAACATCCTGGACACTCTATTATGTCTGGCTATGACCTGGAGCCTGAATTGTTCTTCTAAGGAGTGTGAGGATGCCCTCAAGCCTCCTCCGTGGTAATCCATCCCAGCCCTAGGCTCTTCTGCCTCTGCCAGCCTCAGTTCGAAATGGGACAGAAAGGCAGCACCCATTTCTCCTTTAGCTCTTTTTTTTTTTATCTCTCTTTCACTTCACCTCATGCTACATGCATGTCTGTGTGCGTGCATGTGTGAGTGCCCGATTCTCCCATATGTCTCCCGTCTTGCTGGAGGAGCTCAGGTGTTACAGATGCATGCCACCATCAGTTGGGTAGAGAGACAGTGGAGGGGTCTCTCGGGGCTTGTCTTTCTCTTAAGACCTGAGACTGCCACGTATAAAGCGACCCGGTAGATCTCAGCAGAGCACAGTTCAGAGAGCAACTTGTGATGCCAGCCAGGAGAGTGTCAGGAAAGATATTTCCAGAGCACAGTTCTCTACAGACAGAGACTTTTGTAGGTGGTCCTGAGAGTACCGCTGAGGCAGGCAGTAAATGTGAGGAAAGGAGGGTAGGGGATGCAGGAGTCCAATATGAAGAGGTAGAGGCTGGAAGCAGGACAACAAAGGAGGCTAGGTAGGTGCTAAGCAGAGACACTCATGGTGTCTCTCATAGTTACCATAATGAGTCCGGCCCTCTTGTTCACTAAGCACTGGCGAATCCTCCTGGTGTGGTCTCAGAGCTTCTGGCAGTGCTCTGGTGAAAATATTGAATCCGTGCAGGGACAGATAAAGCAGGGTCTATAGGGTCTAATCCCAACTCTTCTTAGACTACGTTCATTAAAAAGCTGCTGCCGCTGCTGCTGGCTGTGTGCACGGTCTAGAAAGGAGTTGGCTTATTTGGCAATGCATCGTGTTACCTGGATTCGTTTTAGTGAGGGTGACTAGTGCTCCCACCCAGACAACACCAGCAGCCATGCTGATTTAAGGAAGAACGCTTCTCATTATGTCTTAGGTAATGGGTTTACAGTTGGTGAGCTGGTTGGCAGTATGTAGACAGAGAAACGGTTGAGCATGATGGGGCTCAGGCCTGCTTATCATGTCTAGACTTCACAGAACCATAAAAAGGAAGATTACTCAAATGGGTTGAGGACACAAATGGGAGAAATGATCAATGCCACAAATAGAAAAAAAAGTTTATGAAATCTGTGCTGCCTTCACACTTATCATGACAGGAGACCCAACATGCTTGATATGCTTCCTAAGAACTTCCAAATAAAATCCTATAAATATGCCAACGAGCTCAAAACTAGAAATCGTACTGCAAATCAACGTCAGCAAAAGGATGTCTCAAGGAGAAGGCAGGTGTGCAGTGAGAGGCGCTCTCGTCCTTGTCTCTCCCCTCCCCTGGGGGTGTAACCCCTGTGAGTAGCCCATAGGCCAACAAATAACCCACATTCATGCTCTAGGAAGCAGCCCCAATTAAAACCAGTGCCTCACAGAAGAAGCAATATGAAACTGGAAGGGAAGAGAAGACCAGAGGGATGGGGTGGGGTGAAACAGTAATGAAGGGGGGGGGTACATATGACCAAATACTTCTGTGAGATTGTCAAAGCCTAAGTACAAATGTATTTAAAAATTAGGTCAGCTTGAAGCCAATAATAATAAAGTTAGGCCATCACAAGAGCACGGGCATCTGTGAACGGCCTCTGCCACGGCTGTATTTGGAATTGGACAAAATTTACTTAACCTTTGCAAACCTCATCCAGCAAGTATGACATTCTGTAAGCATTGCACAGAAAATGAAAAGCACACGATAAATTATAACTCGCATCAACTCTATTAGTGCTATTAATAAAATAACTATGCCGTAGTCCCAGAATATAAATCAGAGGGCTGGGGATAGCCCAGTGGTGAGGATGCTTGTTCAAAATGTGTGGGACCCTGGATCCTCGGTTCACAAAATTGTCCCAATCAGAGTTTATTCTAAAGCCTATCTTGAGAAATAATTAAATTATATGATAGAAACTACCTATACACAATTAATTAAGGATGGCAAACAGGTACACGATGCTGGGAAATTGGGTAGTACGTTTATTTTCGCTTGTCTTGGTGCAGGAAGCTGTAAGTCACAGCTCTGTTTTGAACTCTGAATTTGGAAGTTGAGGTCGTGTATAATTTTAGCAGTTATAAAGGTTAAAAATCAGGTTTCAACTTTTGAAAACCAGCAAAAGCCCAAAGTAGAACAAAGTTTACTACTCTGTGAAACAAAAATGCAAAATAAATGTGCAAAAAATACCAGTAAGCATGGAAAAATAGTAAATGCCGTTCTTAACATGTTAAGCATTATGTAAGTGAGAGGGATGGTCTTCCTCAGAGCAGATGGGACAAACGGTATCCTGACAACACAGACAAATACTATTCTCTAGACAAAGCACGCCGTACTTAGGACTGCATATGCGTATATGTATACAGAGGGGCATATAGCAATAATTAATGAGAAAAGAGGCTCTGAATTTGAAAACAATCAAGGAGGGATAGATGGGAGACTTTAGTGGGGGAAAGGAAAGGAGAAATGATGCAATCATATTATAATGTCAAAAAAAAGAAAAACCTAAGATTTGAAGAATTAGGTTAAAAATAAAATTCATCCATTTTCTTTCCATGAGATATACTAAAAGTGACTGCTTTGGGGGACTAGAGAGATGGCTCAGTGCTTAAGCATTCCTACTCCTCTTCTGACCTTCATGAACATCTACATACATGTGTACACACATAGACATACATGCACACACACAAAAAAAAAAAACCAACCTGTAAAAATTTAAATGATACGGAAAACCCTAAAATTGGACTAATCATCTAGGAAATAGTTTAAGAACAGATTGGATCACTGTATCAAGGAGCTGGTGCTTGTTACCTTAGGAACTTTGGAAATAGTAATAGACAAACAAAATTAACAAGGAAACAAAGTAACACACACTGAAGAGATTTTAAGACTAAGAGAAATATTGCTAGTGATTTTATATGCCAAAAAATATTAAAACCCAACTTTAGGTGAACAGATAAAGGTGCCTGCCATCAGGCCTGAGTTAGGTTTCAAGGACCCACATGGTGGAAAGATAGAACTGACTGCCATACTGTCTTCTGCATTTCGTGTGTACCGTGTCCTGCAGCGATGCACGGACATGCATGTGAGGCATGCATGTATACTCACATATGCACACATACAAATATCTAAATAAATAGACAATGCATTTTTTCTAAAAAAGTATAGAACTATAGATAGATAGATAGATAGATAGATAGATAGATAGATAGATAGGCAGACAGACAGACAGCTTGCTTGTCCAGGTAAGCACTCTGTCTTTTATCTCATGTGAGGGTCCTAGCTTCAATCTTTAGGTTTTTGTATTTAACATGGAAAGTTTAATGTGTAGAAGCTCAGAAACATGAAACAGGCCATTGGCAGGAAGGGTGATTAGGGAGCAGAGGAAGTAGAATGTAGTCAAAGTGAACACAGAGAGGCTGGCACTGGAGACACAGGCTTCAGCAGGAAATGAAGTGTCTGGGGTGGCAAGTAAGGGACGGGAAGGTGTTGACAAACTCAGGTGTGCAATAGGACCTCATGGAAAACCTAAGACCTTGCGACCCAAATTTAAAAATAGAGTAAGAGGAGATCTTAGAATATGTCGTAGGAAAGAACGGGGTGGGGCGGGTAAAGGTCAGTCAAGGGTGGGCACAGGGAATAGGGAAAAGGAAAGGTTGGAGTGTTACTAAAGTAAGGATGTATGGAGAAGCCTTATGATATCCCACTAACTTGAAAGCTAATCAAACTTTTTTCTAAAAAGGGTATGTGTGTTTAGGGGGTGGGGGTGGGGGATGGACAAATTACCTCATACCAGTGAACGATATTTCTCCCAGAAGACAGGAGTTACAAAATGAAAATCTTAATACCACACGTGGGTCACCTCCCTATGAGGTAATGGTTAAAGAATCCCCAGAGGCTTCCATTCCAGTTACAGGTCACTGCCCTTGCTTTAGTTATCCTCCATAACTAGATGGAAGGACCCCACTGCTGAAGACATCCCCTAATTTGGTTGTAGGACTCAGAGAAATCTATCTTGAGTTGACCAGGAAATACTTTATACTGGCCTATTCCATGCCGGAAGGTGTTATCCAGGCAGTTGGGAGAGAAAGGACATCAGCTGTTTATCTGTAGCTAGACTGGTGTTGGAGCTGACACGCAAGATGTGCCTATTGGTGTAATACTGACAAGACTGTCAATGGGGGTAACCTTAAACAGTGGTTGTCTGTGGGGTGACCTTAAACAGTGGTTTGGGTTGGACTGATTGGATATGAGGCCTACTCCACACAAAGGGTTTTATACCTGGTATCATAAACATGGTCTAGAAAGACGGACCACAAAGATATTCAGGAGGATGGGAAAGGATGCTGTGGAATGCTCACCTCCAGACATGGAGTAACTATTGCTCCTGTGAATTCACAGCAGCTGTGTTTGCCTTCACAAGACCTGTACAACATGAAGCCAGTCAAAATCTTCGAGTATTTAAGAGGCAGGGCTCCTGGAGTGCCACCCTCCGATGGAGAGCTGAAGGCAGTTGATAGTGGCTGGGAGGAAAGAAAGCCACTTTTCTTTAGGAGAAAGAATGCCCACCGGTAGAGTCCTGATGCTACAGTGGGTGACCCAAAGCTCGTGATTATGGGCAGCACCAATTGGACTAAGTGAACTATTTTATTTTCTAAAAAAGGAAATACATTTCAAGTCAAGAACAAGAACTTTAGCAATGAGAGCCACCCCTTTTGAAATCAAGATCAGAAAAGGTTTGTATACTACCCTAGTGCTGATTGGTGTTTAAAAAGGTTTAGAGGGGGCCGGCAAGATGGCAGGCTGCACAGAAAAACATGGCAGAAAGAATACCAGGAGAGATGACCTCAAGTGTGGACAACAACATTACTAAAAAGAAAAGTATCCAGGGTTACTCAGTGCCAGTCTAGGAAGGGCAGCCAGAGGCATCAGCAGCTGTTCAGTGGCACCTGAGGAGAGACAAAGTACACATGCTATTTACCAGCAGACAAGGCTAGTCTCCCTGGCAGGCCAGTTTGAAATTACCTGAAGTCAGTGTGTGACACAAACAACTAAACTGTGGCACAGGGTGTGCTTTCTCTGGTGACGAGTATGGCTAGTGCGAAGCTCTGATAGTGGCAACCCCAACAGGATTGCTGAGGAAGGGTTCTGGGTTGACAAGTACTTAGGAAGAAAACTGCTTTTCATGAGGACCAGGAACATTGACCCCTAAACAAGCCACAGGTGGATTAAAGAGCTAAATGTAATGTAAATGTAAATGCTGTAAGACCGTGGGGGGAGAGCATTCAACTGGTCACAGCATTAGCAGGGTCTTTAAAACACAGAGCTAAGGAGAGACATGGAGGTAAACACTGAAATATAAATCTTAAAATATAAGTCGCAGGCAAGTAGGCTGGAGACATGGCTCAGAGGTTAAGAGCACTGACAGCTGTTTCAGAGGTCCTGAGTTCAATTCCCAGCAACCACTTGGTGGCTCGCAACCATCTGTGATGGGATCCAATGCCCTCTTCTGGTGTGTCTGAGGACAGTTACAGTGTACTTATATAAATAAAATAGACAAATCTTTAAAAAAAAAACACCACAGGAAGGTTACAGAACATATGAAAGGCAGAAAGGCATGTATAAAGTGGGAACACATTCTTCCACACAATGTAAGACAGGCAGATAGTCAGTGCTTAGAGACCCTAGAGACAGCAAGAAAAACAGAATGGTCCCATCGTTTGGTTTACTCACAAACTGAGAGCCATATAATCGACACTGTGTGTGTGTGTGTGTGTGTGTGTGTGTGTGTGTGTGTGTGTGTGTGTGTGTGTGTTCAGTTAATGTCACAAGTAAAACAGAAAAATATATTAAGGTTCAGTTTCTCATGTCTCAGATCGCCATTGAATTTTTTAATCATTGTGCATAGAGCAAAACCTGTGAGGAAATAGGTTCTCATACACAGGGGTCCAAAGAGAGAAAAACTACACCCTCCAGGGAGCAATTGAACAGTAGACATCAAGGTCTTCGGAGCGTTCCTACTCTTTACCAGTCATTTTCCTCCCAGGAATCTGGACTAAGAAGCTGGATTTGTATTTTACGTAGAGTGTTGTTCGTCGCAGCGTTACGTAAGACAACAGGCAAGAAAGAGAGAGCTTACTATCGGGAGGTGCTTAAGTCAACCAGTAAATGTTACCATTCACACACGCTGAAAAAAACTGTCTCGAAGATGACAAGTTGAAATGTTCATTTTACATTAATAGTAAAATATAAAACATATGGAGTGCCGTCGTAAAGTTTAAGAAGAAAATAACCGTACAGAGCATCGTATTTTCAATTTTACATGAGGATAAATTTAATGGTGTATAAATAAATAATCCAGACCAGAACTAGGAGATAAAGCTATTATTAGAAATGTAAAATTATATGCTCAAGCTCCAAAATGTAAGTAGAAGAGGACTTTAATTACAGCATTATTTAAAACATTCTGCCGCCTGGGCCAGGTGATATGTCTGTAGCAGAGCAAAGTGCCCTTGAGGGCTGTTCCTAGTGTCCGGGCAGCCTGGGGCCACAGTTCCCATGCTCTGTGTAAGTCACATATGGCTGGGATATTTTCTTCCATGCTTCCGGTGGTCTTGTTTGATCATAGAAAGGGAGGGATCCTGCAGACCCAATTAGAAAACTTGTTATATCAGAACTACGAAGGAAGCCATGGATGTTTACCCTGGAGACAGGGGAATTTAGGGGTCAACATTTCCCTGACTGCTAGTATACGAAGGAAGAAAATGGGAAATGGTTGCAGAAAGAGGAACTAATGTTCCTGGTTGGGCATTAAATGGGCAGAGGCTCAGAATGGTATGGTCAAATGTTCATCATGCAAAAGGCTGAGCTTGGTGGGTTCCAGCAGCATCATTAGGGAGGGAGATAGCAGGCTTCACCAGGAAGAAATTGGGCAGGAAGGTCTGATGCCTGCCTCTTCCACCTGTGCAAGTCTATAATCCCAGCTGATGGTTGCCCTGAAAGGGTAGAGGGTTGCACAGACCGTTTCAGCCCACAGGCCTCAACTTGCCTTTGCAGTAGTCACCTGCCAAGCTTCTTCACACAGACTGCTGGGCCTACCCCAGAGCTTCTGAGTCACAGGGCTGGCGGGAGATGTCTGGATTTGCATTTTAAATAAGTTTTCTGATTTCATGACTGCCTGAAAAAAAAATCACATTTTGGGACCCAAGCTTCAGGCCAATTGCAACAAATAAACTTGTTCAAGTTTATACTAGCACTTACTGGTGTAGACAGCCCAGCAGCAGTTTGTGGCACTGGGGTGGGAGGATGGAGGGGAACTCATGCTGAAGAAGCACTTCTTCTTTTATCTCTAACTCTCGTGAGACATTAGTGCAGGAGTGCAGGATGTGGAAGGTGCTGTCAGCTCTTTGGTAGCCCGTTCTTCCCAGACCCACTTTTCTGCCCCAACACTGGGGAAGTCCTACTACGCCAAAGCCATTGCCACTGATTATTAGGGATGAGAACAAGCCTCCTTTTCTGGCCTTTTAGGGACAACACTCTTCTCTACCATGCATGAAGAACTGGAGTCTTAGGTTTAGAGCGGTGACTCTCAACCTTCCTAACGCTGTGACCTTTTTACGCAGTTCCTCATGCTGTGATAACCCCCAACCATCAAAATATTTCATTGCTACTTCATAACTGTAATGAATCATAACGTAAATATCTGATCCATAGGAAAGCTGATGCATGACCCCAGCCCACAGGCTGAGAGCCACACATCTAGAACATCAGGATGGTGGTCTGGAGATGGTTGACTGTGTCTTGTGACCTGGGAAGGAAACCTTTCTCAGTAAAGCACCTTGTTCTGGTCACAGCTAATGTGGATACACTACGATGTAGAGAGCCACAGATAGACCCCCGGAGTTTGACAATGACACAGTAACTCTCAGTGTCTCTGGGGAATTTTAATGGAGATGTGTGGTCGCTGTGCTCCTCTCCATTCAAACTGAACCTCATGTATTTGAGTTTTCCGCTAATTGGTTTAGGAAAATATCCATGTGCACACCCCCACAACTCCTGCTGCTCTCTTTCCCAGCTTATGGCGTGAAGTGTGAGCAGACTGTGTGCTTAACACACTTTGGAGTCTGTTGCTATGGCGCTGGGGAGGAATCTGGTTCTCATAGCAACATCAGGTTGACTTGGTGTACCTCAGACCATTGGCAGAGCTTGGGCAGTGGCTTATGGGATCCCCATGTAGTTTAGGACTGATGGCCCTTGGTGTACTGAGAAGTGTTCTGTTTGCCCCACACCTATCCAGCCCTCCAGCCTGCACACCTTTCCCTATATCACTCAAATAATCATAATAACAGTAAGATAAGAATAAAGGTTCTCTTCTCTCTCTCTCTCTCTCTCTCTCTCTCTCTCTCTCTCTCTCTCTCTGTGTGTGTGTGTGTGTGTGTGTGTGTGTGTGTGCGTGCGTGCGTGCATGCGTGCGTTTTGGTGACCCACAAAAATAAACCAAAGCATTAATTTGATGTTGTCATTGGATTAAGTTGTCATTAGAGTTATCACTCTCCATTGCAAGGCCAAACAATCCCGGCACTAGTGTGCCATCTAATCAGTTAGATTTGCCCACAGGCCTGGCATGTTGCTGGGAAATCCAGTCCGTTACAGAGGTCCAGGGGTCTTGAGAGTGGGAACGGCTCTCTCTGATCAGGACCAAGATGGCTATCATTTCTTTATGCAACTTCACTTTGGAGGCTCCTTAGCAGTGTTAATACACTGCGGTGAGACCAGCTCGTCCAGTTTGCTGAAACTTTTCAACTCCCTGACAGAAGAAGCAAAGAACAGACAGAAGGTCTCAACCCTTCTGCATTTTAGGCTCAGAACTGGCCTATGGCTTTAGGCTACATTTATGATCCGGGCGTCTGGCAGAATAAATGATAACAACATGAACCCATCGTAAGAGGAAAGAATCTGGTGGGTCTATGTAGACCTTTGGTAAGCACAAGCCACACTTTTCCTGGCTGTTCAGTATCCCTTGTGGGAAAGAACCATGGATTCCTATTCACTTTCCTCGTGGCTCCTCAATCCTTCACCCTGCAGATGTTCACTGAGTGTCTCCACGTTTGAAGCTGTATTCTAGACCCTCAGCTTGAAAGAACATACGGCAAGGCTTCTCCTCCACTGGTGCCTACATCCTAATGGGGGAAAACAACCAATAAACCAGGAGAGGAAGACACCAGAGATAGGGACATAAGACAGGGTGACGTATTAGAGAGAAGGAGGGGAGCTGCAAGCTAGGATGAGTGAGAGAAAGAACACCCCAGGCAGAAGCCGAGGAAGGCAAGGTTCAGAATTCCACCTGTGGGGGGGGGGGACGGATGGTGGGGCAGGAGGGACATTTGTAGCACTTGCCCAGCATGAGGAGAGATGGTGTAATTAGCATGGAGCCCCTGACAGGGTGAAGGTGAGACGGGGAATGGGGTTCATAGTTGTAAAATTGCCCCCTACCAACCTCATTTCCCTTTGCTTTTCCACCTGAGACTGCGTTTCGCTTTTTATAACTGAGTACTGGGTAATTTATAACAACGAGAGGACTCCGATTGGTAGTACTGGCCCTTACGTGGTACCTGGCGAGGGCCTGCTTGCTTCATTATAACATGGCGAAGGACATGACATGGAGAGACAGTAAGATTTTACATCTTGAATATTCCCTAAAGATCCAAGTGTGAAGGGTTTCTCCGTAGCCTGTCCACCTATCCAGCCCATTAAAAAGTGGTGGGAATTTTAAGAGGTAGGGCCTAGTGGCAGGAAGCTACGTCACAGGGCCTGTGCCCCCAAAGGGCTGGCCCTTTCTTTCTCCAGAAGATGCTTTGTAAGTCACACCCATCTCTAGGCTTGGTAAACGAGGGTCCATTTTCTTCTCTTGTAGTTGGTGGGTCTTTGTTATCCCCCTCCCAGGGCTTTTCCGTTTCTTTCTCACAGTTAGCTTGCCTGTAGGTTAGATCCCTTACCTGCACTCCTTCCTTCTGGACAGCCCTCTGCTGGGGCTCCGTGGCCACCAAGGAAAGAGCACAGCTGGGACAGTGAGAAGACAGAGTCTTTCTTCCCCATGTTCGTGCTGGCGGAGCTGTGACCTGCAGGAACTGGCTCAGTCCTGAATGCTCGTGCACTCCGACCTCTGTCTCACAGAAGATGATGCTTAGCTACCCAGGGAGCTCCTCCTTGGGCAGGGCCTTACAGCGACTGAGGCTGGATGCCTGGTCCTGGAGCCCAGTTGCTTTCCAGGAACACTTTTACTTACAATATTTGCATTTTTTATTCTCTCTTCCTTTCCTGATCAATTTTCTTTTTTCAAAATTTTATTTATATATATATATATTTTTTTTTTTACACTCCATATTTTATTCCCCTCCCAGCCCACCACCCCCTGACAGTTCCACATTCCCCATCCCTCCCCAGTGTCCTCATAAGGCTGTCCCCATCCCACCTACCCCACCAGACCTCTAAACTTCCTAGGACCTCCAGTCTTTTGAGGGTTAGGTGTATCTTCTCTGATTGAACCCAGACCTACGCGCATGTCCTCTGTTGTATATGTGTTGGAGGCCTCATCTCCGCTGGTGTATGCTGTCTGGTTGGCGATCCATTGTCTGCGAGATCTCGGGGGTCCAGGTTAACAGACTGCTGGTCCTCCTACAGGGTTGCCCTCCTCCTCAGCTTCCTCCAGCTTTTCCCTAATTCAACCAGAGAAGTCAGCAGCTTCTGTTCATTGGTTGGGTGCACATATCTGCATCTGACTCTTTCAGCTGCTCGTTGGATCTTTTGGAGGGCAATCACGATAGGCCCCTATTTGTGAGCGCCCCATAGCCTTAGTAATGGTGTCAGGTCTTGGGGTCTCCCCTTGAGCTGGATCCCCCTTTGGGCCTATTGCTGGATCTTCTTTTCCTCAGGCTCTTCTCCATTTCCATCCCTGCAGTTCTTTCAGACAGGAAGAACTCTGGGTCAGAGTTTTTTGACTGTGGGATAGCAACCCCATCCCTCACTTGATGCCCTGTCTTTCTGCTGGAGGTGGGTTCGTTAAGTTCTGATCAATTTTCTTTACTCTCCACTGAGTCCTGGAGTCTTCTTTGGTATGCTCCAATGTCCTAGTACTGGAATGTTGATTGCATCCTGTGGAAAGTGTGGCCACTTTATCATGTTATACTGAAGTCTTCATTGTGGGGGCAATTGCTGTCCTCACCCTCCCCCCTTCCGTGGCCTTTGGGGCTCTTCTCAGTTTCTCTCCTGTCTTCTCTGACCTCCTAAGTCTTGCTGATGTTCCTATGACTGGGAGTACATGTTATTCTTTATTGTTTAGGCTGATGAGCTGGTGAGGCAGCCTGAGTGTGTCTTTAAAGCTGCCAGTCCTTTGCACCTATGACAGTATATCATAGCCTGTACCATGCTGCCTCCTGTGGGCCAGGCTATGGTGTGGACATTTGCACAGAGTGATTTCCTCACTCCTAGGTTTTGGCAACATGGTCATCTCTCTGGTGCATGCCCATGTAGAGGTCTCCATGTCTCTGGGGGCACTCCTCCTCCTCCATCACTTCAGAGAGGTCTATATACCATTCATTCAGAAGTTGGAGAATCTAATAATAGGCAAAACCCACAGTGGCAGGAAGGACACATTGTCAGTGGACAACAATAGATCAGCTCCCGTCTCTGACAGCCCTGATGGATCCAACTGGCACAGCTAAGAGATGCAGGCTTGACCTCAGTCACCCAACTATTAGATGCTGGATTCTTTGGAAAGGTGGGTTACCCTACATGAGGACTCACGGCAGGAGACTTCCAAATTTGGCAAGTTCAATGGCAGAGAGTTCAATGCGTTTATCCATTGGCTTCCTGTGCCTAGAATCACACAGACATTTATGTTTGCTTCATTGTTTGGTGGCTGTATATCCCAGAATGGGCTCCAACTTGGTCATTTTGCCTCCAGCTCTTGAATGCTGTGAGTACCCATTCTCAACATCACTACCATGTATAGCTTTCAACTTTCTAAGTGCAAGAGCTGGCCTGGCTTTCCACTGGGAAAAGAGCTGAGAGAAGACAAGATTCATCCAGGGCCTGTGGCCTCAGAAAGGTCAAGCTGATTCCTTCCCTGCTCCCCTCCCTACTAGACAGCACTTTGCTGTGGCTCCGTGATCACCAAGAAAAGAGCACGGCTGGGCCAATGCAGAAGGGACCGAGTCTTTCTTCCGGGGCTCTGCATAGGGGCCAGTAGAGCTGTGATGTGCAAGATTCAGGCAGTGCCCGCTCAGCCACCCGCCGGTACGAGGTACAAGAGGTTCGTTTCCTGGGCTCCTGTGGAACTGTGAACAAGTCTTTTTGTCACACAGTGGCCATGTTTCGCTGTCTCACTGCAAAGTGAAAGGATCAGACAGGACGTCCTCAAGGTCATGGATACTTGACAACTTCCCAGACTTAATGGCTCTTCATGGATGGCTGTGGGCTTCCTTTCAGAAGTATTTCTGGCTTCGTGTGTGTAGTTAATGTGAAACGGTCACTTGGTACTTCTCTTGGCCCCTACCGCCTCTCCTTTCTGTACATTCTGCCCTAAGGATGCTTTTCATTACGCCACTGTTAGGGATACAGAGCGAGCCCTCAGCCTGGTGTGCATGTTTTAATAGACTGACAGTGCGCGCGGCAGGGATTTTTCTCACAGCGACTGTGGTGAGTTTGTTTTCTGTTGCTCTGGGAAGCGCCATGGCTAGAAGCAACAGGAAAAAGAAAGGGTTTATTTTACACTCTACAGTCTGTCATGTCACCTAAGACATTTAACTGGAAAAACCAAGCACTCAGGCAAGGAACCTGGAGTCGGGAACTGAAACAGAGACCATGGAGGAGTGCTGCTTACGAGTGTTTCTCTGTGACTTTCTCAGCCTGTTTTCTTGCATACTCCAAGGACTACCTGATCAGAGATGGCACCACCCAAAATGAGCTGGGACATCCCCTCCCCAACACACATCAATCACTGAGTATGAAAATGTCCACAGAGGCTTCCCTATAGCCTGATCTCATGGAGGCATTTTTCTCAATTGAAGATCCTTTTTACCAGATGACCAAAACTTGTGTCAAGTTGACAAGAGTCTAACAAGCCCCGTGAAGCTGTAATTAACAAGATTCCTCCGGCCTCACTGCTGTTCAGGGCTCAGTAGTGACTCAGGCTGACTACATTACAGAGAGTATTGTGTTTGATGCACCAGATCAAGAGGAATGAAGCCACATAGGGACCTTCTCACCTGGGAGGACCATAGATGAAACTAACCTGAAGTTGTTAGAGAAAGATCAGATAAACAGGTAAGCAAGAAAGGTGAAGCATCAGAACAAGCAGGGAACAAGCATCATTCACTTATGCCCCTGCCTCAGCACAGAGCCCTCTGTCAGTGGCTGTTTGATAAACATCACCAAACCTGCAAAGATTGCTCACGTGGAACCCAGTGCCACAGCTGCCCCTTAGTCCCTGCTGTTGCTTGGGGAAGAGCTATCTGTGTGCCTGCAGAAAGCATACTACAGTAGACAAGACACCGGGTCAGAAGTCCAGTGACGTGGGGCAAGTCTGTGCTCCCATTAGGAGCCTGACGCCTTGTCAGGCTCACAAAGTCTCTATAAAATCATGTGCATGATGCTCCCAGGAGATCTGTGCTTGAAGACGGAGTGGGTAAAGCCTCTCAGTCCTTGTAACTCCAACACACAGCATAACCCAGGGCTGTACAACGTTCTCCACAAACGATAAGTGGGCAAGCGGTTGCTTGGTGGTCACTTCAGGCACAGAGGGAGGGATACACTAGGAACGCTGAGATGCTACTGGAGATTCTGGTCGCTTCCTTCTAAAAGGTTGCTTTGCCCTTCTGCCATTTTGTGTCACAGTAGGGAGCATTCCTGTCCCATGAGTCCTCTGCACTGTGGAAGCTGTGGAAGGCTGAACTAGTCACTCTTCTAGGAGGACTCTGACACTGAGCTCTAACCAGGATACCGGGGCCCTAGACTGAACAGTCTTTTATGGCTGGCTGGGTGTGTTCCTAGCTCACCTTTCTGCCCAGAAACCTTCACTGGTGTCCACCAAGAGAGGACAGTGCCCCTAGGAGCAGAGTTACCCAAGCTTGTCTGGCTGCAGATGGATGGTACTAATCACAGAGAGAGGATCTGGCCTTTTCTGAAGGGCCACCTGCTGCTGCCATTGTCACATTCTGTGCTCTGCTGCCATCCCATGCGGGGGTGGAGTTGCATCTTGGCAGCCCTGGGCTAATAATTAGGGGTGGGGCAACTCCGCAGCTGGTGAGATATTTGGGGAGGAGCCTGGAGGAGAAGGGAGGGCTGGGATCCAGCCAACAAAAGGAGAAATTAAATGGGCTGTCCTAGGAACCCATAGTTAGCATTTCAGCTCCAGCAGTAGCTGTAGGTTCCACAGAAGCAAGACTTTCGTGAGTGCTCAGTGCCCTCCCTCTCTGGGGTGCCTTCTGTTTCTCAGTTCTATTTTTTTTTTCTAGAGGACTGGGAGCAATCATCCAAGTTACTGACAGAGGGCACCATACTGGCCAGGCTCAGAACCCAGGCTGTTTGGACAGTCTTGCTGTTCTTAACTCATGGGAGCCGTGCCACCCTCGTGGCTCACAGTCTCACATGTGGTACAGGAAACCCTCCCAAGGAGAAATACAATGTTTCATTCACTCACTGTCTGCATCCATCAAACTGTCATTTTGGTTACAGGGTGACAGCCAGGACATTCTGAGAAGCACACTGCTCCTGTCGCTGCAGCCATGGACCCTCTGCATAAAGGCAGTGTATCTTTGTTCATGTAACTGACGCTGTGCACTTAGAAACATGGTGTGTATGCGTTTATCCATGACACTGCTCTCTTAACATTGTGGCATGTTGGCCCCATCTTGCTGCTGGCTGAAGTGAGGCCCACAGACATTTCGTGGCTGGCCCAAAGTCACACCAGTAGCGAGGACAGAGATGTAAAGTCATCCATGACTCCTAGAGTTCTTTCTGGTTCTGTGCGCCATCTGAGAGTGATGTACAGAGTCCTGCCGTGTCGCATGGGAGTGTCACCATCTCCTACATGGGAAGGCAGGGTGGGAAGTAGTCCTGAGGGCCCCAGGTGAACAGGTGTAATAGGTGAGTGCTCTGGTGTCGATTCTGGTGATCTCGATGGAGGGAATATGGAGATACACATGGGCAAGGTGCATGACTCAGCATAGGTAATGTGCGCGTGTATGCGTGCACACACGTCTTCGTAGATCAGGGATACTATTGCCCTTCTTCAGGCTTCTGTGCCTTCCTGCATTAATGCTGGTATAAGTTAGACGTAACACAGCAAGACCCTGGTGAAGGCGGAACACCAGGCCTGAGGAGTGAGCTCCCAAGGTCAAGACAGTGTCAGGAGCACAGGGTGGAAAAACAGAACCCAAGGGGTTCTGTGTGTGCCTGAGACCTAGGCCCTTCTATCAGGGTAGGTTGAATCCCTTGATGGACAGACCGATTCAGCAACCTCTCTTTGGCCTCTTTAAACTGCAAGTCCTTAAAATCTCACTTTTCTATCAGAATATCCCAGGGCTGGAAAATTTCTCTCATAAACCTAGTCCTAGGACGCCGGTCCCTCCAGTGGTCCAGCCTAACACACTTAGGCCAGCTAATGAGTTTAAGGGCCTTCCTAGCGATGGGCTGAGGGAGACAGCTGCCCTCTATGGTCTTTAGGGACTTGTTGTCTATGGGGAATTTAAAAGTAATAATAAAACCGACAAAATGTGGGTCTTTTAAAAGGTTTTCATTGAATCCTGCAAGTTCAAAATACCATCAGCAATGAAATATCCCTCTCTCCCATCGGGGTGGAATGTCTCCCACACTGGCCATTGACTACATCTGTGTCTGCCCCTGGCCACTTGGGTGCTTGGGTTCTGATTTCTTCTCTCTTCTTACTTTCTCCTTCTCTTTTATCCCCTTTCTTTTCTGTTCTCTCTCCCCAACCCACCCCCCTTTCTCTCCAGGTCCCCATGGTCTGTCCCCTCTGTCTTCCTGGCCAATTCCGTGTTTACAACACAAGTTTAATTTTCTTTTTTTGTAACTGTGTTTGGGAAACTACCTAGAGAACGGTGACAACCACGGGCGGGGAGGAGAACAAGGGAGAAAAACACTGTTTTCTTCTTTCTGTTGTTTCCTGATAAATGTCACTGAAATATTTCTATTCATTTTGTGTTTTAGTAAAGTCCTTTTTTTAAACCAAGGCCTAAATCAGGGACTTTCTTGGCAGTGTCCCTTTAACAGAGCCAGGAGGATGGTGTGGCAGGGATGCGTGGGGCTGCAGAGGCTCGAGTACTGTACAATTTTCTGGGTCCTGACTGATAAATTATCGTGCGTCTTCTGTGCCTCTGACACGCAATACAATTTGTCCATGCAGCAGTGATGATAGGCTGTCCTGGACTAATGATCACGAACCCTTTATTTAGCTCCTCCAGCCTTTTAGAGAAATTGTAAGTAACCATTTGTATCCCTTTACCAGTTTCCTCTTCCACGTTTTAGCATAAGCAGAAACAGTTTTTAACCTTGAGAATTTTACTCATCCAGGGCTTGGGGCTAAGAAGAGGATTTGTTGTTGTGTAAAGGAAGTAGGAAGCCAGAGACAGATCCAACCAAAATGGCGTCTTGTCTTTTCTTTCCTTCTCTTCTCTTTTCTTTTCTTTTCTTTTCTTTACCTCCCCCATATGCTGTAAGACTTTCCAACTCTTAGATGTGGTTCTGTCCATTTCCCATCCCATGGGTGAGAAGGCATGAAGTAAAAGAAGTAAAAATAAGTTATTCAAGTTCCCATGGTAGAGACAGGGAAGTGGCATTGGGCTAACCTTACCTGTCCCAGACAGCTAACCACAGCGCCTGGATGTCCTTAGTCTCGGTCCCTTGATTCCCACTGCCATCCTTACAATGGTCAAGTCTGTCATAACATGTATCCAGAACCGCCCAGTGCTTGGGCCTCTTCTGTGTCAGTTATTGTTAGGTGAGCATGTGCTCTGGAAGAGAGACACTGCCCCTGAGTTGCGTCTTTGGGTGTGTTATTTGTGTGGTTCTAATCTGCTTCATGCAGAACAGAATTTGCCATTACCGTGCCACTTTTTGGACGACTTGTTTTTTTGCTGCTTTAATGTGTAAAGCAGCCTGTTTCTTTATAGGAAACAAACCTGTGGTCTGGGCAACTGAAAAGCAATAGCTAGACAACGGTGTTTGGTTTGGTTTGGTTGTAAGACAGGCTCTAATGCATCCCAAGTTAACCTTGCCTGGCTCTCCTGTCTCCACCACATCGATGCCGCCATTATAGGTGTGCACCACTATGCTGGTTTCTGTGGTGCTGGAGATCAAACCCTGGGCCTCGCACATGCTCCGTCAGCCTTCTGCTGCCTGATGTACATCCCTAGCCTCTAGACAATGGTCTGTTGTAAACACAGCCTACGAAGGGTGGGGTGATGGTGGGAGGCATGGGAGCATGTAATCTGTGTCCCTGGGTGTGTCACAATGTTGAGCGTCCTCCTCCACTATCGGGTGATGCTTGACTGTGTTTCACCTCTCTTAGAGCATTCTACTCGCTCTTATCATCCGGGCCCTAATGGATCTGTGAGATCCTAGATGTTTCCCCAGGCCCCTTTCCTCCCTGAAGAATGAATGCACGAGCCATTTGAGGCAGCATCCGATGTGTCATCCCTCTCTAATAAGATGGCTGGAACATTTGCATTTTCCACACTCTTGTTCTTTCTGCTGGGAACTGAGACACCTCGGGGGGTCTGGGGGGGGAGAGGCTACACAGAGAAAAGCTCTCCCCAGTAGCCTCATCCTCTGGGCTCCTCAACCCCAAGCACAGGTGCTCCCCATTCTAAACATAAGAAAATCCCAGCTTCCACAGGCTTATCCCAGCGCATATCAGAGAAGCCTGTTCTGGGCTGAAAGCTGGTAGGAAAGAGCTGTGCCAGTGAGAACATTAGAATTACAGACATAATGATACTAATTAACTTTCCCAGGCCCGTGCTCTCTGCATTTAATCTTTGCAGAGAGACAAAGCCTTAAATAACAGGGCCAGCCTCTTTGGGAGCCCCACTTGGGGTGAGGACTGTCCTCATTACAGCAAATGAGATAGATGGTGTTCTCAGACCAGGGCACGTCCTGAGGAAAGCCTGCAGCAGGTGTAGCCTCCTTCCGAGACAGCCCTGAGACTTTGGACTGGCTCCGTGTGAGGCCGGGATGGGGCTGAAGAGAAATAATTTCTAGTGGCCTGGCCTCTCCTAAGGTTCAAGTCCTCAGCATGTGCCTTCATGGGCTACAGCGAACCCCTGGAACTGGTGCTCAGCGTGGCTGCCTGTGATGGGAAGGCTCTCTACTTTCCGGTCCCTGCTTTATCATTTATGAATGAAGAATAGTGAAGAGGGAATGATATCAAATGTCTCTGACTTGGATGTGGTTCAAAATGTCCTTGAAGCTCCTGGAATCCTATACATATGCAATGTGCTTCTGGCTACTCTCCTGGGGGCTAGACCTGCATTGCTAACTGCTGGTTTCAAAGGGTCTTTGAACTCAGGGTTAAGGTCATGAATGAGTTGGTCCCTGAGGACCCCTCAGGTTCTGCCAGGTGATGAGTTTAGAGCATGAATTCTTGGCATTTGGGTTGTGACCCCTTTGGCAAAGCCCCATCTCCAAAAATATTTAAATTATGACTCATACGGTTATAAAGTAGCAACAAAGATAATTTCATGGCAGGGGGCGGGGTCACCACAACATGAGGAACTGTCTTAAAGGGTCGCAGCGGTAGGAGGGCTGAGAACCACTATCTTAGAGCCGTCAAAGCTGATGCAGTTGGTGAGCTGAGTCACGCTCAGCAATGGGTTTGTGGAGACACGATAAAGCCTTGGATTAGAAGCACCCAGTAAATTAGCTACTTTAAAGTAACCGACTGTTGGGCTTCTTCATGTAGGTTTGCTGTAGCATTCCTACCCGTCTGCACCAGCTCTGAGAAGCCTTCCCATGTTGTCTACTATGTAACTTCTGTCAATTTGGGGAACACTTTTACTGTTGGGCAGCCTGTTTTGTGATAGTGAGCTAAGGTGGTCTCCCTCTAGGAGAGCCTGGGGGGCCACGCTACCACTAAGATACACATCCTATCTCTTGTCCTCACAGAGCAGTAGACAGCATTTCTCAATGCATTGACTGTTGGAAATGCTTGGGACACTCACTCTGAGCTGTTGGACATACGCTGTGAGCAAATCCAAACTCTTACCCTTGAGGAATTCCTGGAGAATTGGGGAGACTAACTGGAGAGACCAATTTCCAGGGGCTACCCAGTGCTTCTAAGTTGGTACTGCCGCCTTCCTGCTACACAGAGTCTCTTACTTGCTCTGAACACCCTTGCTCTGACCACCTGTTCTTAACCATGGTCCAGGAGGTCTCTAGGTAGAATTCTAGAGTGTCCCCGAGATAGGATGGAAATGGCTAAGATCTTTGCTTTCGGACTTCTAGCTTGTGTATTCGCCATGTCTTTTCTTTATGAGTGGAGGCAACATTAGTGTTTCTATGGCTTTGTCCACTGCGAGGAATTGATTTAAATTACATTAAGGTAGGTGCAGGCACTCAAAAGTTCATAATAGGAAGCCACTTAGCTCCAGGTAACCAGTAGAGAGGCGATTTATCTTAGGGTTGGGATCACACACTCTAAAATGAGCCACCCTGCATTTAACCAACTGTAACACCACGTGTGCTGTTCAGTCAGCTTTCTCATCACTACATGAGGTGTTCTGTCTTTTGGGCATGCCTGGGCAACCCTAAGTACCACACATGGAACTATTGCTGTTGTCCCATGCAGATAGCTTCTGCGGTAGTTAGAGAACCCAGGAAGAAAGGGGGCGAAGGGCTGTGATGTTATCAATCGGCTTGCTGTGGACAGAGTGACTACTGGAGACAGTCAGCTAAGAAGTGTGTTTCTACTGGTGTCAAAGCATGAACACTTAGCTCTCTCTGTTGCTTCTGCTGGTGAGAGCTTTCGGGAGAGGAGGCTTGTTCATCTGGTTGTGGCCCGGAGACAAAGAGACAGGAAGGGAACGGAGTCCCACTTTTCCTTTCAAAGAATACTGCACACATGGACCGCTGGAGAAGAGGCCGACAGCAGCAGATAGTGAGATGTCGCAGCACGGTGAGTCAGATGCCTGGAGTTTCCCTTCTGATACTGCCATCATCCGATCACCCACCCGGTCCTGGCTGACAAGAGCAGTAATGTGGAATAGCGCTGTGAGGGGTGGGAAGACCAGCCCCTTCCTCCTTAAAGGATCTAAGTCATAATGTCTTAATGGCTGGTGGAGTGAGGGCCCGCAGTGACTCTGGAGTAAGCTGAGTGTGTTATAAATAGAAAGGTCAAATTCCAAACAGAGAGGAGGGGGTGGGGCCGAGGAGGCTGCCTCGCAAGTTGTGGGTTTGCACTGCTTCCCGAGTGAAGAGAAAGTTAATAATCAGAATCATCCCAAGAAACGGTTCCACTTCAGAGTCGGTCGAGGTGAGGAGCCTCTTCCCGCCACTTCTTGGGAAAAGGGAGACTCGGAGTTTGAAAACAGAGGGAAATCAAGGCCAGTCAAAGTGCCCTTCACCCAGGGGCTTTCACAGAACAACCGCCCGAGATAACCCACTGGGGAATGGGCTAGGAGAAGGAGAGGGAGGACCCAGTCCAGATGTGTTTGACTCAGCTTCCTCTTTCAGTCACTGAGCTGAACTGTTTAATGAGCAGCTTTTCACCTCCTGGCCCTACTTCCTGTGAGAGGTGCTGATGAGCAGGGAAGTGACAGATCCTTCAGAAGCTAAGCTCTCAAGCGGTCACACGGTTGCGGTGTCTAGAGACCAGCAAGCCTTCTTGCCTCCACTGATCCCACATCACACAAGTTCACAGAGCCAATGCACTCCTTCCATGCAGTCCAAGGTCTCTTGCAGCCTTCTGCCCAGACAATCATGTCCCACCGTTTGTCTGAGAGTTCCTTATCTCTTCAAAGACGGTCTGCGTTCTTCATCTTTCTCCTCTGTTCTCAGCTTGCCTGGTGGCGCTTTCTGCCAGCGTCTTCTTTCTGACCCATGTTTCTTTGCAGTGTCGGGCTCTGTTCTCCAGGTCCTACTGCTTGCTGCTCTGTGTGTAGACCCTGGAGCTGAGAAGAGACTCCCTGAAGGGGCTTAGCAAAAGTGGGTACAACTGGATATCTATCCCCCTAAAACTCCGCTGTACCACCTTTCTTTTTGAAACAAATGCTGCATGGTTTTCTTCTGCCGTGCACTCCCAGGGTTGTCTCACCCAGGCCCTCTCTTCTTTTGTATGCATGGACTCCATCATCAGTATGTATGAGCTCTTAGTTCTTCACAGTTACCAGGCACAGGAGGACAGGCAGACAGCATCAACCCGCTTTCGAGGAGTTGACTTTCTAAAAGGGGCTGGGGTGGAGATTCACCTCCCTTAAAATGGTACGCTTGTTTGGTGTTTTCTGTAGAGTACTGAGGAAATACCTGGCAATGTGTGAGCTTCTGGAATAACTCAGTCCCGTGGTTATTTAGAGAGAATGAGGAAGGATCTTTAAAGGCAGACAGAGAGCCACCATTAAGGAGAGCTAAAGTTGCCAGGGAGATAACACAGTCTCATCCATGATGAGCTGTGCAGCAGGAAAGAAGATGAGAAAGTCTGTGGGTTGCAAGCAGAGGAAGAAGGCATTGTATACACTGGGTGTAGCCAGAAAGATTACGTGGTCTTTTCTTAAGAGATCTACCACCAAATAGGAGTGATTGGTGTCAAGACAGGTGGCTAGAAAGGAAGATGGTATTGTCCACCTGAAAAAATAGAAATAATGAAGAAGTTCTTAAAAAACAAAGAAAACAGGAGTGAGCCAGGCAACTGTGGTACATGCCTCTAATCCCAACACCCAGGGGGCAGAGGCAGGCAGATCTCTGTGAGTTCCAGGCTAGCCTGGTCGACGAAGTGAGTTCTAGGTTGGCCAAGGCAGACAGAGAAACCCTGTCTTGAAAAAGAAAAAAGAAAGGAAAAGAAGAAAGAAAAGAAAGAACAAAAGAAAAGAGAACACCCAGGAAGGATCCAAAAGCACAGAAGTTTAGTATCACCGGTGTCTCAATGAGCCAGAAACAGCTGTGGCTTCTTATGTTAGGAAACTCTGTAGACCAAAGTTGCAAGTGGAACTTACCTTTTGCCAGTCAGTTTCCCTTCCACCAGGTTGGGGGGAGGGTTCACCTCATTCTGGGGGGATGGTGGGAAGGGGAACACAGGGCATGGATGAGAATGGTAGCTCTGTATTATCGTCTGTTGTTATGATACAATTTGCATTTAAACTTGGTAAAAACCCACTAGCTGCCAAGAGGGAATAAGGAATCAATTTCCAAGAATGTACAATTTTCTCTAGAGAAGTCTCAAAACCAAAACACTAATTTACATGAAAAGCTGTAAAGAAAGTAGTTGAAAAGTACATTCATAAGAAATGTTATTACACTTACATAAATTTAATACATGTGTTCTTAACAATTAGTCTTGGATTATTCATGAAAACTTCATAAAACATTGAACAAAACTAGCCATCCTCTCAAGTTATTTCCTTCCTAAATACTTTCCCCCTTGTAATTTATGAAATGATTTTCAATGAAATGTGGCATTCTAGGGGAAAACATACAATATTTTATAAATAAAGTCATACTTCTCTGGGATACTACTTGACAACTAAATGATTCAGTAACCTTTTTCTTTCTTAAAAATCTTTCATTTATTGTAAAATA
Source organism: Rattus norvegicus (assembly GCF_021556685.1). NCBI lineage: Eukaryota > Metazoa > Chordata > Mammalia > Rodentia > Muridae > Rattus > Rattus norvegicus. The sequence continues at coordinate 154,061,437 of NC_141537.1, read as the reverse complement.
TCCTTTTATTTGTTGAGGCTTTTCATGCATGCATGGAACGTATTTTGATCGTATTTACCAGCCCTCCCCTTCCCCTACTCTCCCAGGATCCTCCTGTGTCTCCCTCTAAGTGTCATGTCTTTTTTTTTTTTTTTTTTTTACCCCACTGATTACGGTTGGTGCTGCCTTGATGTATGCTGCCATAAGCCATGCAATGGAGGACAGAAGCCCACCAGGGGCCAGAGTCCCTGAAGAAAACTGACCCTCTCCCCAGCAGCGATCCACTGCCCATAGCTCTCAGCTTCCCCAGTTCACACTGAGAATTTGACTGGCTTGATTTGGGGCATGTCTTATGTGGGAATCAAAGCCTGCTCTGGGTTCCTGTGTGCAGTGGGCGTGTCATGTCCGGAAAACACTTGTCTCGTATCGGCTAAATGTTTTTGTAGAACATGCGTGTTAAATAAATATATAGAAAAATCATAGGGGCAGAAAGAGCTAAAAGAACTCAGACATGGGGGATGTAATTAACTTTTTGCTGCTTGTTCCATGAAATGGTCAAGCAGTCTTCGTTCTTACTGCATCGTTACTCTTCTGATTGTTCTCCTTGGAAACATTTAAATCTACGTGAGGCATGTAGCAAGAAATAACAAAAACAAACAGCTGGTAACTTTACAAACAGTGAATGTGAATGGTTTCTGCCTTTGTCCAGAATAAATAGTTCTCCGTGTCTTCTAAAGGGTCGTTTCTGCAGCTGTGGGCAAAGTGAAAGCAGGACTGACCAGTCACAGAAACACATGGCTCCAACATGTGTCCCTGGGTTTTCTGTCTGTGCCACAACCCTGTAAATGCTTTAAACCTTAATGTATGTGCAGTAACTCTCGCCATGGCTGAGCCAAGTAAATACACAGACCCTTTTGTACTTCAAGTGCTATGCCAGCTTCATGGAGACACACTTCTTTAATCCAAGCACTTAGGAGACCAAACAGGAAGATCTCTCTGTCTTCCAGGCCAACCTGGCCTGTATAGCAAGTTCCAGACCAGTCAGGGCTACATAGTAAGACCCTATCTCAAGAAACAAAAAGGTGCTATGCCAAATATTTATAACTTGAGTAAAAATTCCACAGCCCCAGATTGGCCACTCACGATGAAATTGGTAACTTTAGAAATATATATATATACATATATATATATATATATATATATATATATATATATATATAAAAGAAATTTAAATAAAAGTAATGGAACCCATCATGAATGATTAAAAATAATTGTCATAAATTATAAACAAAAACGGTGTGTGGCACAGCTCAGAGGATAGTCTACTGTATAAATTTTAGAATGAACCGGACAAAGGGCAGGAGGTTGGTTAATGCCCTCACTGTCCTGCTCCCACCTCTGTGGGCATCCAATGTCCACAGCCAAGTCACCTCCCAGGAGCTGTGTTCCTCTCCTGCTCTTTGACTGACTCTTCACTTGATGTTTCAAGTTCGACAATGGCTGCATCAAAATCTGCCTTGGCAAGGGAGCAAGCTCTGTCTGCGGAGTCCAGAATCTGTCGGAACAACACTACAGGGCCAAGCCCTGTCTGATGGAACGTTGCGTTTCCTCCTTGTCGTTCTTAAACCTGCTTGGTCTACTTCTTCCACCTTACCCACAATCCCTTTCTCCTCAGGCAGTCATGGCCACCGTCTCCCTTTATTTCCCAATAGAAATGCTGGGGACCGAGATCTTTTCCAACAAGACAGTATGTCATCACAAATGCCTCCAAGCTCAGCCTCACGTTCTGGAACCGTGTTGTTTTTTTCTCAGCACCTTCTGTATTTTGCTCAGTACTTAAGATAGCTATGCAAAATAACCCTCGGGCTCCTACAACGCTTTTGTAAGTATTAGATACTAAGAATACAGGCTGCTTCGCATGCACACATACCATCCTTGCACAGGGCCATGTGTGTATCTGGGTCTTGTTCCAATTTTAGTGTATGTGCTGCGGAACCACACACTGTGGTCTTGTTTTGTTTTGATGGTGTTCAGTTATGCAATTTTCCCTCCCTGAGCAGAGTGAGCAGGGATAGAAAATCACCCTTGCCAATGGGAGCCATCGAAGGACAGACAGCACCATTCTGGGATCTCCGGATCTAAACAGAACCCATTGATAGGCTTAGCAAATTCCTTTCAGTTTGGAGAATTTGTTCCAAGAGGGATTTTATCCACAGGGGAGGGCTGAGTCCCGTGAAGCTTTAGTGGGCCCTGTTTGGTGCCCTTTGGAAAGGGGATGAAAATGTTCACTTTTAGAGGTTGGGAGCCAACTGCCAAGAGAGACAGAGAAACAGCTCCATCCTCAACAAAAGAAATTGCTTCCATTGTCTGGAAACAGACACGAATGCAGTGTGGGTTCCCAGGGCAAAGGAGCTGTCTTCCTGCAGCAGCCTGGGATGTGAGTCACTGAGGAAGTCAAGGAAGAGGAAAGGAGAGGGGAGAGACAAAGAAGAGGGAACTATTAGCAAGAGCAGAGGAGGAAACCAGTCTCCAGGCTGGGTAAGGATCCAGGGTTCCCTTACACTGCCTCCCTCTGTGGATGGGGCGTAGCCTGCCCAGACTCCACACTGGCTCCCCGCACTGGGTAGGGACAGAGCACTGTTGTCCTGAGTGCCCCATCCTGTTTCCTGCCTCGCTCTCTTAGAAAATGAACCTAATGATTTATTTCAGAAGGGCTGTTGAGAGATGGGACATTCAGAAACCACTTCCTCAGTCTTCTCAGTGGTCCGTAACAGAGAATCTGAGCTTGCAGATTTTTTTTTTTATTGTATACAAGTACACTGTAGCTGTCTTCAGACACACCAGAAGAGGGCACCAGATCCCATTACAGATGGTTGTGAGCCACCAGGTGGTTGCTGGGAATTGAACTCAGGACCTCTGGAAGAGCAGTCAGTGCTCTTAACCACTGAGCCATCTCTCCAGCCCTGCTTGCAGCCTTTCATTGTACAAGATTATTCCCATCTTCCCATCTCTTCTTCCCCACTCTCCCTGGACTGCCCCACTTCCTTCCAGGACCTCCTTTACCTGCACACCTGCTACTGACCCCACTAGTCTCCCTATCTCTTCGGTCAACCCAAATGACAGAGAAGTTGGTCACTTTGCTGAAGCATGTGTTGGATCAGCTTGCCGCTGTTTGAGTCCTCAGTCTGTCAGCCACCTCGGGGGCCTATTCTGTGACTGTCCAAGTTTTCCACGTTGCTTACACATCGGTGGTGCTGAACCATGCTGCACATTTCAACTACCTGGGGTCTTTGAAAAATTACCAGAGACTGTGCCTAACCCCTGGCCCTTCCACATCGTTCTCAATGGGGCTGAGCTAACAGTGTGTGACATAGAGCTAGAGCTAGCCCAAAATGTCCCGCGACAGCTGATGATTAAAGTTTCGGGATTCACACACATGGGTTGTTAAATACAGCTATTGTTAAAATTAAATTATATAGCGTTCCTTCTGGCAGTATACGGTGGCACGATGGTGATGCAACTTTCCAGGAAGAGGAAATTGGTTGCTAATAGCATTTCCAAAGCTGACGAGATGAGTTTCCCACACAGGAGCTGGCTGAAGATGGCTCCAGTGACCTGGACTAGGATGCAGAATGCTCTCGCTGAGAGGGGTTGGTGGAGCCAGGAGTTGATTAAGGTGGTCCGGAAGTGGTTTGTTTTCCGTGAGGACAAAGAAGAGATTGAGGGAGGCCACAAGAGGGCTCTGTGTTGTTGCCCAGGTTACAAACACTAGGCCGGCCTGTTGTGCGGAGGGATTGTCACGATGCCCTGCGGTTTATCATGGAGAGTTCAGCCAAGAGCTAAAAGGTTGTTGTGTCTGGGAAACTAAGGACTGATACATAGTCCATGTAGATGGCCTGGTGATCTGCTGTAGAGACTGTTCACTGCTATCCTAATGCCATGCATACACTGTCCTGCTCAGATAAAGTATGCCAGCTATCGAAGTGTGCACTGGGATCCAGGTGGTAAGACTGACCTTAAGACGCTCTTGCCAGACCGTGTGAATCTCAAAGATGTTCTCCTGCCCACCACTCCCATCTCAGAGCAGAAGTCCCAGCTGTCTGCCGTGCCTCAGCCATTCCCTACGGCACAACACGATCTTCCTGGCAACTATACCTGGAGTCTGATGTTAATACGTAAAGACATTTAATAAAATTTTACACAATGATATAAAAATCATATAAATGTTTATGATAATAAATAATATTAAAAACAAAGATACAAACGTTCTAAATCACCACTCCCTAATTGTTTTACTATATTTTATTATTGACTGTGCTGTTAATGTTATTTACATTGATTTGACTCTGTAGGAAAGGAATATTATAGTGTGCTATTACCACACATCCCCCTGGACTTTTCCTCAGTAACAGATCTTTAGTAGGTTGAAGCTGACCATGGTAGAAATAGTTGTACCATGAAAACTGGAAAATGCTACTCTTATGTACATGCATTTACACACATGCATGTACCACACACACACACACACACACACACACACACACACACAAATGCAGACTCTTCTGTCTGGAACTCTCAGTATTCCAGACCTTATTTACATGATAGCCTCCTGTTACTCTTTCAAGGTTAATCAAGCAACCTAACCTAGGGGAGGCTCTACCTACGGCCTCCTCCTCCAGGAAGGCTTCCAAAGTAGGCAAGTCCTAGAGGTGACTCCAAAGTCAGAGAGAATAGTTGAAAGTTCTTTTGTGTACCTGGAGGATCCTACTTAAGAGCTTTGGGCTAGGAGGAGACCAGCAACCTTAAGGAACTGAAATGAATTGATGATAGCCTTTGAAAGGAAGTAAGAGCTGGTCCAGAGAGTCATTCAGTGGCTAGAACAAGAAGATCTTGGAAGCCATTTTTAGGGGTCTGCTCTGTATTCTCAGAGAATTGAGGCTCCACCATAGTATAAGTCAGGGATCTCGTTCCTCAGGTCTAATTAGAGCTCACCTATGGCTGGACATGTTGGCCTACATGATTAATGCTAGCACTTTAGAGCAGAAGGAGGCAGATTTCTGTGAAGTTGAGGGCAGCCTGGGCTCCGTAGTATGTTTCAGGCCAGCCAGGGAATACAACTTCAATTATAAGATGAAGAGTTCTAGAAAACAAGTATAGCAGTGGATATGAGACTTGTGTTGATTGTGACAATTGCCTCACAGTGAAAATGATAACAGAACATCTAGATGTAAACCCCAGTCTATGTAGTTTCAATTACACCCCCTAAAAGCTGGGGATGTATGAAGTAGAATCAGGGGGCCAGATGATTAGGAGAAGCAAACTGTCTAAATTTTGAGTAAAGAGAGAGCTCGTTAGCTCGCCCTCCGTGAATGAAGGAGACTGACCTTTTGAAATAATGAATGGCATATTTCTCCTCATAACCGCTATGTTTAACCTGATACACTTTCAGGGTTGTCAGGGATGCTCTCTGGCTCTGCCTCCTCTCACTGGCAAAGGCTTCTGCAGGCAGCCTGCTGGCTGTCCACACATTGGGATCATGTTTTTCCTTTCATTGACAGATTTTAAAAGAGAAAGAAAGGAAGCAAGCCAGCCTCTGGGAGGCAGTATACTCTGTGTTCATCCGGTCTCAGCGATACCAACCACCATTCTCTTTCACTCTTATGGGCCTGCATTGTGTTGTTCCTTCTGGGTTTGCTAGGCAAGCTCCAATCTGTGTCTTGTTCCTCCTCTTCTTTTCCATTATTGACACGAACAGAAAACTGCCTTTCAGTGCCTCCAGTTCCCAGGCTGGGGAAATTAAAATGGATGACTTTTTTAAAAAAGTCTCTAGAAATCATAGACTCCTGGAAGCTCATTATAGAGAAAAGGAGAAAAGGTCCCTTGACCCTTCCTGTACTTGCAGGCCGTCCTGTTTTTAATCTCTTCATTGTCAATGGATCATCTCCTTTAAGGCAACTCTACAGTTTAACACTTAAATGGGAGACCTGTAAGAATTGAATATATCACCAGGACACTGGTGTGCCCTGGGAGTAGCCTGAGCTAGCTGGGACTTATGGTCACCCTGTGAGTGATTGTTCTGTGATCCATAGAGCGTAGAGCCTCATTTTGGTTGGCATTTGACTTTCGGGGTTAAGTCATGGAGCACCCAGCCTGGAATAGGATTGCTTTACTCACAGGGACCAAAGATGAATGAGAGGCATCCCTGTCTTAAAAGTTGGCTGGGGAAGAAAGATAAAATTTCCCCATAATCTTGATTCACTTTGATAGGCTTTGGGGTGGCGGTGGGGGGACGCATTGGAAACTTCTAGTTTGCTTTCAGTTGCTGTGAAAAACATGACCAAGGTAACCTGCCTTAGACTTACAGGTCACAGCTCCTCACTGAGGGAAATTGGGGTAAGAGCTCAAACAGGAAGCTGTAGGCAGGAACTGAACCAGAGCGCACAGAGGAATGTTGCTTACTGGCTTGTGTCCTGGCTCTCAATCATCTGCCTTTCTTATGTAGTTCACAGGCCTACCTGCAGGGGGCTGGACCCTCCAACATTAGCATTCAAGAGAATGCCCTACAAACCAATGGCCACGAGCCAATCTGATGGAGGAAAGTCTTCAGCTGAGATTCCCTCTTCTAAGCGTGCCTAGTTGACAAGCAAGATTAGCCATCATAGGAACAAAGCAGAAGAGGTTAGGTTGGAAGGGATTAAGGACAGAGGCGCTGTGAAAGGTCAGGTTTAGAGAATGCTTCAGGTTGGAAGTCTCCCCAAAGCCTACTGCATGTGGGGTGGGGTGGGGCAAAAATGAGAAATGAGACGACTTGGGGACAAGTGTTGATCTTCTGAGAACGTGTAATGTCATGGAAAGCTCCCTAGTGCCACAGAGAGACAGAAAGCCAAGGAGACGCTCAGGAGGTCAAGGAGGAAAGAGTGAAGAGAAGGTGCTCAGGGATCCAGAAGTGGCCCAGAGAGCCACTGGGTCTCAGACTAGATAGTCACTTGGGACCTTAGAACAGTTAAGAGAGAATGCTGGATGAGTGGCTACAGGGTGGCCAGGTTGAGTCTTAGAAAACATTGCTGTGTGGACATCCTTTCCAGATACTTGAAGTTGAGGCCAAAGGATGGAACCTAAAAAGTAAGCATGAGTTCAGCTCAATAAAATGATTCTCTTTTTTCAGGCTAATGAAGTTCAAAGAAAGTCCCTTTTTAGCATGAAAAAAAAGCCACTCTAGGTGTCAGTGTACAGAACGTGCCACTTTTCACCACTACCCATGTGTGGTCGTTAAAGTTCAAATTAATTAAATATAAATTGAAATTCATTTCTTCAGTAGTAATAACCACTGCCTGTCAGGTGCATGGTAGCCTTCTGACCAACGGCTGCCATCTTGGGTAGCCCAGATCTGGGGAACCTCCATGGCCCCAAGGAGCATTGCCAGATTGCCTAGCTTAACCCCAGAACACCGAGTTCCCCATCCTGCCACTTAGAACTGAGCATACTACTCTTGTTCTCAAACCCAATTCAAAAATGAGGAAAGCCAGAGGATGTTTAATCAGATTTCCTGAAGAACTCAAGAGCATCTTAAAGCCAACACTTCCCCAGACTCTGGCTTATAATAAAGAACCCATGGTAAGAAGCAGAGAGAGAGAAGGAAATACACGAATTATTTCTGACTAATACGCTCAGGCTTTTTATAGTTACTACGGTAACTCTCACCATTTGATAATTAGCCTTCATGCATCCATACAACTTAATTTCTCTAATTTTTTTTAAAAGCTATGTGTTCATTAGGAAAATTCAAAAATGTACTTCAGTCTCTCCCAAGAAGCTCCCGGGGCCCTGCCAGCTGTCTGGGCACATTAATCAGGCCTTGTCCTCAGGAGGAAGAAAGGTATCTAATTTCCCAGGACCTTGGATGTACCCGTTTGCTGTAATAGGTTTCTGAGAGACCACTTGTTGGCCAAGAGTATTTTCTTTCCATCCTATTCCAGTGTCTCCAGTCATCCCTCACTGGGAATCCCTCTTTGGGTAGTTTTATATCTCCTAGGGATTTTTGTTACTTTTTTTGCAGAGTGATTTGAGCTCAGGTTGAAGGGAGTGTCTAGTGTCCACTGGAGCAAGCACTCGGTCACAATCTCTCACCTTCAGCTTCAGTAGCGGCCCCTACACATGAGCACACCGGCTGAATGTCTTGGGGGTTGATTTATGGAAGCATTCGGTATAATGTAGCAACTACAGTGCCTTAAGGGACATGGGCCTTTGTTATATTACCTGGACTCCTGAGACAATCCACATTTTTAAGAGTCTGTGGCCTTGGTCAATCACTAGCTACTGTATGTGCTTTGGTAAACCTAGCCCTCAGCCGAAGCTCAACCCAATAGCTTCTCCTGAATTAGCAGTTCGTGCACTACAGTGCCCCACTTCATCATCAGAAGCTTAGACTGCAATTCAGCTTCCACAGAAACCTGGGCTTATTGAGAACAGCAAGGCCCAACACTGTAGCAGGAGCTGCCTGGCAGACACTGGAACCCCAGCCTGGCAGACGGAGCCTCTTTAAGTGAACACTGGCTGAGATGAGGAGGGACGAGCAGCGTGGGCTGATTGCTAGCTCTGGCTAAGGACAATGGGCCTGCCTTCTGCTAGACTGGACCTTCTGTGTCTCCTCCAGAGAAGGTCATGTACCGCTCCTGTCCGCTTATGTTTCTGCATGGCTACCAACCAGCCGTAGAATCTTGAGTAGGCTGTTAGCAGGAAGAGCTTGGGATTCTGATGGCCCAGATTTCACCCCGCACCCCTTACCTGGTCCAGAGCAAATCGCTGGACTTCTGTGAGCCTGTTTCTGGCTTGTATGAAAGTAAAAGAGCCCTTCATCTTTCAGGGTTTTTATAGAATTCAGTGGTGCATATCAAATGCCCAGAACAGACGCTCCGAGGCTACCCAGTTCCCTGTTCTCCCTTGTTTAAATCCTTTTGGGTACCGATTTTCTAGCCTACTAGGGCAGATGATTTAACGTTCTGTTGTCGACAGCCTTTTGGAGAATAACTGCGTCTCTGAATTTAACTGAGAAGGGAGACTGTGAGAAAAGCTACACGATTCTCGAAGAATTCAGGGGTCAGCGGTGGTAGGCCCCGCAGGCCAATGTTCATATCTCCCTGCTCCTGGTGAGGCTGCTGTGGTGTGGATGGAAATAACACCTCCAATTTCATGGGGCGAACCTGGACTTGGCCGTGCTGCATACCATATTCGAATCTAAGACTGTGAAAAAGTAATCGTGGCTAACAGAGTAAAACATTCTGCAGTCTCGATGCTTAGGGAAGACACTGGATGAATGTGAGATGCCCCAGGGAGAAACCTTTGGTTTAAAATGTATAAAATGTTACCTGCTGCTTAGAGAGAACGGCCGTCTTCCCTCCTTGGTGGCACAGATGCCGTCCCATTTACTTTAGAAGAGTTTTCGATACCCGGAAACCTTTTCTGGGTTGGGTTCTGGAGGGTTCTCCCCTCCTCCAGAGATGCCCTTGAGGAGAGTGAACTGAGCCCAGCAGAAAGGGCTGCAGAAGTGGAGAACACATGAAGCTGGTGAGAAAAGGGTGGACATACACTCTGTAACTAGTCTAGGTGTGAGCCCTAAGGTCACAGGGCAAGACCAGCCTGCCCTATGTGAGCCCTAAGGTCACAGGGCAAGGCCAGCCTGCCGGGGTTCCATTATGGACTTGCCACATTCTGCGTGTTTCGCATTGTCTCCTGCTTTTTATTTTCATGTGAAATTTCCCCGGTTTACTGAGCTCAGTAATGGGAAAAAGGATTTTCTCATTCGCAAGCCTTGAAGACAGCGGGGATCAGTGTGCTTTTAAAGGATAGAGGGGTTGCAGTTACAGTGAAGGAGAGATTTTTCTGGGGCAAGCACTGTGCTTTTCATGTGACCTGAACACACACCCCCTCCCCCCACCGTATTCCTCACAGAGAAGGACACCAGGGCATCTCTGTGAGGCCTGTGATTTGGGCGAGGCAGGCAATGGTCCAGGTCTTGGCTCTACCTTCTCTTTAGCGTTTACATTAGCATGGGCCTGAGCCACAGGCAGCTCTCTTGCCAGCATCTGCCTCGCACTGAGAGCTTTCAGTGAACCTGGCACACACCTCAACCTGACCTTCGGGCTCTCTGTCTTCAGAGACTTACTTTGCCCAGGTCTGTAATGAGTAGATCCCAGTGGCTCAGTAAGGCCCAGGGGCCCGGCCTGGCTTTATGAACTTCAGCGGTATAGGGGCGGCCAGTTGAAAGTATGTCGATGATCTCTTCTGTACAGTTTTGTCCTTTGGGTCCAAAATCCTGCTTGAATAGGATTGAATGCACTGGGGGAGTCAGGGCTGTTTCCTGGGGTTCTATCTTTGTTGAGCTGTGCATGCCTCAGTGGTGTGTGTCTGTGTTCCCGGTGTTCTGAGAAGTAGACTAGCAGAGAGAAGTGATGAGAAGCATGAACCTGGGAGATGCTGAAACACGGGTGCATGAGTTATTCCTGCCAGTATCACACCAGTGCTTCCAAGTCTGCTTCCTGTCAGAGTGGGGATGTGGTTATCTGTTCAGGAAGGAGGAGGGTTATTTCTCTCTTTCTGTGGTTTGCAAACAGAGGGGCCATCCAAGGGAAACAGTGGCCTGTACAAGCCTGATGGGACCTCTGGCCTGGGTGGTATTCTAGGCTTGACAGCCAAACAGTGACAAGCTTTCCGAGGTTCCCAGGCCTCTAGGCACAACTCCCAAATCTAGAACCTCTGTGAGCTCAGTAAGTTGTTGCCACCAGAACTAGCCTTGTCCTTACCTACTAAATTTTCTTAGGGACCTAACAGTCTCAGCCTCCTGCTGACCCAGAGCTCTGGCATGAACTAGGCCTCGTTAACTATTTAGTGCTCATTAGTGGTTTTCTGAACACACAAGTCCAAGCTAGGCTGAAGTAGTGCATTGCATTTAGAAGTACAGGGATACTTAACAAAAACAAAGTGTGGAAGGGTCATCATTCCAGGAATCTGGTCCCTTAGACGTCCTAGCTGGAGACCTAGGAAGGCTGCTACAATGTATCAGCCACCTCCCAGTGGGGACCTTTTAGGTCACACAGCTGTCCAGTCTGGTGGTAGTTCATAACTACTTTGGTATCTCTAAGTGTGCTGGTTGGTTCTATGTCACCTTGACACAGGCCAGAGTTATTTGAGAGATGGGAACACCTCAATTGGGAAAATGCCCCTGTTAAATCAGACTGTAAGCAATCCTCCAGGGCCTTTCCTAATCACTGATTGATGGGGGAGGGCCCAGATCATTGTGGATGGTGCCATCCCTGAGCTGGGGGTCCTGGGTTCTGTATGAAAGCAGGCTGAGCAAGCCATGAGAGCAAAGCTAGTAAGAAGCACCCTTCCAGGGTCTCCACATCAGGCTCCTGCCCTGTTTGGGTTCCTGTCTGACTTCCTCCAGTGATGTGGAGGTATAAGGCAAACACATCTTTTCCTCTGCCAATTTGATTGTGGTCCTGGTTTTCATCACAGCAACAGCCTCTTTGAATACCTGGTGCAAGCTATGGACTCTCCCTGGAAGAACACAGTTATGCACATACATTGAACATATAATTCCAGACTTGAAACTGCAAGTCAGGCTCGAGCCATCTTCTAGGGTCGCCACCAGAAACAGAACGACTAGGTTGTGTCTTTCTGCTTTTGGAGTGTATTCGTTTAGAATTTCTAGAAGTCTGTAACTTGTACAATGAGGACAGATCACTATGCTCAACTTGAGAATGGGTCTGAGCTCAGTTTAACAGGCCCACTCCAGCCACCATCACTCCATGGCGACTGTGCAGAGATAAAGGCATTTTGAGTTTAGGGACGAATCGAGTTAGTTGCAGCCCGGCTTGGGAGTGATTTTACACTAGTGTCGTTGGCAGCAGGCTGGCATGGAGGGGAGCTCACACACATGGCAGGGGGCAAACCTGCATTCAGATGCTCATCGCCATTGATCAATCCCCATGGCCCTGACAAATCTGGACTCCACAGTTCTGGGTACAGGGAATTCAGCTGTACAAAGTAATTGAAGAGGAGCTCAAATAAACCAAGCAGTGAATGTTGGTAGACGTAAGAGTTATAAACCACTGAGGGTGGAAACATACCACTCTGTGGGAGTCAGAGCAGTGCTGGCAGGGGCTGCCCCACTGGTTTCTGAACCTGAAGCCTTCAAAGCCGGGGAGGCTTTGCAGTTTGGGGCCAGAAGAGAAGGTGTGATGGTTAATCTTTGACCTTTCATTTATGCACGCAAGAGGGTGTTGGGGAGGTGTACCATAGTGCACGCACAGAGGACAACCTTCAGGCTTTGGTTCTCTCCTTCTGTCTTGTGGATTCCGAGCTATGAACTTAGGTTGTCAGGCTTTTTTGGCAAGTGTCTGTACCCCTTGAGCCATCCAACTGGCCCGTGGTGGCTAGTCTTGATTGACAGTCGATTGGACTGAGAGTTCCCTAGGAGATCATTAGTACAGCCTACCTCAGGTATGTATGTCTATAAGGGTGTTTCCAAGGGTGGAATGATTAGATCATGAGAGTTCTAATTAAAGGCTTAATCCATTGCTGGGCTCAGACTTTGAATAAAGTATTGGGGTGTTAGACTTTTGTGGGGTAGGGCCCAGAGGAAAGTGGGTCAATGAGGATGTGTCTGGTAAGTCTTTAGGGAGCTACATCTTGCCCAACACTGTCCTGTTGTTACTCCCCTCTGCTTTCTGTCTTCCATGATGTTAGTTACTGTGTCATACTCTCAGCCATGATAGACCAAACCCTTGTGGGTGAATAAATACCTCCTCTTCTCTGCTTCTGTTGGATTTTTGGTCATAGTGACACAGTCAGGCTAATACAGTTGGCCCAAGAGGCTTCATACCCTGACCCTGAATAACTGTGGTTCCTAAATGTCCAGGATCTGCCCCACAGGGTAAGGTAAACTCAGGACAGGGTAGAAGGGCACTGAGGAGAAAAGGCTGTTTGGCCTCTTCCAAAGCAAGGAGAGAAGACTTCACATCTGTGCTTTAAAGTCTTTGTGCATTTTTTTTTGCTCTGATTGGTATTTTATTTCTCCTTTACAAGTTCCACATAATAGACAAAGGCTTTTTGATAACATTGTTATCTTTGCTGAGAACGATCATATAATCATTTTAAACAACACAAATGTGTACATACAGGACTGAGGTTTCTGCAGCCTATAAACACCTCTGTGGATTTAACAAGGGAAAAGAGCAATATACTGACAATTCAACTGAAACTCTTAGAAAAACACCAGTTTCCTTACCAAGCACGAGTGTCCTGTACAGGGACCTATCATCCAAGATGGAGTGAGTTCAAGCCTAGGGCAGCCAGGAGCAGCTCCCCACACCAGCTCAGAAGACCCTCCCCACCCAGCACTTTGGTGCATTATTTTAAAGTCACTATCTCTGTCTTTTAAGTCGTGTTGCCCTTGGGCATTGCTAAGAAGTCAGCCCTACTTATAGCTGGTACCCACTTCATATATCGCCTCCCTAGGGGATCCCCAACACCTGTGAATCCTGTGACAAGGAAAATTTTACTGAGTTTTTCTTCACGAAATTTGTTTTATAAAAGCAATAATTTTCGTTTGTTTGATCACCTCTAATTATTTAGTTGACATACTGACAATGCTTTTCCAAAGCTCTGTTCTGAGCTGGGGTTGGTGGAGGGTGTACCTTAATCCTTATGCAGAGTCAGAAGGGGGTGTTATGGTCCTTGGAACTGGAGCTACAGATGGTTAGAAGCCTCCATGTGGAAGCTGGGGAACTGAACTAAACTTCAACTGTGGCAAAGTGTTCTTAACCTCTAAGCCATCTCTCCAGCCCCATACTTTTCTTTTTTTTTTTTTTAATTTTTAGACTGGTTCTCTTACATCGCCCTGACTAGCCTGGAATTTACCAGGCTGGCCTCCAATCCATAGAGACCCACCTGCCTCTGCCTCCTGAGTTTTAAGGTATGCACCGCCAAGCTCACCTCTTGGTCCGATGTACTGTGTTCCGGCTCTCATGGCATTGTTTGTTTTCTCTCTGTGCTCTCCTGGCTGTGCTTAGCTCTCTTCCCAAGGTATCAGTTCTCTGTAGGGCAGGTTCTGTAGACATGGATTCCGGATTCTTGGGAAGTTTTCTTTTTCTCCTTCAACTATGGGTAGTTTCAGTGGGTAAAGCGGTTGGCATCTCTGATCGTTTAGAACTTGGTCTGTGTTCCACCAGGCCCTTCAGGCTGTAAAGTTTCCATTGAGAAGTCAGCTGTTATTCTGAGGAGCTTGGCCCTACATGTGACTTGTGTCTCTTCTCTTGCAGCTTCTATTCCCTTTCCTTGTTTGGTATATTGGCTGTTTTGTTTAGTATATCATGTGTGGGGTTTCCTTTCTGGTCCTGCCTATTTGGTGTTCTGTGTACTTCTTGTATCTTATGGCTGTGTCTTTCCTTAGTCTGCGGAAGTTTTCTCCTATGATCTTGTTGAAAATCCATTCTATGCCATTGGCCTGGAATTCTTTTTCTTCTATGCCTGTAATTTATAATTTGGTGTTTTATGATGTCCCAGAGTTCCTGGATCTCTCTCTCTCTCTCTCTCTCTCTCTCTCTCTCTCTCTCTCTCTCTCTCTCTGTGTGTGTGTGTGTGTGTGTGTGTGTGTGTGTGTGTGTGTGTGCGCGCGTGTGTGTGTTCCACAGGGAAGACGCTCTCCTGAGTTTTCTAAATGGGTTATTTAGTTTTTCAACTTTGTCTATATTTTAGTGGAGTTTTATTTAGAATTTTATCCCTTTATTAGATTCTCGATCTTCTCAAACCTCGGATTGTCTTCATTAGTTAATTCAGCTGTACATAGCTGTGTTCTCTTGGCTTCAGTTGGGAGCTTATTCCTGTATTTCAGAAGTTCATTCGGGTATTTGTCCCCGTCCCCTTTAAGTTCCATGAATCGTGTTTATTATTCTTGTAAATCTGTGTCCTGAGGCTCATCTAAGTAATTTTCATAGAGTGTCTCTGTGGGACAGTGTGGTCTTTGGGGAGGGACATATTTTCTTGGCCTCTCATATTGCTTTTATTTTCTCAGAGGCACCTAGGAATGTGGATTTATTTAATTGGCTGTGTGTCTGGTCTGAGAGTCTAGTCTGCCTATGTTGCGCGGAGGATTGGTTCTGTGTTTTCTGTTGCCTGAGCTTTGCTGATTTCAGAGCAGACAGGAGGAATTTGTAGGTTAGCCCTTCTGATGCTGGGTGTTGATTTTGACTGGAGAGACTGGCGTGGTTACAACAAAGAAGGTACAAGAATACAGCACCTAACTGGCTCTGGGTATTGAAAAACAGCCTAAGGCCAGGGACCTGGGATGAACTCAAGGAGAGAGTGTACAAGTGTAATTTCTGACTGAGCTTGGGCATGGAGGTGCAGCCCAGGGCAAGAGCCAGGGCAGACTTGTGGAGAGAGAACGCACTCTGATAGTATTTTTGATTCTGCCTGCAGGGCCTGGGGCAGACTCACCAAAAGAGCACATGGTCACAGATTGGAGGTGTGGCTGTGCCTGGGTGCAGAGGGACAATCCTGGGCATGGGGTTGGGGCAACTTACTGAAACAGCGTGTACATAGTGTGATTTCCTGCTGGGCCTCAGCATGGGTGAGCATGAAGAGGCAAGAAACTGGGGTAACTCACCCAGAGAATCCTTATAATTCCTGGCTAGGTCTCCAAGGCCTGTGTCAAACTCCCTGAGAGCTTTTCCCCAGGTGTGATTCCCAGCTCCCTCTGGAGCAAGGGGTATCTTAAAGACTACACCTAACCATTCCACCATCATGGGTAGGAGCTGCTTGGCTCCCGGATCTTTTGAAGGACAGATCTGAAAATAAAGGAAAGAGACAAGGGCGCAGGCTGTGAGTGGAAATGTCTCTGGGAAATGAGAGGACTGAAGTGTTGTGTCCTGCCACTGCTGCGGTGCATGGCAGAACTGTTCTGAGTGATGCCAAACATGTTATCCTGGCACCCAGAGCGAGGCCAGTTATATTACCTTGAAAACTGATTAGACTAGGGATTAAGCACACTTGGCAAGGCCCTGACAGACACTGGAGTGGAGAGCTGGGAGGGCCCCCAGCTGTGTCTGTGCGGTGGCTGTGGGGCTCTGTGAGGGTCAGACAGCTCCTTCACTTGGAGCCCCAGGCACCACTACTTGACCTCGAATGTGTCACTTAACCTTCCAGAACTTCGTTTGTACTAAGGAGGGAATGAATGAAAGACTGATGGGGCTGAGCATCTCCACAGACTGTGGGGCAAACAAGGGAGCTGCGTATGCAAGTGCCCTGAGAAGGGACATAGAGGCCTGCTGTAGGGTGTTCCAAGACTTCTTGCCCTACTGACAGCAGCAGTGGCCTTAGTCTATAGAAAAAAATCTAAAGCACCTGATGTTCCAACCCTCTCTAGAGGGCCCAGAGCTTCTATACCCTTCCATCTGTGTCAGAGATGATCATCTATAAGCCCACATCGCGGAAGGCAAACAAGGGCCAGAGGCAGGTCAGAGGCTACCTATCCCCACCTGCCCTACAGTTTCTCCACATGACCCCCAGGACCCACCCTGAGCCTTCCTGATGTCTCCTCACCTCTCTACCAGAAATTCCATTCAACCCAGCTATGACTCAGAAACAAGCACGGGGGGGGTACAGATGTGTCTAGGGCACCATGAGGTGTCTTCAATCCCCCCTGTGTCAGTAGTGACTGAGGTGCTGTCAGGGCCCAGTGTCTCAGGGCCAAGGCTGCTGTCACCGTCGCAGACCTGAGGAAACGGCAGCTTGTGTGCCTTCTCCACAGCTTCCTGGTTCACGGAAGAGCTCCTGTACGGTGTCCTCACCCCTTCATCACTCAGAAGAGGCCGTTCTTTGCCATCCGAGCCCTGGCTTTCCTGTCCCATGGCGGTTCGGATTTAATGCTGGCATCTGTTTTTTATGCACCATGGGTTCAGTTCTCCACTTAGTCAGGGATTTAAGAGATTTAGATAGTCCCGTAGCAGTCACAGCCCATTAAAAACAAAAACAACCAAACACCCTCCCCAAAGGTGAATGAATACCAAGGTGGATGTGCAGGAGGGTCCTGACTCTGCTTCCAGTCTTTTTACCCAGGAGAGAGCTGAGGTTGAACCACTGGGCCGTAAAATCTGAGTGTCGCCTTGCTTAGCTCCAGAAAACGGACCATTTCTTTGTGTTCTATCAGCATTTCCTACGGAACAGGCTAATTCCCAGTCGCGTCTCTGAGGACAGCAGAGCAAGCTACCAATCCCAGATGTCAGCTCTGCAGCAGGTGGTGTGGCCCATAACAGGCCTGTGCTCTGCTCCATGATGAGAACCGCAGGATCACCAGGACGGTTTGAGGGCGGCTCCACTGTATCTTCTGTTTGACGTGGCCTTGTGGAGCGTCATGTCCACATTTAGAGTGCAGTAACCTAGACAGGGCTGCTGTGAACAGCACAATGCAGATAAAGGGCTTGGCCCAGCAGCCTGGTCTCTGATCGCCTGGACGAGTTTGTTTTCTCCCATTCTGTACCCCATAGCATTCGGCTTCCTCCATGAACACTTCCCTCTGGGTTTCTGTTTCTCCCCCTCTCCAATCCCTCACCCATCACCAGTGCCCAGGCTAGCCCTCTCACTACTGCAACAGTTCCCCGTCACTCAGAATGCATGGCTGCATTTGCGTCCATCGTGACCCACCTCATGACCAGGTTTTAACACCAGAGCCTCACTTCCCACTTCTGGGAAGGGGGCCTAATGCCCTCCACCTCATGGTGCTGAGGTGGGGGATAAAGTGGCCATGCAAAGGACCAGACCCCCTCACTTGGCCTCTGGAAGACACTTTTCAGAACCTTCTTGGTGTCTGGTCGGAGCAAGCCAGCCTTGGTGGGGCACTTGCGGACTAGCAGTAGGCAAAGCTGTGGTGCGTGTACTTGTTACTGAGGTTGCCTTGGGGTCCCAAGTTCAGGGACATACCAAGCAGTGAGTGAGGGATGTAGGTGGGGTGTAGGTGGGGTGTAGGTGGAATGTAGGTGGGGTGTAGGTGGGGTGTAAGTGGGGTGTAGGTGGAATGTAGGTGGGTGTAGGTGGGGGTGTAGTTAGAATGTAGGTGGAGTGTAGGTAGAATGTAGGTGGGGTGTAGGTAGAATGTAGGTGGGTATAGGTGGGGGTGTAGGTGGGATGTAGGTGGGGTGTAGGTGGGTGTAGGTGGGGGTGTAGGTATAATGTAGGTGGGGTGTAGGTGGGGTGTAGGTGGGTGTAGGTGGGTGTAGGTGGGGGTGTAGTTAGAATGTAGGTGGAGTGTAGGTAGAATGTAGGTGGGGTGTAGGTAGAATGTAGGTGGGTATAGGTGGGGGTGTAGGTGGGATGTAGGTGGGGTGTAGGTGGGTGTAGGTGGGGTGTAGGTATAATGTAGGTGGGGTGTAGGTGGGGTGTAGGTGGGTGTAGGTGGGTGTAGGTGGGGGTGTAGTTAGAATGTAGGTGGAGTGTAGGTAGAATGTAGGTGGGGTGTAGGTAGAATGTAGGTGGGTATAGGTGGGGGTGTAGGTGGGATGTAGGTGGGGTGTAGGTGGGTGTAGGTGGGGGTGTAGGTATAATGTAGGTGGGGTGTAGGTGGGGTGTAGGTGGGGTGTAGGTGGAATGTAGGTGGGGGTGTAGGTGGAATGTAGGTGGGGTGTAGGTAGAATGTAGGTGGGGTGTAGGTGGAATATAGGTGGGGTGTAGGTGGGGGTGCTGGTGGGGTGTAGGTGGGATGTATGTGGGGTGTAGGTGGGATGGCCTCCCCTATGAGCTAACGAGCATACTGTGGTAAAGAAAGCAAGGCTGGAGATCCAACAGATTGGAAAATAGAGCACCAGAAATCACCATACAGGAGAACAGAGCAGAGACTGATGGACAGGAGGGCACCTCCAGGTCCCTGGATGGGGAGACTTGGTAGGAAAGCACAACCCCAAGAACCAGACCCCAAAGGTGAACCCTGGTTGCTTCCCTTCGTCTGCTGTGTCCATGGCTAAACAGTTTACTTGTCTCTGTGTGTGTGTGCTTTGTGTGTGGGTGCTGTGTGTGTGTGTGTGTGTGTGTGTGTGTGCGCGCGTGCGCGCGTGCGTGTGTGTGTGCGAGTGTCCCATTACTGAGAAGGGTATAGTGTTTATTGTGTTTTGTGGTGAGGATCTACTGGGTTAATGTCTACATACAGGCATCAGCTTATGTGTCTTGCATACGATCATCCTGAATCTTTGCTAAATAAAAACGCTCCGGGCTTTTCAGGTGAGGCCCCTCCTATTTCTGGAGCTCTGAGAAATGAAGCAAGAATAGAGTGTGTGTGCAGTGTGGCCGGCCGGCGGAGACCACCAGACTGAAGGGGCGACTCTGAGAGTTTCTACAGGCTGATGTGGCACTCTATTGCTACATGGTGGTATCTTGGAAAGGAAGGCAGAAAGCAGTCGGGGCTGAGAGAATATGGAAAGTAAGGGGCAGGAGATCTCAGGTCTCTTCCTGTCACTAGCTGCTGTGTGACCTTAAGGAAGCCATTCACCCTCTCTGAGTCTCGATGTCCTTTCTAGAAGGTAAGAATTGCAATGCTGGCCCTGCTGACTTCCCATGCCGACGGTGATAGGCGGCAGTATACCAGCAAGGACTTCGCTTGCCAGCAGCAAGGTGTGCTCAGCTTTCTTCTTCTTTTGCTGAGAGCCAGCCTGGGGCATCCTAATGCCAGCGGGAGCCTCCTCAGTCCTGTCTCTCAGTCTCTGTCACAGGAAGGCTTAGTGCTGTAGCCACTAGAGCATCTCCCTCTCTTTGAGGCTCTTCTTGGGGAAGGCTCATGACTTTGTCAGTGATGGGACCTTAAGAACAGTAGATCCATGAGTTGCCTCTCCCCTGTGACCCTGCAGAAGGAACAAGGCTTTCTTTGGGTTTTGTTTTTATTTTGAGGCATGAGTTCTAAAAGACATCGGCATCTTCAGAGAACTTAGAATGTCATCGCGGGGAGGGGGAAGAGGCAGGCTGGAGATAGGGTTGGAGTGACGAGGGCTAAGCCACAGACTTCCCAGCATTTCCCAGAGGTCAGCCCCTCCTCCAGAGTGAAGGCGGAGCAGATCCAGCTCGGAAGACCCAGGCTGCATCTGTTTCTGACTGTGGTCCTTGTCTGAGGGCAGAGCCACTGCATGGGCCAGCTGCCAAGGCAGGGGCTGCCAGGTGTGCCACGGTCTCTGGAGACAGGACTGCAGGTACATACCGCTCTCCACTGCTGTGGCCTCTCTGCCTCAGACTCAAGGTCTGGGCTGCCATCCCAGGGCTGCCTTTCCTTTTTTTTTTTTTTTCTCTTTAATTAAACTTTCTTGATGAGGTGACAGCTTTCATCATTCCTGGCTGCCGCTGAGAGACAAGGTAATTTATAGCTGTATCAGCACTATATGATTAAGACAGCAGTGATAAATAACAGAAGAGAAGATGGCTCTGGCAATCTGAAGGGCCCTCCTCCTCCTCTCCCACCTCTGTCCCACAGACCCCAAGGGAGCCGCAGGTGGACTTCTGCTGGCTTCTCGGGAACACAAGAACAGGTGCCTCCTGCTACCACAGAGTGGAGATGGTTACTTATAGACACTGCCACAGCACTTGGACATTTACACTGTCCCAAAGATCCCTCCCAGCTGAGGGCTCAGTCCTTCCTTCCAGGCCACCACAGAAGAGGTTCCATATTTTCATGTGCGTTCGTTATCCAGGGCTCAATAAGGAAGGACCAGGGATTTCCCCTTCAATGAGCAGGACTATAGAAGTTCAGTGTCTGCTGAGTAGGTCCCTTGTGCCTCAGAGGGAAGCTCTAGAGGGCACACAGGAAGCCTAGTGTTGACAGCAGGAGATGGGGGGAACCATTTCATCCCCCACCATGATTGCTCTCAGAGAGAAGCAATTCCTCATGTTCTCTTGCTACAGACTAACATTCTCTGTGCATCTCTTCTCTGGAGCTCCCCTAGGCAAGTCACAAATGACCCATTAGCAGGCTTGAGGTGGTGAGCATCCAGGGTATGTGCCATCACCACTGTTAAGGCGAGATTAGGGCAGTGAAGCAATTGCAGGAGAAAATCTGCCTTTGCGGAACCCTAATTGGTGGCACTTGAGCCTCCTGATACAGACCCTGTCCCATGCCTGGGAAGTAAGAACTGGGGACAGCATAGTGAATGGTTGGCTTCCTGGAGACAGAGCAGACAGAGACAGGTGATGCATCCAGCCAGCTTCCGGGAGACGGCTTCGTAATGTGGGAGGAAACAGTTATCTGAGCATTTCCACTGGATTGCATGCGGCTCTGGCATCGTGGCTTTGCTTATAGAAGGCCAATCATAAATGACTGGAGGGACTCAGGGAAAGAGAGGGCTTTGGGACATTTAAGGGAGATCGTGGCACAGTGCTCAAGACTTAGATTTGATTGGGGGGACTGCTCTGTTTCTAATTGAGAAACACCTTGCCTCAGTTTCCCTACCTGACAAACAGGGCTTTCTGGATAATTCTTTGGAGGTGAACTTAGCTGCCGACCTTGAAAGATCAGGAAGAACTGGGGAAGGAATCCAGATCTGCTCTACGGATCAGGTCACTTTAGCTTTTAGTTTTTGAAAATTATGGATTCGTAGGAAGTTTCAGAGAAGCACTCTGTGCCCTTTCCCAGGTTTTCCCCAATGGAAACCTGACAGAGTGATGGTGTGAGATGAAAGCCTGAAAGCTGACATTGGTGTGTGTGTGCCTGTGCCTGTGTGTGTGCGCCTGTGTGTGTGCCTGTGCCTGTGTGTGTGTGTGTGTGTGCCTGTGCTTATGCGTGTGCATGTGCTTGTGCATGTGCGTGTGCATGTGCCTGTGCCTGTCTGTGTGTGTGCCTGTGCCTGTGTGTGTGCATGTGCTTATGCGTGTGCATGTGCTTGTGCATGTGCCCGTGCCTGTGCGTGTGGTTGTCTCACTGCTCTGTAGGATCTGCCTGTGCCCCATCACTCACACCTGCTCCCCCGTCCCTAGAATCGTCTGCGCTCCATCTCTACAATTTTGTCCTTTTATTAATGTTGTATGAATGGCTTTTTTCCCTTCCTAAGGATTATGGGAACATTTCGCAGAAGCCCATTTTTTGCTTATATCTAGTATGTCTGTACATAGCTCTCAGTATTGTGTGTGCACACTTCGTCATACTTATTGGCGTATGGTATTACCTTTCCCCACTCAGATGACGCAGGGCTATTTTATCTCGCTTTGCCCGCTTTATTTATAATTCCCTTCCCCATCTCCTCTGCATGCACGGAAAACACATCAGAGCCATGGCCTTTGTTCCAGCCATCAAACACAATTTAGAAAACTCAGGGTATTTGTTGCGATTTTCTTTTGTTTAAAGGAATTACCCCTTTGCTCTTAGGGAATTAAGCTCTTCTCTCGGGCAGGTCTGTGGGTGATAGATTCCCTGAGCTTCCGTTCATCTGACTGAGTGCTTTGGGCCTTATTTTCCCTTTATTGATAAAGATCTTCCCACCGGGTATAGAATTCCAGTTGTGCCCCTTCCTTCCTTCGATGGCCGTGGTTTCTAGTGAGGGATCTGCTGTCATTTATCCCTCCTGTTTCCCCATCAGTAACACGCTGTCTCCCTCACTTGGCCTTTAGGACTGTTCCGCTGGCTTTAACTAGCAGGCGTTGGAGTGCGATGTGCCCTGACTTAGAGGTTTTTGGATTTATCGTGTTTCACATTTACTCAGTTTCTCCAATGTGAAATTTTATGTCTTTTGTTAAGACTGAGATGTTTCTGGCTGTTATTTATCTCAGTGTCTTTGTCCTCTTTCTCTTCTTCTGGGACCAGAATGACTCGGTCTTTAGATCTTCCACAGTAACCTCACAGGCCTCTTGAACTGGGTTCACTTTCAACGTCTGTTCTCTTTGTGTCGAGGTCTTAGTTTTGTTCTTTGGGTTTTTGTTTGTTTGCTGGTTGGTTGGCCGGTTTGTTGGGTTTTTTTTTTTTCTTTTCCTTGCTGCTATGATAAAATGCAGAAGAAACTTAAAGGAGAAAGAGTTCATTTAGCTCACAGTGGCAGGCTCAAGTCCAGCAGCACAGGGCAGTCTCAGCAGCAGGAGCGTGAAGTGCTGACCACAGATCCGCAGTCAGGATCTGCATGATGTCCTCACTTCTCACACGTGCAGCCTAGTTGCTCCCCACACACACACAATTAAGATGGGTGCTCCCATATCAGTTAATGCGATCCACGTAGTTCCTGTCAGCATGCGCACAGGCCGGCCTTCCAGCTGGTTCTCAGCCGGGCTGCACTAACCACTGCACTTCTCAGCTTCTCAGCCGGTCATTTCTGCCGTTCCACCTCAGCTTTCACAGATTTCCCTTCCCCTCTTTCCTCCAGTTCCCCTCCGAGCCTGTCCTTATTATGTCCTGTGTTGTGGTTTTCAGCATTTCCCATTTTCTTCTCAGATATGTTCAGTTTCTTTCCTGAGATTTCCCTGCTTTTCATTGGCATTGTGTTTAAGTGTGCTAGCATTTGTGTGTCAAAGTATTTTTATTTCAATTAATTATTTTTTGATTTAATTAATTTTCCTACTCATTCATTTTACATACTGCTTGCTGCCCCCCTTCTGGTCACCCCCTCATGGCCAATCCTCATCTCCCCTCCCATTCCCCTCTGATCAGGTGAGGGCCCTTATGATGACTGAGCTCGTTCTTGTTATGTAATTCCAAACCCTGGGTCATTTCGTGTTAGGGTCTGCGGATTGCCTCTCTCAATCAGATTCACAGTTTCCCGATTACTGGCATAATGGACGGTTCTTATTTACATCTGGATAGCCTGGATTCTGTGTAATACTTCATCCTGGTTCTTATTTTAAACCAGTTACAGCTGCTCCCTTTGACCCTTACACAGGGGGGAAAAAGCGTGTTTCCCTCTTGTTAGTGCCAGGTGGAGATGGGAGCCCTGTTTTCCATTTGGCCTCTGCTCATATCCAGCAGGACCCTCATTACTGCTGTTCTTGATTCTCCTGTTCCCACAGGCCCCTATCATCACCACCCTGAAAGAAGAGGAGACGGGAAATCCCGCTGCTCCACAGGGCAGGGAAGCCTTCTTGCCACTGGGCATCTAGAAAACTCCTAACTCCTCACTGACATCAGGGTGCTGGCATGAGTCCTCTCCACTCAGTGGGAAAGAGTGTGTTGTCACCTGCTAATCTTGATTCCCGCCCTGCAAGAGGGCTTAGATGCTTGTATAGTTCGGTTAGATCAAAAGCCTAGAATACCCTATCTGTCCTGTGCTAGGAGGGGAACGGGGTGGAGCCACATGGTAAACGGCAGGATTAGAATGACCGTTGCCTAAGCTTTTCTTTCTGTCTTAATATAAAAATGGGTTAAGCTATGGAGTACAGCTCAGTGGTAGATCCCCTGCCTAGCATGCATGACATCCTGGATTTAATTCTCGGCACGACCAAAATTTGAAAAAACTGTCAAAATGAGGTAAAGGACTTGAAGAGATCCACTTCCAAAGAAAACGTACGGATGGCCAAGATGCGAATGGGAAGGTGCTCAATGAAAAGGTACCAATCAAATCCACAGTAAAACATCACCTCACACCCATTAGGACGGCTACGATGGGAAGACAATTCGCGGTGGTGGAGGCGATGTGCAAAGGCGATGTGCCCGTCACTAGCAGAAGCATGAAGGCGGTGGGGCTCTATGGAACACAGAAGATATTTGTCTAACGCTGCCTACCACGAGTCAGTTTTACTTCCAGGTGTATACGTCAAAGAACTCTAAGTGGGTTGGGAAGATATTTGCACACCTATGTTCACAGCAGTGTCATTTACGGCATCCAGAAAAGTACACACGGTGCCCATCAATGCCGCTGACGGGAGACATTTCAGCAAGGACAGTGTATGAAAATAGCACTGTATTATGCAGTCTTCAAAGGGAGGGGATGCTGGAAGATGCTACAATTTGGATGAATGAATCTTGAGAACATTGTGCTGAGTGAAAAGAGCCAGTCACAAACATTCAAGGAGGGCGTGGTTCTATTTAGAGGCAGTGCCTTGACTATTTAAACTCAGAGACAGGGAGCAGTAGTGGTGCCAAGGGCCCAGAGACAGAATGATGAGGTGTTATCCTATCAGAGGCTCCAAGCTCCATTTGTGATGAAGGAGCTAAAACAGCCAATAGCTTAGTTAGCCTTCGGTCATTGTGACACGGTGCATGAGGTAATACATGAAGAGAAAGGTCCGGTGGGGCTCCTGCTTTCGGCCCATGGCCACTTGCCTCCATGTTTCAGGTCGCAGTTAGAAAGCAACAGAAAGGAGACAGGCTGGTGACATCCCCTTCCAAGGCACCGCTCCATGCCATCACCTCGCTGTCTTCTCCCAGGCCCCACCCTCTAAAAGTCTCAGCACCTCCCAATAGCACTAAGGGCTAGAGATCAAACCTTCAGCATGCAGGCCTTTGGGGAACAGTCAAGATTCAAGCTACAGAACTACAGACAACCAAAAAAAATGAATAAACAAAACAAGACTTCTGGGCATAGTGCCACACATTGTAATCTCTGAATGTAGGAGGTGGAGGCAGGAGGATCACACGTTTGAGCCTGAGCTCCATAATGAGACTTTACCTGGAAAAGAGGAGGAGGAGGAGGAGGAGGAGGAGGAGGAGGAGGAGGAGGAGGAGGAGAGGGAGGAAGAGAATAAATCAAACACTGCTGTGAATTTTGCTGCTTCATGATAATGTTTAATAAAATGCTTCTCTTGGTAGGTGTTCTCTTTCTGATTGCGTGGCCGAGGAAACGAAACTTTAATCGGGCTCATCTTTTGTGCACTCACTGTGATTCTGGGTCGATCAGGAGTTTCCTCGGGACCGGTGGCCTGTCAGCTTTCTCGGCAGCTGTTAGAACCTTTCACTTGTATTTTTCTGCACTGAGACCAGAGCACAGTGCCTTGCATGTGCCGGGCGGGTGCTCTGCTGCTGAACCACACCCCAGTTGATGGGGTGGTGGCTGCACTTCAATGCAGATTCAGAGGAAAAATATCTATGCATATTTCCGGAATCTGCCTCTCCAGGCTGCTCCATTTTCTATGAAGAATCTGTTGTTACCGTCTCTTCCTCCTCCTCCTCCTCCTTCTTTGCTAAGCAGCTAAGCCTCATTCATTCCACTCTAGTGCAAAACTTACACTTGAAAACAAGCTGTTTTCATAGGCAAAGATCCCACTGCTGAAGTCTTCCGTTGGCATTTCGGGGACAGCAGTTGTAGTGTCAGCATAGTTGCACGTTGTCAGCCACCAAAATATTTCACTGCTGAGCTTCCCTCTTGCCCGCGTGTTTGTGAGGCCGATCCCAGGTGGCTTTAGCTTGCGCCATCAGAAGCCAGTTTCTTCTTCAGATCCTGTCCGTGTCTCTTCTCCACCTAAGCGTTAGTTCCTTCAGCCCCTGGCCACAGTCCCCTCCTACTGTATTGTTGCACAGTGCTTGTTTGACTCTGTCTGGCCTCTTTGGTGACCTCTGACTTTTAAGAATGCTCTTCAGATGACCCAGTCTGGTGTTGCTGTAATACAAAGGGACTCTGATGGGATTTGGGGATTCAAGTCCCCGTGTTGTGACACAACCCAATCCCAGGGGTGACTGCTCCTTAGAGCCTCCTCATGGAAGTGAGAATGTATTAGCTCACCTCTGGCCTCTTGCAGGCACTTACAGATCGCCCCAACGGATTGCCTCTGAGAGCATGAGATTGCAATCAAGGTGTCACCCCGGTTTGTGCCCCCTGGAGATGTCTGCTGGTGGATTCTCACCCATGGTGTGCGTTGGTCTGTGTGGGATTTTCATTCATCCTACAGGTTTCAGGTCTTCCCGTAATTTTTAATTCTTTTTGACTTGTGGCATTAGTTCATCCATCGCAGGACGTTTCCTTCTTTTACCACTTCTGTCAAGACCCCGCACTCTCTTTCCTGATGCGGAAGTGCTCCCCTTAACAAAGCAATTCGCCCATGTTCCCTCCGTGCCAAGTGCAACTCGGACATCACTGAAAGGTACCAGACTTGCTGCACAGGATTGCTGTCAGGGTGAGAACAGAGGGAAACAAGGCTTGAAAGAAAACCTGGCAGGAGAGGAAGAGGCACAGGTGGGAGGGAAGGCTGGAGCAGGGTACTCTGGGAGACTGGACCCTAAGCAGGAGGGTTTCTTGCTGATGGTGCAGATCCTCCCCGTCAGCTCTCAGGCCTCCACAGGCCAGCACCCAGCTGCTCTCAGATGCCCAGGCGTGGGTTTGGCTGCCAGCCTCACGTGGCAGCATTATGCATTCTGTGTCTGGGGGACAGGGCTGCTCTCCAGGGCAGTGTGATTTGGCCTGTTCCTTGGGTGCAGTGGTCCCAACGTCTTCATCTCCTCATTTGATACAGTGCTCATTGTCAGAGCCCCAGGACTCATTATGGAAGTGGACTCTGACTGTGGACCAAGCTTACTGTGTGCTTCAGTCCAGAACCACTACCATAAGAGCTTTTCAAGAACTGGACCTTAACGAGGAACTGGGTGTGTGATCTAGCTTTTGTCTCTAAAGGACCATGATTTCTGTGAATCCTTTTGTGCGAAGGAAGCCAAGACAGATTGTTTCAAGTGAGCCAGCAAAAATATGCCTGGAGTGAAAAGAATCTGGGCCTTATGTGTGTGTGTGTGTGTGTGTGTGTGTGTGTGTGTGTGTGTGTGTGTATGAGAGAGAGAGAGAGAAAGAGAGAGAGGGAGAGAGAATATGTGTGAATATGTGTGTATGAGTGTGAGATAGTATGTGTGTATATGCATATGTAAGTGTTGATATTAGCAATGTGTGTGAGAGTATGTATGTATATGTGAATGTTGACATTAGTGTGTGTATGTAAAGGTATGTGTGTATGTATAAGCACATGCATTGTGTGTGAATATGTGCATTTATGAATATATGAGTCTCTGAATATACGTGTGTAAATGTGTATGTATAAATGAATGTGTGTATGAGTATGCGTGTATTTATGAGTGTATGTATATATGTGTGAGTATGAATGTGTGTGTGAATGCATATGTGTGTGTGTGTGTTCTGAGTGTGAATGTGTGTGTGTGTCTGAGTGTGTTTGTGTGTGTGTGTGTGTGTGTGTGTGTGTGTGTTTTCCAGGAGGTAGTTCCAGATCTCAGGACGGTTCCTGTCCTTCAGTTCTCCTTGAGTTTTTACTGTGGCATGGATTTTTTTTGCTCATCTTTCTCCTCCTACAGCACTTTTCAGGCAAGAAAAACAGTCCCTGTCCCATGCCTGCCAGTACAAATGACACTACCTGATGCCTCCCCAGACTCCCTAGATATATGTACTGTGTGTTTCTAACTTCCCTGAGCAAAGCCTACCTCTTCCCAACCTCCTCATCTCCGTGGGACTCAGGAACAGCCACCACTTAGAAGAGGAAAGAAGGGAGTTAGAGTGTGCATGCAGTTGCCTCTCCCACCTCTGGAGTGCAGCCAGGCAGACATGTGAACACTGCCTTTCCTGAGTTGTTATAGGCAAAGTGGCCAGATAACTCAACTCCCAGGAAGAACTGGTGCTGGCCACCTTTGGGGATGAAGCACTTGAGGGGGCAGGGCTGCAGAATGAATACTTTTCTATTTCCTACAAACCTCCCAGCATCATCATAGAAGCCTTTTCCCCTCCACGGTCTTGGGTGCCTGGGTGGACTCCATGAACATAGCCACTAAAAACTGACTAGACAGGGAAGATACTGTATGCATTTGATCCCAGTTCTTGTGAGGCAGAGGCAAACTGACCTCTATGATTTCGAGGCCATCCTAGTCGGCATAGTGAGAATTCCGGGCTACCCAGGGCTATGTGGTGACACCCTGAGCCAAGCAAGCAAACAAATAAAGCCAGGAACTCAGTGAGATCCTGAGTCAAAACAAACAAAAACAAAGTCTGACAACAGAACAAGGGAAGGAGCTCTCTCTTGTTTGTCTCCCTGCCCCTGTGATACCAAAGTTAAACTGGTGGTTTGTGTCTGGGCCAAATGTTTCCAGGTTTTGAGCTTCTGAGCCAAGGAATTAAAAATAAGGGCTTATGCAGACTCACAAAGACACAAGACAATTTGGAGCAAAGCGACAGTACACCTTAAAGAGGCACGATTGGGACTGGCAAGAGTGAGAGACTCAAGGGTGTTTATGGTCTAAGGGAACAAGGACCTGCTTACTAGAAACATGGTTTGGGTCAGCTTTTGTTTTGGTTGATATATTAGGTCATTTAATCATTTCTGTACTGCCCATGTCATTTCCCATAATGCATCTGATTTTAATCATATGCATGTCCGACGACTACACATAGACATAAGATAGTAACCAGAAGGTTCTCCCTAAAAGGTTACCGGAGGACATAGTTTTGCCTTACTGTGCATGTATCTAAAACTAGTTCAGGCCAGATCAGTTCCTTCTACACCTCATACCTGATACATTGGGAATACGCTTGAATAGGAACTGTCTAAATTAAGTTGTTGAGAGATTGCCAAATGTGCAGCCCAGTGTAGGTGTGGGCTGGGGGAGAGGCTGTTCCTCAGATGCTCAGTATATTGTGTGGAGAGGGGTGTGTGGAAGGCCTGCGCAGGTGAAAGGGCTTGGGTGCCAGATGTATTATTATAAGGGGAGGTGATGTATGCTTAGCCCAAAGCCAACCGGAGGCTCCAGGGTACTAAACTATTTGCTCTGCTTCCCTGACTCGGCAGTCTCTAGAGGGGCCTGCTGGCTGCTTCAGAAGGCAGCCATGTCTTCTTTCTCTCAAATAGCTGCCCTAGAAGTCCCTGAGCACACTGAAGGGAATTCTAGTGAGGCTAAGATAGCAGAGCCCTGGTTGACAGGAAGGGGGTTATTAACAGTGAGCCTCCCCCACTCCCCAACGCCCCATCTTGTTCAGTTTCTCCGACTCTGAAACAGGCAAGCCTAGAGCAGGGGAGGAACTACTATGTCTGTTTCCCTTCATCTGGGGGGCAGGGGGTGGTGATGGAAAGAAGGCCTGGGGCCATCTGGATTCGCAGTCTTTTCTGGCGTCCAGAGCTGCCTGTCCTGTGTTGCAGCTTGGCCCTGACCCCCGCTGAAGTACCCATGCTGCTCCAGTTCCTCTTTAATGCTCATCAGTGCTGCCGGTCAGAGACTCTTCCTAAAGAGCGTGCCCCATGCTAGTGCAGCAGGCTGGCAGCCTCTCCCTGCATGTTCTCCTCGGTCCTGCTGGGAAGCAGGCCAGGGGTGGGGGTGGGCTGGAAGGATCAGTAAGCTTCTAAGAGCTCATGGTAGCCCTCACCCGTGAGTAGCCTGTGACTCACTTTGCCCACCCCCCCCTCAGCCAGGCTTTGTAAGTACAAGGGTGTTTGGGTGGCCTTGAACATGTGGCCGTCAACCTCAGTACTTAGCAAGGAGTGGGAGAGCCTAGACTGAATCCTGTAAACGATTTTTAAGTAAGGGTGGAAAGAGACAGCTACTGGGAAAAATGGTGCTCCTGCCCTCCCTCTTGGTGAGGTTCTGCTTGTCATCACCCTTGTTAGAAACCTTCTGTGCACGCTTTTCCTCTGGTTTAGTAGCAGTAGCCACTGCGTACAACCACACGCCAGGCTTTGGGTTTCTTACGTTTGGGGGAGTGACAATAGCGCCGAACACAAGTCTGGAATTCTCCTGCCCAGCCGGACAGGTAGCG
This sequence comes from Rattus norvegicus, assembly GCF_021556685.1. Taxonomy (NCBI): domain Eukaryota; kingdom Metazoa; phylum Chordata; class Mammalia; order Rodentia; family Muridae; genus Rattus; species Rattus norvegicus. The sequence continues at coordinate 154,030,784 of NC_141537.1, read as the reverse complement.
AATGAAAGCAGCTGGTGCCCATGCTGTGTGGCCAGTGCCGCTGTGCAACCCGTGAACATCGGCCTGGCGCAGGTGTTACCTTCACGCCTTCCACAGCCATGCTGACTAAGCACCAACACGATGGTCCTTTCGTGACGCTCGCTACAGGTTTACACAGCTGGCTCGTCTCCTCACTGTTTGCGGCTTACACACACAGCTTCCCTGACATCTGTCCTTGGACACTTAAGTGATGTTTCTTGGCAGAGTCAACAGGACAGAGGTTGGGAAAATATCCTAGAAACGGACCTTGTGAGGGTGCAATGGGCGTAGGTACCCAAAGGACCATGGAGAAGGATGGTTCTTGGCCTCTTCAGGGTATGGGCCTGTGGGTGGGTGGTGTCCTGCTCTGTCTCATGCTTTGGAGACTTTCGTCAGGCGCCGAGGTGTGCGATGGGCTTCACTGAGTGCCATTTTTTCTGAGTCTGGCAATAGGTGCAGCTGTGGTGGCCCACACCCTGCTTTCTAGGAAGAAGAGAAGCGAGAGTCTGCCAGGAGACTAGCTAGCTCTCTGTGTATCTTTAAGCTGAGGACCTAGCTGCACACTCTGCTTCGAAGCTCGAAAGAAAGAACACTGAGGTACAGAAGAAGGGACTCAAATTCCGGCCCGACCGTGGCCATCTGCCCAGGGTAGTCTGACCATTTTTAGAAGGCCAAGCAGATCATTTCAACCGGAGAGTGACTTCTGATGGCTATGTAAGGGAGCCATTAAACGGGTGCCTATGAAATGGATTTGATCTGATGTCAGGCTACTGGGACCTAAAGGAGGGCACTAGATTGGAGAGAAACCCAACTTCAGAGTCCCGGCTTCTCTTGTTGAGGAGGCGCCAGTGCTGCACTGCGGGAATAAGTCAGAGGGTGCCGGGGGGAGTGGAAGGCAGGCCACTTGGTCTAAGCCTGACAACTGGAATGCTGGTGAATTTGACAGGGTGAGCTGACAGAAATCAATGAGCCCTTGGATGAAGCTCAGTGTGCCCCCTGACCCAAACAGACTACCCTCCGTGTTTCTCCCCACTTTCTGTGGGGATCGTTGTGCCAACTGTTGCTTCTGTGGAAGTGTCCTGAGATGGAGAGGTTCGTTTATTGCACCAACTTGCCAGCCAGGCTGCTGGAGCCCACGACGCGCCACTCCGAGCCTACTGTCTGGAGACCACTTGCCCCACTGCTGCCAAGTCCTCATGCTAAAGTTTGTGGTGGCTTCAGCTGGACCCCCTCTCCTTTTTGACAAGCCCACTGCTTCTTCCTCAACTCCACATGGCCCTGGGGGTCCCCAAAGCGGCCCTGCCCCTCTCAGCTCTGCGGGTTCCATGTTCCTTTCATGAAGAAAACTCCCCCTGGCTGTCTGCTCAGCATCCGTGCATGCGCGCTTCTTCTACAGTAGGACTCCAAATGCCTCCCCTGAATATCTCCTCACTCGTGGCGGCACCTGGCGTGGAGCAGTGACAAGAGAATGGGGCTCAGAGTAAGGCCATCCCACACTCACATCCCAGGTCCATCCTGTGCTAACCATGGGCTCTGAGGGTCAATTTATTGAATTCTATGAGTTCCGCTTCTCTTGTCAATCAAATGGGGTCAACACTGCCACTTGTGCCATGAGAATTATTCGATCTACGTGTTCCTTACTTGGCAGCCACTTGGCTCCCCCCATCTCCCTGACTTCCTGTCACTTGTTCTATTTTTCTTGTAAGACTTACCACCTACAGAGCATGGCCTCCCTTCGGGTCCTTCACAGTTCTGAGCTTGACAGTGAGAGTTTTACTGTGGTGATCTAAAGGTTATGTGTCATGAGCCATGGGAAAGGTGCCTGGGTTGAACAGATTTTAGTCCCTTGTCATTAGTGGGCAGTCTGAGGGTTTGGGGGCTAAAGGAAGGGGCCTTGGGCAGGTTTGCACAGTACCAAGTTCCAGTGTCCTTGTGCATAGGTCAGGGCCTCCCTGAGGAAACCCAGTGTCTTTTTGAGCTATAAATAGCTACTCAGAGGTAAAACCCAGGATATCCTAATGCTTATCCCCTGCCTCTTTCTCAGGATGCCATAGGGCAAGTGACTCTACAGGGGATCGTGTAAGAAGTCCTGTAGCAAAGACACCTTTTATTTTCTTGTAAGCTGGTGTTTTCCAAATGTGTTTTGCTTCTCACTGAATATGGGCAGACCTGAGCAACAGATGTGACCTCTAGCCAGAAGGAGGTCCAATGCCAGAAATGACTCTGGTTCCTCGTCCCAGACTCATGTTTCTCCAAGGCCAGTGTATCTCTCAGAGACATCATGGTGCTGCTCATAACCTACAGCTGCTGTCTGGGCTCCTGGAGCCAGATGTTGGCCAGGGCTGTGCTGAATTCGTACCCAGGGTGCCTTTGCCACAGTCCATGAGGTGCCACCCACTTAGAGATCACAGCTGAGTATACCATACCATGGCCACCTCTTACCCAGCTGTGAGCCCTCTGCTGGACAGGACTCGGGGGCATTGTGAACATGGGGACTCGAACTGCAGTCCACCTATTGTCGAATTTTCTGCTATCTCTCTCAGAGTTTTCTCTTCCTGACTGTCTTAGCTCTTTATTCTTTGTGTTTTCAGATTTCCCTCGGATATTTTACTTGCCTTTTAGTCTTCTGTTTCTGCATCTTAGATGGGAACTATTCACTTCTGGTCCCAGAGCCAAAACTCCATTTTACTGTCCAGATTCCCAGTGTGGCCCCTGGCCCTGGTCGTGACCCTCTAGCACCCTCAGGCTGGACTTCTTTCTGAATGGGACCGTCACTGTGGGACAGTCACTTTTCTTCCATCTGGAAAGTTACTCAGACTCTCTCAGGCCTAGGGAAGGGGAAGGGGAGCAGCAGCAGCTGTGACTTGGTGACACGGGAGAGGGCAGATCCCCGTGGCTCAGGGGCCCTTCCATTCCCCACTCCATGCTTGGTCTTCCTGCGACACAAGCAGCTTGCTGGCAGTGCTCCACACGCATCCCTACCACCAAGGTTTTCTCGTTTGCTTTTCTAGCCAACAGACCTCTCTCTCTCACATGTCTCAGTCAGCCAACTGAGTCCCCGCAGTCTCGTTCTCAGACCCCTTCATCCACTACCCTCTCCTGGTGATCTTAGTGAGCTTCGTGCCCATGATGGCCTTCTCTTCCTGACCTCTCAGAGGTGTTGAGGGCAGCTTACAGTCTGAGGATGTCAGGAAAGAAGGGCATTCTCAGGAGCACATAGAGGACTCAGTCCAGAATACACACCTCCCCACCCACCCACCCACACACTTTTGTCCTCGTGCACAGATTGGCTTTGAATGCCACTGCGCTTGTAACAGTTCGCTGCTATTTTTGAAATGTCTCGTTTGCCTTCTCACTTAATGCCCAGTTCTTCTTGCTGAGTCCAAGCTCGACGAGAACAGGACTCTTTTGCTGCTTGTTCTCTCTCCCTCCTCTTGCTTATCACTGTGCTTGGGATAGTGCTATGCTGAGAAGGCGTGAAGCACACTGTAGAAGCTCCACAGGGAGAGGCCAGAGCCAAGGGCAGAGAAAAGACCGTAAGCTCTAAGATTCACACGTCCCAAGCCTCTGTGTCTTCCTAACAGCCGCATGAGGTAGCTTCCGCCACCTCTGCTGTTTAAGTGAGGAAGCTTGAGGCATGGCATTGATGGGACTGCCTGCCCATGTTGACGTGCTGATAAGGAGCACGCAGTCCGCCCCTCTGGAAGCCAGACTCACAAGTGCTATGCTCTGACCTATCTTAGCCTAGAGCCTTGGCAGTAGACCAGCAGTTGTCACCATAGGAGGAGGGGAGATAGCAAGCACCGGGTACCCATGGCAGAAGTCACCACCAGATACATTTCATTAGTGTCACAAACCTCTGATGAAAGCTTCATCATCATAGCCCTTTATAAATGAGGACTCGAAGGTAGAGAGCCGTGGGGTTGGGTCAAAGTTCTCATGGCTTTTTTCTCTGAAGTCAACGAGCACCCTTCCTTCACTCACCACTGTGGTCAGCTTCAAAATGTCCCTTTTGACTTAAGGGCACTTTTTCCTTTTGAAACTTAGGCCCATATGCACATCACATGGGCATGTTTATTAGCTGATTAGTGTGGTGCTGAGGCTGTCCTACAGAATGTTGGGCATGAAGCCCAAGGCAAGGGCGTAGCTCAAGCCATTCGGACGAGGAACAAAATGGAATTTCTTTCAGGAGCCACCCTCCTTATACCCGGTACTTGGTACGTGTCAGTCCTACCTAGCACTTTCTTAAGACAGACTTCCTTCAAAACCCGACCAATCTCTGTTGCTGACCTTGGCCCCAGTGAAAGTGCTTAAATATCCGTGTCTAGGCCAGAGGTTGGTCTCCCTGACTGCCGTTACAGTCCCGTACTGTGCTTTAAAATGGCACCCTCCTCCCTGGGACAGGACTTCGCACTCTGGTTCCCCAGGAGGTCAGCACCGATGGCCTCTTCCAGCCTCTCGCAGCAAGGAGCCCTGAATGTCCATGCCCCTGTCTTCGTGGTATGTACTATGGCCATGAGATAGTCCCTCAGATGAGAAGGGCAAGCCGGGGGTACTGTCAATCAGAGACGTGCAAGGCACACTCCCTCCCGGGAGTCTAATTTAGGTACAGATCACTTCTCCTTGCGAGAGCCCTTGAGAAGGGAGTAGTGTCAATGCCTAGGACTCCAGGAATCGACTAGAGAGTTATTTTGAGCAGTCTTGTCACTATACCCTGCCTTCACTGTAAATGGTCACCTTTCCTGCTTGCAACAGAGGAGAATTCCTGATGGGAGCTTTCGTCTGGCATACCCATATCTGGTAGTGCTAACCTGGGGCAGGCTGGGAGGGCTACCCTGGGGCAGGCCGACTTGCAGATGAGGCTTCAGTGGTGACCAGGTCCTGTCCTCCTGGACTTGCAGGCAGGGAGGAAATAGATGTTGATGTAGCTATTACTTTCGCCATTGCTACACTACAGAGCTGCCTCTCTCCTGGTATGTCGTCCCACCATCTTCTTGAAACACTGAGCCCTGATGTGAAGGCAGCTTTGCTGGGATGAGATGTGCCCCTTGATTTGGGAGCCTCCCAAAGTATTGTGTGTGGCTGCTGCCCGATCCTGACCCTGAAGTCTTTCCCAATCTCAAATGGTGCAAAGACAACGTATGCTAATTCGGTTACTTCCAGGAAAAGGGAGCTCCATGATTCAGTTTTGCAGTTAGGTGGAAGTGACTCACACTTCAGAGCAGGTGCTTTGAGAACTCAACCAAGGCGGGGCCAGCAGAAGGCCAGGGAACCCCAGAAAACACCCGGTGCCCATGTCAGCTTTTCCCTATAAGACCAGGAGGAAGGAGGAGTTGAGTACTGAGGTTGAGAGGGAAGGATTATGGGAAGGGAAGAAAACAGCTTCCCGGAGACAAGACCATCCCAGAAGGGCACAGGATCCCTCCCCAAAGTAAATTGATCCACAAGGAGATGCCATGAGCGAAGTTACCTTGGCCTTCAGGGAGCTGATGCCTCGAGCACTGGCCAGCTGGGTAGCAGGGTGGTGGAGGTTTATCCACCCGGTGCTGTGAATTAGCTTCCTGTTTGGGCTCTCCCCCTGCTTATCCCAGAGGGAATATGCTAAGTACCCAGCTCCATCCACTGGAAAGGAACTTAGCAAAGGGATTCTCCGCCTCCTGAGCCCTGGTGGAAGCAGGTCTACAAACCCAGCAAATGTAGCGTAGGGTTTTATATTTTATTTTATGTTTTATCTTTGCCCTGGACAAAGGTGAGGGTTGAGGTCGCACATATGATAGGTTAGGAAGTGCAAGTCAGTAGCCTGCTGACCTGTATTGTGGTTCTCTAAAGAAACAGAACTGAGAGTGTGAATATGTGCGTATCATATCTGTCTGTCCATTGATCCACAGATGGATAAATAGATAGATGGAGGAGTTTATTAGATTGACTCACAATGTAATAGAGGCTGAGAGTCAGTAGTTGGTCAGTCCATGAAGGCTGGGCTTCTCAGCAGTGTGAAACCGGAGGCCTGGAGGATCTCTGGAGAGCCATGGGGCATCAGATCTGGAATCAGCAAACAGGTCTGATCCTGCTGAGGCAATGCAGGAGCAACAGGAAGATGGACTTGCCTGGGAGAGTGGGGCCAGCAGGCACCAAGCAGAGTTAGAAGGAAACTCACATCCTTTTATCTGGGCCACCAGCAGAAGGTGCTACCCAGATTAGGGTGGGGTCTCCTTGCCTCAAATAATGTGATCAAGAGAAATCACTCGCAGGTGTGCCCAGCAGCTTGGGTTTTAGTCGTTTGCAGATGCGGTAAAGTCAACGATTGAGATTAGCCGGCACACCACCCATCCCATGGTCTTTCCTCTCATCCCAAGCCTACTAGGAATCCCCGTCCCTGCCAATGAGACTCTTTAGAGCACAAACAGGAACCACATAAGCCTGGGATTTTCCAAGACTCTCCAAGTGCCACATACTCTGCCTCAGCTCGTGAATTTCAATGTGGAGGCTCAAAGCATATTCCTTCTACTCAGTAGGAACCCACGTTGTAGAGTGGTCCTCTAGTAACGATGGTGGCAGAGGAGGGTGAGAGTGAGATTCTCAAAGGTATTCCATGTCTCTTTTCTGAAGAGATGCCAATGTCACCTCCTTTGGAGAGAAGCAGCCAGTTAGACTCGGGACAGGGGCTGCATCACTGACGTCCTAGTGGATGCCAGTGCCAGAGCTTACCTGTGCAGGGCTCTCTCCCTGACTGTCTCTGTGTTTCCCAAAGGCTCCAGCTGGGCCTGCGTTCAGGCCTTGCCCTGGATGCTGCCAGGCTTGTCCAACTGGGGTCACTTTAGCTACATCATTGTGCTTCGATGGGAAAATACTGCTGGACATAGTACCTTGTGCTAGGTGAAATGGTGTGGCTACCACTCGAGGGGGAGGAGGCATGGGAAGGAGGGGGAGCATCAGAAGAGGAAAGGCTAAAGAGTCGCAAAGGGGTCTGAGCTGAGAGCTCTACAATCACACTTGCCTCCTCTCTCCCAAGAGGGCTCCTCTGCCCTCCTCCTGTGGAATCTTTCCCCCCACTCAGTTGCCACTGTTAATTTGTGTAAGAGATGGACTAAGGGAGGCTGTCCTGTCCTTTGCCCCAGCTATGATGATAGAGGTGGGGCAGGATGGTAGGAAGTCTGATTGTTGACCTTTAGAGCTGGTGTCCTGATGAAAGGCCACTAATCCTTGCTGAGCTGTGCTCTGCCTGATGGTGGGCCCTTTTTCTCATCCAGTAGTTGGCTGTCTCAGTCCTGAGCCAGGTAACCTGGACTAAGGTGCCTACGTCCCTTTAAGTATGTCCTCTGAGTGAAGAAGAGGGTTGAAATTTGTCCTGCTCACAGGGGCTCTGTAAGCAGATTTCTGAAACGTTCTTAAGTACTTTGGGATCTTAGATCATGGCTACTTACAGGCAGACATACTTGTCAGGCATCAGATGGCTGCCAGGGAGCTGGGAGAACAGCTGGTACAGAGGTCTGGCCTGGGTTCTAATCCTGCTTTGCTCTCACTTCTTCCAGTGACTTACCCTCTCTGAGTCTAGTTTCCCTCTGGAGAACACCTATTTTCTATAAAAGCTGTGAGGACTAGACAGTACTCCCCAGTTGATGTTCTTTGTATAGGTCTTGATCTCCCCTATCGAGCTGCCCTGTTTTTGACTCCTTCATGAACTGAGCTTCCTACAGTTGGATCTTGTGGATATGATTTTAAATGGCCATAGAATTCAGGTGGCCAACAGAGTTGACTTCCACATTGGCAGTAAGACTTATGGCTAGAAAGTATCAGTGGGCTATCAAAGACTTGTCATTAATGCAGGTCTCATAGCCTCAATAGAGTAAGAAAACTTAAAGCTAACCCAAAGGCATGCTGTAATTGAGTTTCTATGCTAATTGGTATTGCAGCTGTTTTTACCAAATCATCTGCCCTGTTCTCCCAACAGTTAGATAACATCTGAAAACGCTGTTTTATAGGTGAGAAAACAGAAGGGCAAAGAAAAAGGCAGGCAGAGAGGCAAGTGCAGTAGTAGCCTGGCCTAGGGACACAGACCTGAGATCCAAGCTGTTATAGATGCTAAGACAGGAGACTTGCAAGTTCTAGGCCTGCCTGGGAAACAGACTCTTTCAAGGTGAAAATTGGAGGCGGACACTAGGAGAGAGCTCAGTAGTGGAGCTCTTGCCTAGTGCACACACTCCTCGGTACTGTGTACAATAACTAAAGGAAATCAAAGCAGACTTAGAAGAACTGTGGAAGAATCTCAGTGTGCAAACCTTAGGAGATGTGTGAGGTCACGAGTCTCGTCCCAGTGACAAAAGTAAATGAGAGAAAAATAAAAACACATAAGAATTTAGAATTTTAGAATTAGAATTTTCTATCCTTGCCATCTCAGCCTGTTAGTTTTGTCTCTGTGTTTCAAGGAACCAGTGTTGGTGGAATCTTAAGGAGTCTGAGGTTCAGCCAGAGCTGAGATACAGGGTCAGCAGCATCTCCTAGTCGAGGGGTTGAGCACTGGATGGAAGTCAGGATTATGGGTTTCAGGCCCTTCTTTCAATCTCATTTTGGGTGGGTCATTGACCCCCCCCCCCCCCCCCGTCTGACATGGACCAGGTTACTGCTAAGTTTCTTTCAATATCATGATTCTAATTGAATCTTGCACCTTAGTGGGAAGCTATGCTAAGTGACACCTGAGCTTCCCATCTCCGCCCCACACTCACTCCAGAATTGTGGGAGCCTGTGATATGTTCTAAGAAGCCCTCTTGGCCACAAAGTGGAGATATACATCGGGACAGATGCCACCCGGTATTTACATAACTCACTTTATTGTTTACAGAGCACTTTAATGTGTGTAGCCATAGTCACGTGACTCCGGGTTTTTGTTATTTTTATTTTGCAGCTAAAAGTTAAAGCTAAGGAAGATTAAACTATAGAACTTAGCCAGATGCTGGAACTGCCCGTGCTTGTCCCAGTGTTGATAATCTGTGTGGTTGGAATAAGTTAGTGTCATGTTGTAGTGACTGATTTTCCTCATCCCTGGGGATGGGAATGACATACTTACTTGCCTTGGGCTTTGGTGCTTGTCTGACGCTCTAGAGTATTCACGTAGGGGTCAGGGGTCAGGGGTCAGGGGCCAGGGGCCAGGGGCCAATGACTGATGGTTAGTTTTCTCTTGTCTAATTGCCACAACCTTCAATCACCTGAAAAAAATCTTTTTAAAAATTAATCCATATGTGTATGTGTGAGCCTCCATGAGTCTCTGTGTTCTCTGTGTGTGCAGGAGAGGATGTTATATCACTTGGAACCGGAATTACCTATGGTGGTGGGAACCAAAGTCAGGTCCTCAGGAAGACTAATGGGGCTCATAGTTCTCTTGTGAGGCTTAAGTGAAGTAATTCAGAAATGTTCTGGAGACAGCGGTTGAGCCGTAGGATGAGTTGATGGAGATGGTAGAGGTGGTCATGGTGGCAGGGAAATATGATAATTGTTAGACCCAACGGGGAGGCAGCTTCCTGTGACTCTTCTTAGACACTGTGTCACGAGACTTCCGTACCTTGTCTGGAAGGATCTGGGTTGACAAGACACAAGCAGCCTGTCCTGTGGGAGAGACAAAAACTGTTTAAGGATGTTCTTCCTCATCTGTTCTTGCTAGGGCCATGTGCTGAGCAGAACCTCTTATTAAGGTTTTATTGCTGTGAAAAGACAACATGGTCATGGACACTCTTATAAAGGAAAACATTTAATTGGGGCTGGCTTATAGTTCAGAGGTTTAGTCCATCATCGTGGTGGAAAGCAGGGCAGCGTGCAGGTAGACATGGTGTTGGAGAAGGAGCTGAGAGTTCTACATATTGATCCTTAGGCAACAGGAGGAGACTGTGTATCACACTGGGCATAGCTTGAGCATAGGAGACCTCAGAGCCTGCCCCCACAGTGACACACTTCCTCCAACAAAGCCACACCTACTAATGGTGCTACTTCCCAGGGACCAAGCATTCAAGCACATGAGTCTATGGGGGGGCCATACATACTCAAATCATCACAACCTCTGACACTGAGTCAAATGACCCTTTTCTCCTTTTAACAGTGAGCTCGACATTTCATTATAGTGTTAGAAAGCTGTCAGTTGGAATGCTAAAACTTCTCCCTCACTCTTGGTTTTTCTGGTAACATCAGCAGCAAAGTGCACATGCCCCTGTGCTTGGGGGCTGTGGTTGGGTGACTGGATCAAGCTTATACTTGCCTTGTTCCTTCTCTCTTTCCTTCTGTCAGATGCCACCAAATAAAATGCCCATGTTCCTCCGGTGACTCTTGCTCATTTCAAGGTTCAGTAGTAGTCAGAAGTGTCCCCCAGTCCCTCAGTAGCCAGGGTTCACTCACTGCAGTGGCACAGGCTAATACCACCATAGTAAGCATCTCTATCGTCGAAGTCTGCTCAAATTAGAGGCAAATTTTACAAGAAATAGCTCAATTAGCTGAGTTCTTAGGGACTGGCTGCCCATCCATCACTGACAAAGGGTAAATATGAGATGGCCAAAGAAACAAAAGGAATAGTTGGGAGAAAGGAAAGGCTAAAGGGGTCAAGAGGATGGGAAAAGAGCCGTGGAAGGGAAGAGAAAGTAAAGCTATGCAGACACAAGAGCAGCGTTGTCTTTATGGGGAATGAGACGGACTCTTCCACATTTACGGCTTGTCTAAGAGGTCAAAGGACTGGGAGAAGCAAAGCCCTGTGACACTTCACAGAAAGACTCATCTGTGGATGGGGCAAGTCTCAGGTCATGCTGAGAGCAGAGCCCAGAGAGTATCTAGCATCGTCTCGTGGAGTTCCTAAGCTGTGGGCTCCTCAGCTTGCCTATCTCTTCTGCTGGCTTGACATCCAAGGAAAAGAGGCAACCTCATTGTCCTTGAAAAACAAAGCTGGCAGAGGCCATGGTTTGGGGGTATGGAGACAGGGAGGGAGAGCATTCACACTGGCAAAGGGCCTTGGCAGTATGGTAAGCTGGTAGCCCTCTGCTGGTACTTGTAGTCACTCTGTACCTCAAGAGAATGCAGGGCCCCTGACCTGGATAACTGAGTAAGGAGAGAGTTCCAGCTAGGGGCAAGCTTCAGACTCCCCTTAAATGGACAGGCCTAGAGTCATCAGACTGATAGAAACCACAGCACCAGAGAAACACACACACACACACACACACACACACACACACAAGCATACATGCATGCACACAGGAACATACACACATACACGCACGCACACATGTACACTCAAGCCCATAGGAAAACCTGCTCAGATAAGGGTAGTGCCTGGGTAGGGACAGAGCTCAGGATGCAGGAGGGAGGGAGAACCAGCAAAACACCTCACCCTGTCTTATTCTTGTGCACAAAAGAAAAGTAAGGTCAGAGGTGAGAGCAGTGGGGAGCCTCTCCCTTTTCCCTCTACAGAGAAACCTCAGCAGCCTGGCTTCCTCGGGCCTGCTTTAAATGCTTCCCTCTTGCTGGGCATTGGCTCAACTCTCCTCATTTGCAATGCTAAGCTTCCTATCTGTCCTCCCCTCAAAGCTCTGTAGTTGACTTGAAAGACCTTCATGAAGACAGAAAGCTGGAAGCCCGCATTAGCCAAGGCCAGCGTCCAGGACAAATGGAAGGTCACAGGAATAAAAGAGGGACGCTTCCAGAGAGTTCAAGAAATCCCTAACAGATTTGAGAAACCAAATTTTGCAAGTGAAGTTTTATGCTTCTCTCAATTCTCTAGGGTATTCACAAGGGTTGGTGCTGGGGCGTGAGTAGGGTGTTTAGATTTTAGTCTTTAAACCACCATAAGCTAGGCTTATCTGAGAAAAGATACCCCCCCCTCTTAAAGATTCGTTTATTTTTATTTTATTTGTGTGGATGTTTTGCCTGCATGTGTGTCTGTGTAGCACATGTGCCCAGTGCCTGAGGAAACCAGAAGAAGGAGTCAGATTCCCTGGGACTGGAGTTATAGATGGTTGCCAGCTGCCATGGGGGTGCTGGGAACCGAACTGAGATTCTCTCCAAGAACAGCAAGTGCTCTTAACTACTGAGTCATTTGTCCAGTCCCAAGAGTCTTTTTTCCTTAATTATTACACGTAGGTGTATAGGTATGAGTGTAAATGAGTGTATGTGCATCAGCTGTGTACAGGAACCCACAGAAGCCAGAAGAGGGTATCAGTTTTCCTGGAACTAAAGTTACAGGTGGGTGTGAGCCACCACAAACTGCTGGACCCCAAACTCAGGTCCTCTGCAAGAGCAGTAAACACTTCTAACCACCGAGATATCTCTCCAGCCCACAGCAAAGAGCCTCAGAGGGAAACATCTGGGTCAGGTTGGCCTGTGGGTGACCGTCTCGATTGTTGACTGATGTAGGAAGACCCAGCCCAGGTCTACTGTACAGATGTCTAGGCTGTGGTTCCTGAACTGTAAAACAGGAGAAAGCTGGATGAGAACGAGTGGGTAGTTTGCTACTGTTGATGGCGGATGTGATGTGGCTTTTCCCTTAAGTTTCTGCCCTGACTTCTCTGAGTCCTGGACTCTAACCTGGAGTGCTAACCCAGGGAAATCTTTTCCTCCGCTATGTTGCTGTCTGCCTGGATGCTTTATCATAACGACAGAAAGGAAACCGAATCAGTGACCATCCCCCAGGTGTTCCTGCTCTTTGTGGTAAGTCCTAGATGTAAGCGCAGACCTGGTGTAAAGCTCTGAAGGAAACAGAGTGGAGCCCAGAAACAGACTGGACACTGGGGAGAAGCGACCCAGGGCTTGTGCTCAGGTCTCTGTGGGGTTGCCAGAACTCTCGAGTAAGGAAACATAGCAATCCCATGCAGTGGAGTCTGAACGAAAGACGAGACTTTGCCTTTGAAAGACTGCAATCTGAGAAGGCACCGTCGAATGAACCATGTGAAGCTGATGCTATCCTTAGTAAATGAAATGACGCTATCCTTAGTAAATGAACAGCAAGACATACCACAACGTGCTCAGTATGCAACCGAAGGCCAAGGAAGCGATATGGAATGTTGAACCTTTAGGAATGGGTAAAGTCTCAGGATAGAAACAGATACTATAAGCCTGAGGCTGGGGTGAGGATAGTTTAGGTCAAGTGTTAGACACTGGAAGCCCAACTTCTGTTTCAAAGGCAAGGTGTAGAAGATATATGCAAATTATGACTAGAAAAAATGGTGTCCTCTCCTCTTACATATATAGTGGCTTTAAACAACTCTCTATTTAGCCAGTGTGTCTTATAGGTTGGTTGTTGGGATTGGACTCAACTGTGCATTTTGTGGTCCTAGTGTAGAGGTCATCGGTCATATATGTGCTGTGAACTGGTAGGATGCTGGGGCTGGCCCAGACTAGATTGGTTGATTGTGTCATTGTTTCTAGTAGTCTGGATGAAGCTTGTTCCTACAGAGAAGCACTCCAGAGCCCTGACAGCCCAAGGCTTAGATGTTGTATCCTGTAGCTTCTTCAGTGTTCTCTTGGCCAAACAAGAAGTGATGGAGCCATCTCAGCTTAAAGAAGCGAGGGAATGAGAATTAACTCTTGATGAAAATCAGTATGTAGCCCAGGCTGACCTTGAACCCATAATCCTCCTGCCCCGGCCTCCAGAGTCCTGGTATTAAAGGTGTGCACCACAAGAACTCAGCTTGCACTGCAGCTGTTTTTGACAGCCTCCATCGTTGGTTGGATCGGATGTCAAAGGATGCCTTCCCAGAGGGGATGCAGGAAGTATACACTGAGCCGGAGAGCTTGGCCATCGCTGGCCTGTGCCGTTTGCAGAGAAGGTTCCTTGATGTTTAGTAAGAGTGTAGTGTGGACATGTGCGACGGTGACAGGGACAGTTAGTGGAGGTGGTGAGTGTCTTTATTCTAGGATTATGGCTGGTGATCGTCTCTTTAACCATTTCCACTTGGCAAAATAATGAATTGGCAATCCTGAGGACGATGCATGGGGCAGGAGCGAAGCTTAATCCGGAAGGGATCAGAGGGCCAGCAAAATACTCATTCTCGGCTACATGAGAAGAGCAAGTCCTAAGGTGAGACCCACTGGGTCAGCAAACATCCCCTGAAGGGACAAGCCTGAGATTAGCAGGCTGGCAGAAACCTCAGGTCCAGAGCAGGGCGTGGTCTCACATACAAACAGACGTCACACAAACAGACACACAGCTACCCCTTCCCATGCCTCTCTGACGTTGCAGGATTACTGTGTATGTTATAGAGAAGCTGAAGAAAGGCACAGGATGTTTAAGTGCAGTGTGGAGAAGGTGCAATTACAACCTTGAAGTAAAGCATGCATACCCAAAAGCAGTGTGGTATACACAATGTCATTCCTAAGTACCGGAAGGATAGCCTCAGAATGGGGCATCGTTCTTTCTTCCCTAGGGTGTTTGTCACAGGATTTTCTTAATATGAAATTTACTGTTGTAAATTTTAAAGTAAACCCATCAGTCAGCTCTGACATCCACATTTGGGTGAACTTCCCTTCCGAACCTCCATTTGTCACCTTTCTGTCTGTCCTGTCCACCTGTCCTGTCCACCTCTCAGTTCCTACTTCTCCTCCTCCAGGGAACCACTGCCCGCTTAAGCCACCAGGACACCAACATCCTATCTAGTTTGTCCTTTCTCCTTTCTTCTGTTCTCTGTTTCTGTGTTTGGGGTGTGTGTGTGTGTGTGTGTGTGTGTGTGTGTGTGTGTGTGTGTGTGTGTGTGTGTGTGTGTTCATGTGTGTCTGTACCTGTACCACACCTGTGTGACACGGTGTGCAAAGCAAACAGAGGCCAAAGGAAAACCTCTTGTGTCTGTTCTTGCTCCCATCCTGTTCCAGACAGGGTTTCTGGGTGCTGTGTGAAGAACTCAAGCCCATTGCTCACCCTTAGGCACCACGTCCTGCTCACCTGAGCCCAGCTTAGGTAGCAGGGGTCCCTGTCCTTCCTACCAGTGGCATTAGCCTGTCGGTTCAGGCTTCAGCATATGAACCAGGGGTGGGGCAGGCACAAACACTCAGACAGCAACAAGTGGTGTTCCTACTTTGCCGTGAATCTGCTGTTGAGGTCCATCCTGAGTGAGTAGGACCAAGAATATTCCTACCTGGGAGGCACATTGTCTTTCCTGAGCTTCAGAAATTAGTTAACTGTTCTAGAGTCCCTACTGCCACTTACTCATCCTTAGTCCAATCCAGGGGAGCCAGAAAGGTGTGGGACCAATGCTGGACTGTCATGTACATAAACACTGTTTGCTTCCCCTTTCTTATCTTACATTCGAGCAGCCTCAGTCTGTCCTTCCGTCTTGTGTCTTCCTGGGTCTGCAGTACTCACAGTGTATAGGTGTCCAAGTACAGAACACCCCTTCTTGCGTGTTCTCTACATTCCTCAACAGGAAGCTGGGTCTCCAGAGGCTCGCTGGCACAAGCCCCACCTCCCTACCCTTGCTGGCTTTTGGCCCCTTAGTCAGGATAGGCTCCATCTTGCTGCCCTTGCTGGCCACTGGCCCACCTGATCCTCTTACCTGGAGGCTGCTCACTGCTGATTCCGCCCATCCATTGATTGCTTCAGCCCTTCACTGCCATCCTTTCCTCATACCCCACCCATGGAGGCCAGGCTGTTCTGCTGTGGAGCATTCTCCTGGGTGCCAAAGAGGGCCAGGGGTGGGGAATGCATATGGGAAGAAGAATACCGTGGCTGGAAGGAGCCATGGGGATCCTTTACATTCTTCAAGCTGGGAGCTTGCCACTGGCTCCGATAGCCAAATCCCAAAAATTCTAACTCAACAGATCTTGGATGAAGGCCCAGAACATGTCTAGGTGTCTAAGAGAGCCAAGCTTAGGAGCTTCTGATAAATTAGCCTTTTCATTTCATGGATGAGAAAAATCAGGTCTGCAGAGGCCGGTGGCCTCCCCCAGGTCACCAGGTAGCATCAGTGAGACTAAACGCAGAACCCAGGGTTCTAACTTCCAGCACGGTGCTCTTACTGCTACAGCCTGGTGGTTGCCTTGCTGTTTTCCCAGAGGGAGTAAACGTCAGTGGCCATGTGGGATCCAGAAAGTCAGTGTGCTCGGCCGTGCTGTAAGGGTCAGTGCGGCACGGTCAGCCGGGCGGAACTGGCTTCTGATCCTGTGAAATGTGACTGTCAGTTTGCCTGCCAAGGGCCGAAGACATGTATGGAAAGATAGGGAACTGAGCCCCGGACCTGGCGAGAAGCATGAACCAGGAGCTAGGAATCCCAGTTGATTGAGTCACCTCCCCACTATGACAGTGGCCAAGGAAGCCATAGTTAACAACACCTGAGTGGCTGTCATACTGCTGTACAATGACGATCCTGTGACATGGGGCTCAGAACACATCACAGGGGGACGGTAGGGATCTGTATCACTTGGCGCCTGGAGTTCTGTGCGTGGAGATTTCTCACCACTGAACTCCACCTCACCTGGGAAGGCAACACAAAGTTCACTTCCCCCTGCTAAGGTCCCTGAAGGAAGAGACCGTGAGTCACCTCTACTATACACTCCGTTTTAGGGCATGCCCCACAGTTTTCTGCTTTCTGTTTTATATCATCATAATTGAACCCATCGGCAGGCAGGATGGGCCAATTTATACAGGGAAAGGGGGACACCCACAAAACGCCAAAATCATCACTGTTTACAGCTCACAAGAAAGATTTTTAAAATGAGATCTGTCTTCGGGATGGCCTGGCAGATGTCTAGCCACTGATAGATCCTCTGTGGCCTGGAGGCTGTGTGCAATGAGCCTGCTCTCCCAGGTATGCCTGCCCTCTGTAGGTCAATGGTCACTCTCCCACCCCTGGAACCCTGTAGCTCTCTCCCTAGTCCATCCAGGACATCCAAACATTGGTTCACCTACTTATCTTCCTAAAACAACTATCATCCTTCAGTCACAGACTGCTACCACTTTATCAGTGTGGTGTTCTCTCCGTCTCTGTCTGTCTCTCTCTGTCTCTCTGTTTCTCTCTCCCTCTCTCTGTTTCTCTCTTCACTGTAGTATCCTTCCCCCCACCTCTTCCCCAAGATTGGGGCATAAGGCTTCCACCACTGACCTACAGCCTGAGCCCTGTGTCTTAAGTCCAGGTGCAACATCCTTAATATAAAGTACGGACTCTGAGCTATTACCCCCAGCCTGCTGTAACTTAAGCCTTTCTTCCTCCCTGGTGTTATTCTAGGTTGTAATAAGTACAAAATGCCAGTAGCTCATTGTTGCAACAGACACGGTCACCACCACCATTATGCTATTTTCACATATTCATATATTTTTCAACAAATATTTGTTCTACACTGAAAACTAAGGCAAAGGTATCCTGCCTTTTGTGTCTCCTGGGCAACCTTATTGCCCGCGTGTGCGTTTTACCGTGCGACTAAGACTCAGCTATCTAACGTCAGACACCCGGTCCGGTCCACCCGCCTAGCAAGTCTAGCCCTTCTCCTGCCCTGCACTTCTGGTGTCTGCAGTGCTCACTGCAGGGCTGTTCACACGTTGTGCTGCGTGAGAATTTGTCTACATGATGCATGCCATCCAGCTCCCTATAGACTGTGAGGCCATAAGGGCTGAGGTGGCACCTTACATGCTTTAATTTCTTAATTGCTATATTTGTGAATATTTATGGGGTGTGATGGGGTCATTGTGAACACGGCTATGAGGTATAATGATCAACTAGGTGGAATTAGCATTTTTACCTCCCCAAATACTTTTACATGGATGAGTTAGGAGCCCTTGGTCTCTGCTCTTAGTGACTGTCCTGCATGGTTAGAGACCACAGTCTGTGCTGTGCTATAAAGTGCCAGAACGAGTTGCTCACATATTATATGTTGGTGTCTACCTCCAGGCCACACTTCCTGCCTCCCACTCCCAGTCTCTAGTGATTATTACGGTGTTTTCTGTAAGATTGACCCTCTGATCTTTATGTGTGAGTGAGGACCTACCATACAGTTGTAGTACTTTCTGTCTGTGTCTCTGGGGTGGAGGGTCCCCAGTCTGTGTTCCGAATATTGACAATGATGGGGCTCCTTATTTAACTCACACATAGGGATAGAGAAGGGCTGCCTAAGAAGGAGGCCATCTTTCACTGTGCCTTTCAAGAGCTGAGAGCAATAGCCTGGGAGAGCATGGCACACTGTCTGCTGTGAGGAGCTTTAGGCATGAGAGGAAGGCCAGGACTGGGGCGTTAACCTTGGCGACTCTGCCTTTCAGCCCCCACGTTGGAGAGCTGTGCCTGTTCCTGCTCTACACAAATCATTGTGGGGACAGAGGATGCTCCGATGTAGCTCTGACCCTCAGAGTACCCAGTTCCTAGAGTGAGCCACGAGCTACACTCAGAAAACTTGTCACACAGGCTGTAGAACCAGATAGTAATATACCAAATGACCAGACAGACAGACAGACAGACTGGCTAAAGGCTGTGATGAGCAGAGGAGAAGGAGGTCACTAGGTCTGTTGAAGGCACAACAGTCCTCTCCTAGGAGATGGATACAGTTGGTCCCCCAGGGTAGTGAGACCCTCACAAGCCAGGGCTCCTGATATTCCTCCCTCAAAAAGTCCTTCATCCTCTGAAGGTAAGAAAAATACTCAGACGAGGCAGGGGAGCCCCAGGTCTGTGTCCCCACATTCTTCATCCCTGGGTGTCTGATGATGAGATAGTACAGGGCATTGCAGCTCACCCTGGCTGCTTCAAGGTGTGAATTTCTGCCCCCTGCAGTGTGTCCTTCACAGCCAGTCACCTGCTGCAGTGGGAGCTGGACTTGGAGTCCTACACGGTGCCCTCTGAAGGCAGTCTGGACTGGTTCTGGGAGACCTAGTCAGACCGTGATCTGAGACGCTCTCCTCATACCAGGCTTGTGCACTCTTGCTTTTCTCTGGTGTGTGAGAATGAGCCGGATTTTAATGTGATGTGGACCATGTAGGATAGAGTTGGAAAATATAGGTCCAGAACAGCATCCTGTGAGGAGAGGGTCTCAGTAAAGGATTCCCAAACTAGGGCAGCATCGGTATTAACTCACCTCTTAGCCACTTTTATTAGACTTGAGGTCTTCCCACCGGTGTTTCTGTCACTCTCAGCACACCATGCCTGCCTTCCCCCTGTACCGTCAGGGTCTTAATTGTCTTTCATACAAACATGGAAGTGGCCAGCCTGAGAGCCTTTCTTTTTGAGGCATCAGTCATAAAACTTCCCTTCCCACCACATTTGTTAGGCTGGGTCAAATACCACAGTGGGTAGTGACAAGGGAGTCCGTGTGAAGTGAGACCAGTCCTTGGGTTGTAGCTAACTGTAACCCACACAAGGTGGTGGGAAGAGAACGTGGGCTTGGCAAAATAGCCAGTGGTGACTTCTTCAGTCCTATGTCCAGATGCCATCCACGGGCCATGAGTGTCCTAGGCTAGAGGGCTCTGAGTGTCACAGGCTTGCTTACTACATTGCTGGATGTCACACAGAAGCCAGTCATTTCATGTATTCTCATTCTGACAGACATGCTTGAGCCCTAGGAGCCAAAGGAGGCGAGTGGTGGCACTGAGCTAGACCTCAGGAGGAGAAGGAAGCTGTGAATGAAGGAGGAGGATAGAGGACTGGGGAAGGGGTGTCTCATAACTAGCCTGGTTGGTTAGGGTGTCCTGAGCTTCTAGCTTGGCTGGACCAATGATGGTCATCAAGGATGAAGCTAGGCTGTGGGAAGTCCTGAAGCCACACTCTGAAAGGGTGAAAGGGTGGCGGTGGTGGTGGTCATGGCAGAGATCACCTGAGGTTGTGTGGCAGTAGTGGTGTGAAGATGGAGATATCGGAGATAAGGCATCCTGATAGTGCTGCTGTGATGGTGGGGGTGTGATATTAAAGAGGGAAAGGAGGAGGAGGAAAGCACTTGCCCTTCCTTTTCCACACAAACCATAAGACTCAGCAAACAGATGAGAAAAGTACTTACTGCGTGAGGTCGAGTTCTGTCCAGTGAGTTCTCACTGTGGTAATGGTCGTGTAGCTATCAAACCTCCTAAAAACGTGGGACCTCCACTCCTCAGACCCTCCTCAGTCCCGTCATCCATAGCAAGGGGCAGTGGGTTTCCAGAGATGTAGCAAAATGCAGAGCTATGGGTTGGGAGTGTGAAACCAGAATGGAAGCTGTTCCTGTGGATCAAAGAAGACACACGTGAGGTTCACCAAGGAGCTTAGCAAACAGATCACAGGGGGATTTTGGTTTTGATGATACAAAGCAGATATGGGTCCTCATGCCCCTTGCTTTTGTTGCAATACAGATAATGGAAAGAGGACCAGGAGTGTGCCACCCCTTAGAGGGGGGTGGATAGCTGATGTTGTGTGACCAAAGAGAAGAGATGAGGCAGCAGACAGTGTTACTGACCTCTGCCCTCAGCAGAGGCCCTAAGGACAAAGGAAGGGCCAAGGCCCCAGAGAGGACACTCAGAGCCATTAGAACAGAGATGGTGGGTCCCCTCAGCAAAAGTGTGTTTTTCATTTTCTATGCACTAGCTGCCATGTGTGCAGGTGTGCAAGAGCACAATTGCCACTCAACATGACAGCTCTGGTTTCTCATTGTCGAGGTGACCCAAGGCCTGTCTAATCATTCCCATTTCACTAGCAAAGAAGCAGGACCTTAAACAATTTCGGTAGCTTGTGGTTTGATTCCAGGGCCAACTCTCCTCTAACCCTTTTGCCTTTTGTGTGAAGACCCCCTCTGAGCCATGGGTAACAAAGACACTTGCTTCTGCCCTGTAGACGCTGTGTCCCTGCGGGGCAGAAGAACACAGACGTTACATGCACCATAAAGTACACTGTGATGGTGCTGTGTGTAAAGTGTGATGCAGGCCCAGAGTGGGCTTCCTCTACCTTCTGAGGCAAAACATTGAGCTAGACCGCAGGATGAGACGGAAGCTGCGGATGAAGGAGGAGGGTAGAAGAACGGGAAACGGAGAGCTCACAACTCGCCCATCTGGTTTGGCTGTTCTGGGCTTAGGGTTTGGCTGGATCAATGAGTGGTAGTCAAGGATGTAGCCAGATTATGATGAATCTTGGAATCGCACTCTGAAAGCCGAGATCACTTGGAGGACACGAGGGAGCTACTGAAGGCTTCCGAGCAGTGAAATTGCCTAGATAGTCATAAACCAAGCAGCAAGCTACTTTACTATTCAAATATTCAGTGACTGGGCCCACAATGCATGGGCAGAGAATGGGCCTGTGCCTGGCGAGGTGTTGGTTATCTCAATGAAGGGAGGTAGGTAGTAGAAAGCTAAAGGCTTTGGCTGCCTACGCCCCCTCACTGGAAAATTACTCACCAACCCACAGTCACTAAACCAATGCCTGGTATCCCCCAGGTTATCCAGCCGTGATTGGCGACTTTTATTGTCTGTTGTCTATTATCAGATTATGTTGCCCTGAAGAAAATATCATCTCTTTTTCACCTCTAAGAGGAAAGGATTGCGGCAGACTCCTATGAGATCAGTGGCCCAGGGTGGGGAGGTTCTGTGGGACAGGTGACTGCCTGGGTGACTTTTACTCTTCCTTGACAGAGGCAGCATGTGCAGAGACTGATGGTTCAAACGCTAGGCACCAAGCAGGAATGGAGGAGCCAACCTCCTGACAGGGATTTTACACTTAGGAAACCACGTGCTCACTGAGAACGCAGGCCCAAAGTAGGGTGGAGCTGAGAGTCGGCGAGCAGGTCTAGTGCCCCACATTCTGATCTGAGCCCCTGTGCTTCCTGTTATCCCTTGGCACTGAAGCAAGAGGGGTCCTTAGGGAAGGAGATGTACTGGAGGGAAATGGGTAAATCACTTCAACTTTGCATAACAGCAGCACAGAGAAGCAGACTGTAGGATGTCGGGGAGTGTGTAACTACTATAATGCCAGTGGAACAGGCTTACTGTTCTACTCATCCAACTGCACTTGCTGCTTGCCCTCAATAAATATTTTTTGAGGCTACTCTTGGGACATTGATTTTGTTTGTTCTGGTTTGGCTTTGGTTTTTGGTTCTTCTTATTCCTTTGTCTTCTACAATAATGTCATGAGAAGGCCAAACTGTTAGAGATACCACACACTTGATGAGGGAAGCAGCCGTAGAAGACTTGCCTGCACGTTTCCCCACTTCTGTTCTTTGGAACGTGGACTCCCCACCCACATCCAGGCAGGCCCCTAATCCAGAATCTGAGCAATCCGCCCCTGTCCAAGTGAAACTCACCCAGGTTTAACTCTTAACCTTGGGACTCTCCATGAGCGTCTGGGAAGCACTCAGAGTCCAGAAGAATGTTTCTTTTCCATTTTCAGTGACAAAAAGATACAGCGTCAGCCTCACTATTCTGACTGTCTGCAGTTGTCTGACTCAGTGGCATTGGGTACCAAGAGTCATCGTTGCCTCAAGCTGAAACTCTGCAACCATTAAACATTGGCCCATCTTTCCACCCCTCGGTTCCTGGTGCTTTGTCTCGCTTTCTGTCTCTCTGAATTCCCCAGTGTAGATATTCTACACAACTAGGGCCACACAATATTTGCTCTCTTGCGATTGGCTCCTCAGGCTTGGAGTGATTATCCTTGTTGGAGCATTCAATCCTTTTCACAGCCGGATGATATTCCATCCTGTGCACTTTCCCTAGTCTCTATTCCTTGCTCTGTGGATAGGAGAAAAGATGCTTCTTGCTGCACTTCAGGCACCAGTGGGGACCCCGTAGAATCCTGCTACCTGCCTCACCAACTTCGCTTAGAGGTGACCTTTATCTATGAATGGACATAGTAACTCAGGGCTTCTTTAAGCCCTGGGCAGCAACAGCTGCACTGTAGCTCATGATCTGGACCAGATACCCACCCAGACGGGCCCTTCTCGTCTGTCCAGAGAACAGTGGCTGTGTAGACCTTCGTTCTTATGGTTTCATATCTTCCACAAGCCCATCGCTGTCCTAAGAAGGCAGCCATACGGCCCGAGGCAGAGTGGACCTCAGGAAAGAAGTGTGACACAGAAGGAATGCACGAGAGATCAACTGCATGGCATGGCGCTAAGGATCCTCTCCTTGGTCTCTCGGCTGGAGAATAGATGGAAGTCTATGCCTAGAGGTCCGGTCGAATGGTGCTGAAGTTACACAGCGATCTGGAGTATGGCATGCTGGGTACAGTGAGGTCAGTGTGCTCACTGTGCACCGTGTACTGAGATGAAACTGCACCTGAGCTCATCCATTCTGCTTGGGCCAACTTCTTGGCAGCCCTGAGAAGTCTTACATACGTTTACCTCGGCACCCATAGGCTGTCTGGGTATGAGTTCTTAACTTTAGGTGGTAGTGTCTAGATCCTCCTAGTTCTCTCAGTGTGCTATATAAACACACACACAGGCCTAGCCTGTCTGTTCCTCCATGGCTGTCTCCATCCTAGAAGACCTACCCTGACATGGCTTCTGTGCATGTATGTGTTCCCTAACACACGAAGAGCAATGCTTCACTATTCCATTCTCATGCACTACAGGAGTTTGGAGAGACTAGAGGTGGGGACCCAAGCTATAAGAAAAGGCATAAAGCAGCAATCCTCTCCTGATTGCACCCTAGGCGACACCAACATATCAAGTGGGTAAGAGTCTTCCAGGCTGGCCAATGAAAGGGAGGCCCTTGTAGTATTCTACACACACTCTCTATTAACATCCTATCAGACTGTCCCCCTGAACTCCATTTCCCTTAGTCAGGCCCGTTGGGGTCCAGTGTTTAGCTAGCATAGCCCTGCCAACATATAAGAGTCCTACTGTCGCAGGCCTTCCCTGCCCTGTCTCTGTGCTTTCTACAGCCTGCGACTGAGCACAGCAATTTGTATTTTCTTCGCATCTCGACCTAAGATAAAACAGATTCAGACAAGTTAAGCGACTTGGCTAAAGACTTGAGCCACTCAGTGCCGGAGTCAAAATGATTGGTTGGTGGTTACCATTGAAACATCACTGACCGTGTATACCTTGGGAACCTACCATGAAGTTGAATGGTGGTTGAGTTACATAAATGAAGGATAAATGGAAAATGGGGAAGTCCATACATACCCATGCGAAGGCCGTCTATAGGTGTTTGGAAGAATGTCATGTTCCTGAACTTGGCTCTTTCCACTCAGTTCTTCTGAACATTTAAGACTTGAGTGCAACCATCAGCCTTCAGTTGTCAGCAGACGAGCTAGCACATGGCCCAACAGAGAAGAAAGCAGGGCGAGAATTGAAAAAGGATGGAGGATGTGGTATTGGGCTGCAAGAGAAAGTGAGAGGAAGAAGGCAGCCATTACCCTGCACTCAGGCAGGGAGGACCCACTGCTGTCAGAGGAACTGACAAGATACCCAGGAAGCCCAGAGAAGCTGCTAGCAGCTCCAACAGCCCATCCTTTAGTCTCTGCTGCAGGCGTCCATTCCTCCTCCACCCAGAACAGTACAAGCAAGGATATTAGTTTACTCAAGTTGACTTCTGACATTTCTCAAGTCCCAGGATCACAGAAAGGAACAGGTCACATGTCAGACTTATAACATGTCCCCAGGGAGCTGTGTGCTGCTCAGAATTCAGACATACACACAGCTCCTTAGTGTCAGAACTGAGATCTTGGCCTGGGAAGGCTGTGAAGGACTGTGTGCACACAGGACCCAGAGGCGTTGGAGAGCCCTTTGATGAACTTGATTTCTACCCACCTCCTGGGAGCCCTTAGACGTTTCAGTGGCAGTTCAGCGTATGCTCCGAAAGGATCAGCAACCTGGCTTCAAAGTTAGATCAACACCTAATCTCATGGGTTGGGCCACAACAGGGGTCCCAGGCTTGTTTATTGAAAAGCATCTAGCTGTCCCTTCTCTAGATTCTTGTCCAGACCGCCTTGTATCGGTTCCCAGACCCTCTGCATATTGTAATGAGCTCATAAGTGAAACCATCACAGCTGGATGAAGGCCGCCTCTCAAGCAGACACTTGCTCAGTTCCAAGCCCTGAGCACCTCAGTGAATAGCTTTTCTGACTCCACAGAGCTTTTACACTTTCACTATCGATTATGGTTTTGTGACTTCTCTAGCATGAGAGATGGGAAGTGGAGGGCAGAGTTAAGACAGGAAAAACACCTAGCCCTAGTGTTATGTCCTCTTTCATGACCTGTGTCCTTTAGCTGCATTCTGGCCTTCCTCCTCACCTAACGTCCTCCTTATTTGCCCTCCTTCTGAACGTTACACAACTCCCACACTCGTAGCTGTTTACCTCACTGTGTAGCCCTGGGTGGTCTGAAATGCCTTAGGTACACCAGACTGGCTTAGAACTCAGAGATTCACCTGCTCTGCCTCCCAAGTGCTGGGATTAAAGGTATAGGCTCCTTTTAGCTCTATCTCAGATCTTTGGACCACTTACCACGAGGGGCCTGAACCCACTCTTTGACAGTAAATGGGACAAGTGAGAAATGTTTCTTTGGTTCCCAGAAGGCAATGTGAACTGAACAGAGCTTTGGAAAACTCCAGAAAACTCGGGTTTCCATCCGTGGATTTGTCTTGTTTCTCCATGGCCTTAGTCTCTTTTCAGTGTCACGGGGAGGCTAATTAGACCATCTCCAAGCCACTCCATGACTTCAAGCACAGTCCTGTCACTTCTGCCACAATGTGCACATGCTTCTATCTCCCTTACTGGGTTGGCTTATCCTCCAGAGTCCCTCTCCCTAGTCTGTGACCTCTATGGGAAGCCTCACTGGGTCCTGCCTGTCAACTGAGTTCTGCACCAGGCCCCACCTCCGCAGGTCTCATCAGACTCTCCATCCCAGTCCAGTAAGTCTGAAGTTTCCACATGGAACCCTCCCTCACTGTAGCCCCCGATGTCCAGGTACGTCTGCAGCCCCCGCCTCTAACTGTATAGCTTCTGCCACCCTTTATGGGTCTGTTCTTAACACACTGGATGAGAGCTGTTGGAATTTTCTCCTGGGTTCTATCTTCCCCCTACCCCCTTCAGTTTCTCTCCTCCTGGAGTTGCTGGCCTCCAAGCCACACCCTGTGTTCCCACTCCCCAACCATCTTTATCCTTGCAGAGTCAGTTCAAAGCCCTACTTGAGGAAGTTCTTCCACAGCCAGCTGAGCTTGCCTGCGGCACCCCTCACCGCTGTATGGCACTATCTGTGCACCCATAGCCCCTGCGCTGTTGTACCAAACCACTGAGAGCAGTTTCAGAGCACCCCCCCATCTCTACCCCAACCCCCGAAAGATCTCCAGCATCCAGCAGTGTGCACAAGCATCTTTGTCTGCATGAAGGTTTGATTCAGGCGCGTGGCATGGAACAAAGAACAGGCCTTATTGGGCCGATGCTCAGTAAGAGAATGCAGAGAGCTCCCATCCGCCCATCTCACAGAGCAGAGTAGTACCTCACACCCAGCATGCGGGAACCCGCAGTGTGGACCTGCACTACAGGGGAGGGCCTGCCTCCCTATGATGCTCTTTGATGCCAAGAAAACAGCCTGTGCGTGTGGAACTAAACAGAGTTCTTGGCCTCAGGTAGCCTGGATCAGGGGTGCCAGCTGTTTGTTAAAGCCATCTAGGAATTCAGGCTTCCCAGAATAGAAGGCCCAGCATCTTTGGGGCATTGAAGAGCTCCTTGGGGTGGAGTCAACTCTGAACCTGGGTGCTGTCTTCCAGCAAGTTTATTGTCTAGACAGTTGAGAGGAGACTCCAGGGTCAGTGTCTCGCAATTCACTGGATGGTATTGTGATTGTGAATGGCTGAGTGAAATGAAGGAAATGACAAAGTGGATGGATGGATGGATGGATGGATGGATGGATGGATGGATGGGTGGATGGATAATGACTATGGATGGATGGATGGATGGATGGATGGATGGATGGATGGATGGATGGAAGGATGGATGGATGGATAATGACTATGGATCGATGGATGGATGGATGGATGGATGGATGGATGGATGGATGGGTGGATGGATGGATGGATAATGACTATGGATGGATGGATGGATGGATGGATAATGACTATGGATGGAGGGATATGAGGGTAATTGAAGGGATTAATGGGCAGAAAGGTTCATGTATATATAATAGTTGGGTGTGTGAGTGGGCATGCCAATGAAAACATAAACGCAATGAGAATTTTCATGAACATATGAAAACACATGGAGCCCGGCGGTACCTACCCAGCTCGAACTTGCTCCCTTTAGCTTTCTTCTTGCCACTCCTCCAACTGAGGCAGATTCTGGGAAGATTTCAGGGGTACGGATAGGAATGGAGTTGTTATCTGGTGCTAGACTACCCTGGGGTAGCGTGGAGATGGACTGAGTGGCCACAGCTGCTTCTCTGCCATCTCCAGGCTGCATAGTAACATCGTCTGTAACCTGCCTTTCCCTTCAGTGTGCAGAGCTCTGCACTAACCCGGTACTGCTGTTATGATGATGTTGACACAACCATGGAGGGTAGAGCGACCTTACTCACTAGAACAAGGCAGTAGTCACATCTGCAGGCCAATGCTCTGTTGCTGAATAAAATAAGCAGAGAGTGACGAACTGAGGCTCTGATCAAACCTGACCCCTTCGCCCCCTCCCCATTATCGCCATCTGCTCGAGGGCTTCAGCAGCATATGACTTGGTAGTTCCTAGACTTTGAGGTGTCCGAGACACCCCTAGAATTGTGTACATCACATATCTCTGGATACTACAGCCAGGTGCCCTGCTGTAGCAGGTCTGAGAGGGGCCGAGAATCTGACATTTTTAACATTGAAGCCTCGAATTGTTTTGCCGAGGACTACTCATGGTGAGCTTGGTGCTCCCAAAATATCTAGAGATGGGAACAACAGCCAGGGACACTGGACATTTGTTCTGGCAGTTTCCCACTTGGGTACCCAAGCCCCAGGTTCAAATTACCCCACACAGAAGGCCAAGTGAGGGGTGGCCGGCCATCATGGGCAGTGATCCTTCTTTGCTATGTGGCTTGTATGTGTGTGGACCCAGAGGTCTTCAGCGAACTCTCCTTAGTCTGGTAGAGGAGGGGGAAGTGGGTGTTAAGATTCGGAGCTGAGTGCCTCCTGGAGGCTGTGAACTGGCCCAGGCTGCTTTCTGATCAGAGATAGACTGTCCCGGGTGATTTATGGCTCCAGGAAGAGGCAGCCTGCATACGTGCGTGCATATGTGCGTGTGTGCATGCGTGCGCATGTGGCTCCCACAAGGGTAAGAAGAGGAGTGTGAGGGTGCCTGACCAGTCTCCACCAGGCGTTACCACCAAGACTACTCTAAGGCAGTGAGGGGAAACAGTGGTTAAGGAGGAAAGCAAGTGGGCACCAGCGGCTCAGTCCGTGTGGTTAGAGTAAGAGCTTCACAATAAGCGCAAGTCGTTTTCCTAGGGGTCAGGGAGAAAAGGCAGCTCTGTCCCATGAGTAAAAAGGCAAGCTTTAATTCAGCACCTAGTATCTGCTCAAATTCTCCTAGGTTCCTTTGTCCTGCTCACTTAGTCTTTGGACAGACAGCTCCTTTCCTACAGATCTTGCTATTGACACCCCCTCCCCTTGGGGCAGTGTTTTTGCTTTTATTTTAGATATCAACTAGTCCCCTCCCCAAATCCAGTCTGCGACCCTCAGGGCCTGTTAACAGAATCGTGGTGTGGTATTGCCATGCTCACCTGCTCCTCAGGACCCTCCACTGTCCTGGTGGTATTCCCTGGAGATCAAGGCTACATGAGGTCTCATTTTGGAAGCCACAACAAAATGTTAGCTGGTTAAAGGAGACTTTGAAGGTGGAAGGAAGAATGTGAATCTTTGCATTACTTCAAATTACATATTCACAAGGGCATTTGAAAGCAACAGGTTCTTAGCTCTTCAAAGGCTGGAGCTCTGGTGTTGGGATCAGCTAACGGAGTTGACGAGTTAGCTCTCAGGCTGCATGTGCAGGCCTCTGCTACCTGTCCTCAATGTGTCCTGCAATGCTGGCCACAGCATTGCATTCTGGGAAGTGTATCACTTGGCCATTTCAGAACCGAGCAAACACCGCAGTATACTTTTACAAGCAGTGACGCTACAGGTCATGGGCTTTGCGGGGACCACACAGTCTGTGACAGGCTGAATTCTGGTGCTGAGTGACGCCGCCTGTGAACTCTGCTGCCTCTGAACCTCCCAAATCCCTGAACTTAATGATTTGTTTCTCTCTCTCTCTTCTATTTCTGTTTCCTAGGAACGGGTGGAGTATCTCTTCCTCATCATTTTTACCGTGGAAGCATTTTTAAAAGTGATTGCCTACGGACTACTCTTCCACCCCAACGCTTACCTCCGCAACGGTTGGAATTTACTAGATTTTATAATCGTGGTTGTAGGGTAAGTGCCAAAGTCTTTTCCTTTTCCTAACCTTACCACCCATGCCTCTTTCCCTCTCTATTTCTAACTGAACTTGCCTTTCGGCACAAGGGAAGAATATTTGAAAAATTACTTTGAAGTCAGACATAAAATTATTAACGAAGGGTACCTCTTACTGTCTCTCCCACGTGTCAGTGTATGTGTGCATGTGCGTGCATATTCACACATATACCCACGCGTGTATATACACGTGAACACAGCGAAGTGCGTATGAGTGTCTACACATATGCATGGGTGCATGCACCTCAGGTTGCCCAGTTGAGGGAAGGAACTGGGAGACTTTACATCTAGTCTGACCTAAACTGGGAAACTGTTTTTCCCTTTTTGAGGTATGTGAGTTGGGCTTTGTGAATGTTAGGTAGAGCTTCTTTTAGCTGGGACCCTATTCAAATCTTATCCCAAGGCACCCTGAGAAGTGTGTAGCTCAGAGTCTGGGGCATTCAGTCCTGGCCGTGCTGTCCGAGCTGCCTCCGTCCCTGAGGATTTCCATGAAAATACTTGGAAAACTCTATCCTACTCATGACCTTGTGGCATGGCCCTGCCTGGCTCTGAGCTTCTGCAAAACGAGGACTCCAGCTTCACCTGGGCCTCGCTACTGGTCCTTGACACATGAGCCATTTAAGGAGCCTGTTGCTCAAGATGCAGAGTTTCCCTTGTCCATAGCTAGTTTCTCTGTCACAACTAATAAAATGCCCTCCTCTTGTTAGTGTCACATTCTACACGATGCTCCAGCCATGCCTTCTCTCTCCAGCTGACTCCCTCAAACACCATGACTCCAACAGCCCTTTTCTCCTTCCACCTTCTGTCTGTACCCTTTCCTCTGTGACTCACATAATTTTCACCTGCCAGTTGATTTAGGGCCACTGTCCGTCATCAAAACCACACTAGCACGGACCCTTGGCTGACTCATTCCTGCCTTTGTTTGACATGTTCACCTGGAGAAAAACGCCAACCCAGATCCCATCCAACTACGTGGAAATCTTGCTATCTTAGCACAGAGACATTCGTGAAGCTGAATCTAGTGCCTGCCAATGTCAAACTGGCCTTTGGTTATCCCCCACAAATCCTCCCTCATGTCCCGACTTCTGCTCCGTTCGCCTCTTCACTTTCTGGGTGATTCTTCTGTAGCTTGACCATCCACTTCAAACTTCCTGTATTCCTCTCCCTTCAGATTTCCAGCTGGTAGCCCAGGTAAGACCTTCCCCAAGGGAGAATGTCTCCATACCACATCTATGACCTTATAATATGCCTCCCCGGTCTCTGAGAGAAAAGCTGGCACCCAGGAGGGCTTCTCCCCCCTCTCCACTAGAAGGTGTGTTAGCCTTCGTTCCTCTGAGCTTTGCCCCATCCTCAGTGTGCTGCACAACTGCCTGCTCCTGCCTTCTGAAGGCTGTGCCTCCTCCCCATTCTGCGACACCACCAGCTTCGGCATTGACTCCCATCTCACACAAAATTCCCACGCCATGCCCACTTTTGCCAAAAGTTCCAGAGAGTTGCTGTATGCTAACCTTTAGTCATATGTGGCCACTGCACCCGAAACTGAGGGATGCTGTGTATGTAAGACATTCATCATGTTTCAAAGACTGAGTATAAAACAAAGGATGACAAAAATCTCATCATTTTCACTACTGGCCGAAACGCCATGTCTCAACATTGGGCTAGATAAAATGGGTCTCCATAGTTAGTGTCACCTCCTTTTACTTTGTCATTGTGGCTACTGGAAAGGGTGCCCACTTGGCTCACATTGGGCCTTGCTGGTGTTTTGTTAGGGCAGGGCTTTCTGTGCTCACTGGTGTCAGCTTTTGTCACTCTCTCCTGGTCATCACTGCTGCGCCTTCCCCCATCACGCAGTGGCCTTGGCTGTGCTAAACCAAGCGGTTCCTCCACCCCATGTCTTCAGTTCTGGACAGTTGACCGTAGCCATCTCACGTTGCACAGGCTCCACGGAGTATCATCAAGTCTCCTGCCCACAAGCCACTCCTCATCGGCCTCTCTCTGGTTTATTCTCTGCCTCCACAGTGGTGGAGGCCCCTTTGACACAGCCCTCTCACATACAGCTTCCATATAGACTTCATGTGGTTCAAACCTAAACACACCCTGGACTGAAAACAGTGTGGTTTCCATCGCTGCCCGTTGGCTTCTAGAGACACGAAACCAGCTCAGAAAAACATCACCTGTGCAGTAATTAGCCCAGACTTGGAGAAGGTGGTAATAGAATGTGGATGCCTGTATGACACCACACTTCCCTCCCTATCTATGGCTCCAGCCCAGGATGTTGGAGTCACATCTCATTTCTGTCACACTACCTCCTCACTAGTCCCACAGTGAATCCAGTGTTGGATCCTCATCAGTCTCCAAATTACTACCTGGCCTGAGCCCCAGCCACTCAGTGGGCTCTAGCCCCGCCCACCGCAGGCCCCACCCACTGCAGGCCCCACCCACTGCAGGCCCAGTTGATATTAGTTAGATTTCACTCAGACTATGTCCCTTTCCTGCCTAGTTCTTGTGGGGCCGGTCTTTCTTCTTCAGTCTCACCTTCCCTCGGTTTTCTCTGTTCTGGTTGTGCTGACAGCTTGTTGGCCCTAACATCTCCATCTCCATGCATTTCCCCAGATCACTGTCCCAACTGTTTCTCTGCCTGGAGTGGTCCCACACAGCTGCAGGGACCACATACCTATTTTCTTTGGGCCTCTTCTAAAACAACGCCAGAGCGGGGTTCCTTTCTGAGCTGCCCTCTGTTCAAAGGCTGGTCTCTTGCCCTCATCACTACGGACCCCTCCCCTCTCCAAGCATCACATTCTGCAAGGTCCAGTGACTGACAGTTCAGATCCTGACTGCCCCTAGGGATGTTGTCTTAGTCAGGGTATTATTGCTGTGAGCAGACACCATGACCAGTGTAAGTTTTATAAAGGACAACATTTAATTGGGGCTGGCTTACAGGTTCAGAGGTTCAGCCCATTATCATCAAGGCGGGAACATGGCAGCATCCAGGCAGGCATGGTGCAGGAGGAGCTGAGAGTTCTACATCTTCACCTGAAGGAAGCCAAGAACAGACTGAGCATCCTCAGGCAGCTAAGAGGAGGGTCTCCAGACCCACCCCAACAGTGACACAATTCCTCCAACAAGGCCACACCTAATAGTGCCACTCTCTGGGCCAAGCATATGCAAGCCATCACAGATGTCAACTCTCAAGAGTCAGACTATGTCTCATCTCCTCCAGCTTAAGTATTTAGTGTAATGCCTGCACACAGTAGGTGCTCATGTTTGTTGGAGATGGGTGATTGCAGACAGCTTAAGTATTTAGTGTAATGCCTGCACACAGTAGGTGCTCGTGTTTGTTGGAGATGGGTGATTGCAGACAGCTTAAGTATTTAGTGTAATGCCTGCACACAGTAGGTGCTCGTGTTTGTTGGAGATGGGTGATTGCAGATACATTGTCAGAGCAGAAGCCTGTTTCAGCATTGTGCCTTCATACGCTGGTGGGTCCTGCTTGAAGCTCTCTCACTGACCCCTCCAGCCAGCCAGCCAGCCAGCCAGCCAGCCATTTGTTCAACACGGGGCTCCTCGGTGGCACTTATGTACATGGGTGAGGTTGACTTTTAAGGTTATTTATTGTGTCTGTGAACAAATCACACCGAGGTTGTCATCAGGAGGGAAGAGTAGGCAGGGGACACATGCCTCCTAGTGCTCACAGCAGGAAGCTGGGTTCCATAGCAGTGAAGACAGCACCCCAAGAGAAATGGTAGACTTCTCTGCTTTATCCCTGTGCCTTGGCAGCTGTGCCAGGACCCTAGCTCACCCAACCCAAGGATGCCCACACACTGTGACAGCAAAGGGATGTCCCCAACCTCACCCAGCACTGTGTAGTGTTTCCCCTCCCCATGGGTGGCGGTACTCCTGCTGATGGAATTTCAACTTGCAGCATTTTTTGTGGGTCTCCAGGGGCCAAGCCTGTGACAAACCCCAGCAGTCTAGGCTGAGTTCTTGGATTACAGCCCCAGCTGAGTAACCAGGGTCCTGACATCTCCTCTCTCCCCTCTTTTCCAGGCTTTTTAGTGCAATTTTAGAACAAGCAACCAAAGCTGACGGGGCCAACGCTCTGGGAGGGAAAGGAGCGGGATTCGATGTGAAGGCACTGAGAGCTTTCCGTGTGCTTCGTCCCCTGCGGCTGGTGTCTGGAGTCCCAAGTAAGTAAGGCCCCCGGCCCTCTTGAGAGTGTCCTTCCCAATCGCCCTCTTCCCTGTGCTGAGCTGCCAGATCACTTCTGGAAGGCACCTGGTTTCTATGCTTGGAAAGTTTTCTTATAGACAAGTCTCTGATTCTGGTGCAAATGCATGAGGCCAGCTTCTATAGAAACCTAGAGAATATTTGTAACAGTCACTCAGCCCAAGAAAGACAGCCTGCATAGGCCTTCAGGTTACATACTCCTTGCATGCCAAGGAAGGCATAAAGACATTTACAGAAGAGGAACTGGGCCTCAGGAGTCTAACCCCCTAGTCTGCCTTAGTGCATACGATGTAGTCTGATCCTCCAAAGAATGTCAAGAAAGCATCACTAAGCATTCCGAAAGCCTGGCCTTGCTGTTTCCCTGTTCTCACACCTGTGCGGTATCCTCAACTACATACGAGAGCTGATACTCGCCATCCAGAAAACAGGCTTCTGTGGAGGAGTGAGGCTGAGCTCTCTGCACTGGGTCTGGGACTGAGGAGACTGGCTGCCCTCCAGGACGTCAGCCTCAGGGACACTCCTTCTCTCCCCCTGTGGGGACTCTGAGCTTAAGAGCTTCAGCACCTCTTGGCTTCAGCAAACTCTGGGGAAGCAGTCTCTCTAGGAGTCTTCTCCCTCATTTCTGTACAATCTGAGAAGAACTCTGGACTCCTTTGCTTACATGGGAGGGCTTGGGTCAGGACTGTGACTTATGTGGCTACATGGCCAGAGGCAGGGAAACAGCGTCCTCTGAAAAACAGACTCCTATGTGCTTTGTGCTGGGTACCTGGCTACTCTGTAACACCTTAGAGTCATCGGGGCCCAGGAAACTGCCTACTGGCTCTCTCCTTCCAGTATGTGTGTAGGATTGGGGGGGGGGGTTGGAGAGGCTTAATTAACTATCAGCAGAATCAGGACTATACCTGGTCTCTCAACTGCCCTTCCTACTGTACCACACTGTCCCTAATGATTTAAGGCTACCTACCATTCTTGACTGTCTTCAGTTTTGGCATGTGCCTCCCGTCTCTTTGACTGCTGTCAAGCCCTTCCCTTCCTCTAGAAGCCCAAGAGTTTATTCTGTCCAATCTCTGTTCAATAGTTAGATTTATGTCTTGCCCAGATGGGGAAACTTACTGGAAGCAGGAAGTGTTATCTTGGTTGGGATTTCATTGCTGTGATAAAACACCATGAGCAAGGGCAACATGGAAAGAAAGGGGTTTATTTCAACTCACAACTCTCTCGTCATACTCCATCACTGAGGGAAATCGGGACAGAAATGTAAGACGAGAACCTGGAGGCAGGAACTGAAGCAGGAGCCACAGGAACACTGCTTACCGGCTTGCTCCTCATGGCTTGCCCAGCCTGCTTTCTTGTGTAACTCAGGACCACCTGCTCAGGGGTGGCATACCCCATGACCCCTCCCATGTCATGCATTAAACATGAAAATGCACTACAGACTTGCCTGGGCAAAACCTGGTGGAAACTTTGAGGCTTTTCTTCCCAGATGATTTTAACCCTGTGTCAAGTTGACAAAACAGACAGGGACAGTGGTTGTTTGCTTTGCACAAGGGGACTCCCTGGGCAGAAATTATAGAGCATCTCAGACTGCAAAGTGACAGGGAGTGTAAGTCTCACAAGCACAGTTAAAATCGCCATTGGCCATTTTGCATTAATCATGGTTTATATGACGGTCAATACCAAGTTGCACTTTGGTGACACCTAATTCCTCCACAACTCCATAGAGTGACATTGTGGCGTAAGATGGGAGACAGAAGTAACTTTCAACATGACCCTAAAGGAACTTATGAATAGCCAAAGTGTGAGAGGCAGGAACTATGAGTTAACCATAGACTTATACCACAAAGTTACCAAGGACAGGCTGACTCTCGCCGTTACGGATATTCTCACTAGGGACTTGGGCCTGAGAGGCTCTCCGGGATTGACCGACTCCGCATGGTGTCTAATTCTAGAGCCTCGGCTACGGCAGCAGTCACTGTACTGTCCTTGTGGCAGGAGATGACCAGAGAGGCTAGCCTGGACTTACAGCACACAAACATTCCCAGGCCACGTTTGCAGGTGGCTTGCCTCATAACCACTTGTATTGCTTTGGCCAAAGCAGCTCACATACCCTGATGTCCAAGGCAGTGAGACAGAAGACTGTAACTGGTCTTCTGAAGCACTGTGCGGCTCCTTGTCGGAGATTTCAAGCAACTGCTGACTTGGTGAATCACTAGTACAGGAGGAATGGTTCTTCTCTGAAGAAAGGGCTTGGCCTGGCCTTTTGCACTTAGTTTCTGTTCAGCTTTGGAAACAGTAAAGAATGAGACCACAGGGAACAAGTACGTTGGATTAAATCACCCCCTTTACTCACGGCCTTTAGCAAAACTCTGTCTTAGTCAGAGTTTCTATTGCTGCGATGAGACACCATGAACAAAAAGCAAGATGAGGAAGAAAGGGTTGATTTGGCTTACGCTTCCATGTCTCTGTCCGTCATTGAAAGACGTCAAGATAGGAACTCAAAATAGGGTAGGAACCTGAGGCAGGAGCTGATGCAGAGGCCGTGGAGGAGCGACTTCCTCAGCATGCTTTCTTATAGAACCCAAGACTGTCAGTCCAGGGGTGGTTGGGGTCTCCCTCATCAATCACTAGTTAAGAAAATGCCTTACGGCCCATCTAGTGGAGGCACTTGCGACAACTTGACATAAATTAGCCAGCACACACCTCATAGGAGTCCCCTTTCCATGTTGTCACCATTTCTCATTCTCCTACTCTTTGCTACACATCGGTCCCCAGGCTTTCTTCTCCCCTGCTGTGCCAGACCATCTCTTGTCAGGACCACCTCTCTACAGCAGTGGTTCCAATGGTCTTCTCTCCAGGCCCATTGGCCTTTATCTCTGTGCCCTGAGTGGTTCTGCATAGCTGATCCTCTCTGGTCTTGAACCTCTCATCACTTGGCACCTGAGACACTCTTCTCTCCCAGTCCTGCCCTTGTTTTGCTTGCTTTTCCTCCTTGTGATTTCTTGCTGTTTCCTCATTATTCAACCTTGTAGCCCTGGAGCGCTCCAGGCATAGTCCCGGTATGTCTTCTCCATCTGCACTCGTTCCCCAGTCGTCCTGTATTATCCAGCTTCAAAGCATCAAACAGCACATTCTTATCCTCCACAGACTCCTTACGCTCTAGAGTCACACATCCCATTACTGCTTCATGCCTCTCATCATGGCCAATCAATGTGGTAAATGACCACGCCCAACACTGCTCTCCAGCTTCCCCATTTCTTTCCCACCTTAGGAGATGTTAACACACTTTCCAACTTCTCTTCTCAGGCCAAACACCCCCGACTTACTTCCTTTTTCTCATTCTTGGCATCCGGTTAATCAGAAGATCCAATCAACTTTGCCTTCAAAATATATCAAGAATCGACTCTTACCGTCTGTACATTCCTTCCTTTCTTGCCACCATCACCTATCCTGTGGATAGAATTCTCTGTCTGAACCTATAGCCTAATCATAGCATTAGTTAGGAGATTTCTAGTATTAGCATGATTTACAGCTGCGGTACGAATAGTACGCCAATGCTTGTCTCTTGTTGGAACGACCAAAAGATCCACATTTAAGGTGGGTCTTCCACCTCAAATGATCCAACCAAGAAAAGTATCCCTTTCATGGGCCCAGCTGTTGAGTTTCAGTAAATTTCAGATGTAGTCAAATGGACAACCAAGGTCAGCCATTGCATACAGCCTAAACTGAATACAACAGCCTGTGTGGCCCCTCTTGAAATCTAAGTCATGCCAAGCCCTTGCCCTACTAAGAACCCTCTAACGCTTCCCTAAGCCACCCAGAGTGGAAGCTGGAGTCACAGTCCATGTTGTCTCTCATTCCCCTCTTTGTCCTTGCCTCCCTCTCCTCAGCCCAGCTTCTGACTTCCTCAGCCTCCTCGCCATCCTTATTGAGCTCCAAACTCTCTCCAAGGCAGGTGCCACTCTTGACTGTGGCCCTGACTCAGCTACCCCTCACATGCCTGCTCAGCTCTGTCTGCTGAGATAGCATCTCCTTATAGCATGTCATTACTAGAAGTGCTAGCCACTTCCTTTACTCCCTGTGTCCTGTGCCGTCTTAATTTTCTCACATCATGTGTCACCTATTCCGTATTAATTATGTTTTTATTAATTTGTCATCCATTATCACTGAGCTCACAGTTTACAGTATCTTTGTTCACAGCCACATCTATAGCCTCTGCAGAGGTGCATGAGTGTTGTGGAAAGTGTGGACATCTTTTTAGACCCTCACACTGAGTGCCATACAACATGGTGGGTAAGACGGCCTAGCTTCCCAGATGGGACGCAGTCGTGTATATGCTGAATTTACTGGTCCAGAGTCTGAACTCTGTTGCGCTGGATCTCCATGGCAATTGTGTGAGCTTTAGTAATAGCAGATGCTATCGGTGATGTCTAAGGTGAAAGTTTCTTAGAAGAAAAGGGTTAATTCCATGGTTTATGAAATTTGCAACTCTAAACTATGTGGGTGAGGGGCCCCCAAAGCTGCTGTTTTTAAATGTGTATGAAATGTAACTGGGATTCTCGATGGGAGATTATGCAGGGAGAGGGATGACTGTGAGAATGCAGGCCTGTGAGTCATCAACCAGCTTCTTTTAGACCTTACCTTATGGGAGAAGTTGCTGGCCAAGGTACAGACATGAATCTATACTATATATGTTCTCAGATGTTCTATAGTGGAAAAAAATACTCATTAAAATGACACATAAAATAAAAACTAGAGATTCCCAAGAACATTTAGGTGTGGAGTAAGGAGCACTATGGTGAGTAAGCTTTGGAAATGCCTTACTTCCAGGAGTAGGGACCAAGGATCAGAAAGACTTCCCTGAGCAGGTCGAACGTAGACTGGATCTCAGTGGACAAATGAAGGAGGACACTGCAAAGAGAAAGGACAGTATGATTCTGGAGATGTGCACCCGAGGGATTAGGAGCTGAGTATAGCAAAAACCAGACCGACTCCCGCTGACAATGGAATTTTATGTAATTGAAAGATGTGGTTGCTTTGTAAAGACTGTCCTCTCTGTGAGGCCTCCACTCTTTCCCAGAATGCAGCGTGAGGTGTGCATGATGTGTGGGAGGATTAGCCATTCGTAGCCAGGCACATCACATGACACGATATATGCGAATAATGAATACTGAGAGCTGTGATCCAGAATTGACAGTGCACATGAAGTGGGTGTGCTTGCCTATGGAACGATAAGCAATGTTCCTTCCCATGGAACCCTCATGTGTCCTCCTAGAGAGAACCTTGCGAAGATATACTGAATCAAGATGGCGGATGGAAGTGTGAAATCGTCCTTTAGGTTCATGGGGCCTTTGGTAAAAACTTGGAGCAGTCTTGCTCTGCTAGAAAAAGGAATTGAAGGACTGTCTCCATTCAAGAGAGGTGCCAGCTAGGCTCCCTCCCCATGATCATCTGGGAGCCGGTCACAACACCAGGCAATGGGGCGCACTGGAGGTAATGGGCCTCGTTGTTTATGGCGAAGAGGTAGGGGCAGACATGGAAGGATATGGACTCTTGGGCTTCCTATCTGCTTGGGTCACCAAGACATACCAGCCCTAGCCAACTCATAAATCCATGTGTAGATTAGTCCCACACTCAAAACAGAAGCACTGAGGAGGAGTTGTGAAGTGAACAGGGAACAGACTGGGGTGAATATGGAGCGCCATGGCTGTAGGCAACTCTCTAAGTAGCTACTGCTGTCCTTTGTGCTAGCAAAACTCCAAAGACTGCCCCAGAGAGAGCGATAACTGGAGCAGTTACAAGATGGCTGCCCTCATAGTGGTTCTTGGACCATAGGGAGGGTCATGAACCTACCAGGGACTCAACCGTCAGAGTCAGACCAAAGTGCACTGGTTCCAGAGACCAAAACTCCTTTTTTCTACTCTTGTTGGAAGAATGAAACTTAATTATGGCTTAAATCTTTAAAGTTCCCCAAAACCAATGTGCTAAAGGCTTGAGCTCTAGCCTATGGCACTATTTGAAAGTGGCAGACCTTTAGGGAGGTAGGGCCTGACAGAGAGAAGTTAGCTATTCTTTCGCTATGCCTTGAGAACTGACTAGGTTTCTTCCATCTTGCTCTCCTACCATGGGACACTGTGCTGCCACAGACTCAAGAATGGCAGGGCCAATCAACCACAGAGAGAAACCTCTGAAACCGTGAGCCAAGATAAATATCTCCTCCTTAGGCCGATTCCCTTAGGTCTTTCTTCATAGCAACAGAGAGTGACTGACAGAATCTTTAACTTAATCTTTCTGCCTCAGGGGCTAGAGAGATAGCTCAGTGTTTACAGCATTTGCTGTTTTTACAGAGGACCCGGGTTCAATTCCTAGCATCCACACGTTGTCTGACAAGTATCCCTAACTCCAGTTCCATTGAATTCTATACCTTCTCTGACCTTCCCAGGCACCAAACACTCTCATGTGTTACACATATGTACAAGCAGGCAAGAAACTCATAGAAGAAAATAAATGTTAAATAATAATATTCAAGATGCCTGCTGTGAAACTCAGTAACTCACCTGTGTGCCCAGTCCCAAGGCGAGGCATACTTAGCCTGGGATCTATCTGTAACTGTGGTACCCACGGTCTGCCTCAGTCAGTTCCCTGTTCCCTTCTCTCCTTCCCCTCCTGGGGATTAGTAACCATGGAGTAGCCATACTGATGAGCCCGTGCTCCTCACGATCAGCCTGATGAGACTGACTATACTCTGTTTCTACACCTTCATAGTCTAGAAGCCACCATCACTGTTACCAGACACTTTTCAAGACCCAAAGGCATTTGCTTTCTAGTAGAGAGAAGGGGTTCTCAGCCTGCATAGGTCCCAGCAAACAGTTGATTCTACTCAAAATCAACCTTGCAACATAGTCCAGCCTACTCCTCTACCCCTTGTTCCCCGGAAGCAGAGAGAATAACCACACCTTGTCCCAGTCATTAAACTTCTACCCTTCCTCCTGGGGCGGAATGTCCACCTGGGAAGCAACCATGGCTATCTTGTCAACCAAATATCCACTTTCCACTACCCAAATGGGAATTCTTTAGCCAGCAAATTCCAAGACTCACACTATCATAGAGCTCTCTGGTGGCAGTAGACAGGACTCAGATTTCTAAGACAGTCTGCCAGAGTCTGCCAAGGAACATGGTGAGCCCCTAATTTTGAGGATTCTGTAGATCCCACTGTGCCTCTAACACACATGTGCAAGCATGCATGTACATACAACACACTATTCATACCTGTCTACCCTGTGACAAGAGGCAGCCAAGGACAGTGGCTCCCAGGGTGCTCCAGAAGGCAGCTATGAACAGTGTGGTTTTTCCACAGTCCACGTAGGTGGCTTCCCAGACGAGCTCCTGTGTACATCCCCTGGCCTGGTTTGTTTCAAGAAGCCCCATGAAGGTCCCAATGGCCACAGAAATGCTGCTTTCTCCAGAGTTGGCTGCACTGACCCTCTATTCCCTTAGCTAAGCGTCTCTCATCTCCCTTCCAGGTTCTCCTGTGAATCAAGTCTAGGCCACAGCTTTAGCCTTGGCTCTGCTGCCCACAGTTTCTCTGTTTCCAGCTCGGCCTCAGTTTCTGTCTACAAACTAATGATGTGCACACCACAGATAAGAACAAGACTTTCCCTGGTAGAGCCCTGTTCCCTTCCAGCAATAAAGTCTTTAAGTCCACCTCAGGACAGCATTTGTAAGAAAAAAAATGCCAGAAAGGTCACCAAGTCAGTGAATTCATCCAGTGAGCATCTCAGGCCTTCCCAGCTCTGCTGCCATAGAGTTTTATAAGAAAGAAATAACAGTATGTGGCTAAGCCGGAGAAATCACATTATTTGGTGGAGCAGGGTAAGAGAAAAATATCAGTGAGCAATCACGCATGCCACTAACAGCAACGTTAAATGTACGGTGGAGTACAGCCCTTGCCCAACAATGAAAACACACCTTTCACTGGAGAACCAGGTAGGAGATGATAACATGACACGGTCCATTCAGAGCAGTGTATAGCCTCAAGGTAAGCTTTGCCATTAGAGCTCGACTCAGTGATTAACTAGCCCGGTGGTCCAGGAAGCAGGGATATTACCCCAGATGTATAGGCAGGAAGGATACCTTCCAGTGTTTTACCCTAAGGAATGCAGGGGACGGGCACTGAAGATTGTGCAGTCCAGAAAGATGCTCAGGGCTACCCTGCCACCACAGAACTGGCTAGAGAGAAGGAGGTCGCTGATAGTCAC
This sequence comes from Rattus norvegicus, assembly GCF_021556685.1. Lineage (NCBI taxonomy): Eukaryota > Metazoa > Chordata > Mammalia > Rodentia > Muridae > Rattus > Rattus norvegicus. The sequence goes on along the minus strand of NC_141537.1, from coordinate 153,988,973 downwards.
GATGTGAGGACTTTTTGCATTTCACGAATTCCTGAACTCCTTGGGTGACCAGGGATGATGAGAGATGGCTGCGGCCCTGTAGACTCAATGGTGAAGTTGGCCTGCAGATGGTGAGCAGAGCGTGGATCTGTGCCCGCAGTGGGCAAGCTACTTGACTGTCACTTGTCCAGGAGTCTTCAGCTCTCTTCTCTGTGAAATGAGAGAGTTAAACTTGTTTAGCATTGGACTGTCAAGCACTGTCATTCTGTATCTTGAAAATAGAGAACAACAGTGGTCTTAGAATTCTTCTTGAGACACCAAGTTCAGAACTTCGGTAGTCATTGGCAAGGCGTGACCTTCTGCGCACCTCCTCAGTCTTTAGCTCCTAAGATTGTGGCAATGAGACGGTTCAGAGGCGGGAGGAGTGGCACGTGATAAGCCAACAGACATGATCAGAGGTTGGAAGAATGGCACATGATAGGTCAACAGGCATGATCAGAGGTCAGAAGAATGGCACATGATAGGTCAACAGGCATGATCAGAGGTCAAAAGAATGGCACATGATAGGTCAACAGGCATGATCAGAGGTCAGAAGAATGGCACATGATAGGTCAACAGGCATGATCAGAGGTCAGAAGAATGGCACATGATAGGTCAACAGGCATGATCAGCACTGGCCATGAGTTGACTGTGGCAGGTGGCATGCCTTCACAAAGACCAGGTGAGATCCTGGGCTGCAGCTCCATGACTCATCTCTGTGCCTGGCCCTTTCTTGGAAATTGCAAACATGCAAAACCAACAGCCAAGAGCAAAGTGGCTAGCACTTAATTAGAATGAATGCTAACAACAAAGTCCACTCAGACAAAGTTCCAGAAAGGAAAAGGAAGAGAAAATAAAATGAAAACACAGGGAGGTGAACGTTCCAGGAAATGGTTGCTGAGCAGAGCTTGCGCTCCCTGCCTTTCTCACACTCATTTTCATGCCTGACTCATGTAGTTTCCAGCTAAACAGACAGCGGCACCACTGCTTAGGTTGTGAAAGAGAGAGGAAAAGACTAGATGGAGTCTCTCGATCCTCGTCAAAGGCATACTGGTGACCCAAGAACTCCCTCCTGATGCCACCTCTGAGGTCCATCCCTCAGTAAAGACCATCCCAGGGCAGGAATGCATGGGCGTTAAGGATGTAGTCAAGGTTCACAGTGCACCAACTTTTCTGAGGTACAAATGATGGTCACTGAAACTAGCAGATCTCACAGATATAGGTGCAGATACAGTAATCTCACAACTTTATGATAATACACTTTCTTTACAACCCTCTGTCCTGCGATCATGCGTATTTTATAATCACACCTCACCATTACTGTTTCACAGTAAACAATTGAGTGGCTTAAGGCTGTTATGGAAACCCAGTGTTTCATGTGCCCCCTTTACTTGCTGTCTCTGGGTCGCCTGCTGAATAGGCGGGTTCTGATGTCCTCGGACACTGTCGTCTGCTCCACTCATCCTTATTTCTGATGTTCTACGTGCACACCTTTGGCTATCACGCATTATTCCTTCCATTCGTCCTTACAGCTTTGCCAATTTTCCCCCAGTTCTTTTTTGGTCTGTGCTCCGCAGATTGGATAACTTCCTTTGTCACTCCACCTCGTCTGTCTGTCTGTCTGTCTGTCTGTCTGTCTGTTTCTTCTGCTGCTGTTTCTAGCTTCATTGTGCTTATTCAGTGATTTTTTTTTTATTCAGATCAGTTGCTTTATAATTATGGAGCTTGAGTTGGGTTCCCCTGAATTGCTCCCACCCACCTATGGCATGCTTCTGTTCTCTCTTTAATACTATACTCTTGTTATTCTCTAAATAGGCTTTCCTGTGTGCACACACACATGCACAAAACAACTAGTTAAAAATATTTGTGTGTTAAATCTAACAAATGCAGTCTCATTTTTTATTGGATATATATAAAATCTCACACATTCCTTTATTTGGTGATCTTTATAAGGTCTGGAATCTACTATCCTCCAAAGCTTTTTAATTCTTCAGCCAAAAGCTTAGTTCCTCAGCTTGCTGGACTTGGTTTTATGCTTCTTGGCATAGACCAAATGAACAACTGTGCCCCTCAACCTTCAAATCCCATTTCCCCTGTGCACTTAGTGGGGGGTCTGGTTTAAAGATTTGTCCTGATGAGATCAGGGTATGTAGCAGAAGGTTCTTGCTCCTGAAGTGTCCCTTTCTGGCACTGGAGTCGGGTGCTAAGGTGCTAACATCACTGACTGACATGTTCACTTGTGCTCTCCATATGAGAGGGCCAGAGCCCCAGCCTCTGACCTCTTCTCCCCTCCCCCACCCGCCGCCCCCAGCACTGATTATAACACCTGTGGCACCTCCATTCTGCCCTCCTTGAGTGGTTGCCATCTGATCCAACCAGGTAGTTGTACTTGCCTGTGTATAATCCTGTTCAAAGCCACACCAGACAAACTTCCAGGGACCCTTATTCCCTACCTGGCTCCTTGTTGATGTTCTAACAAACTGTTTCAGCTTCTCACGTTCTGATCCAAATCCACTGTACTCGGACAGCAGTCTGATGGACTGGGGCTCCCGGAAGTGTTACAGACACTATGTCCACTTCATAGAAACAACTGCTTCACAGATTTTTCAGCTTTTTAAATGTTTATGGTGGGGGTTGGGGATTTAGCTCAGTGGTAGAGCGCTTGCCTAGCAAGCGCAAGGCCCTGGGTTCGGTCCCCAGCTCCGAAAAAGAAAAAAGAACAACAAAAAAAAAAATTGTTTATGGTGAAATGGCTAGTTTGGGTACTCGGTACTCTGAAATATGTGGAAATTGAAGTGTACTTAATTTTTGCATTACAAAATGAATGATTCCTCTGTTAACAGTTATATAAATATTCTCATACATTCAGTGCTGTGTACTGATATTTTTCCTTGCAAAGGTATTGAGAATTTATTGTGTGTAAGGCAGAGCAGAAACTGGAGGATAGAAAGATTAGAATTGCTTTCTTAAGGTAATTATAAAATATAAATTCAGCAAATTTGAGAACCAAAGAGGGATGTCTCATAGATGGTGATGGTATGTCTTCACCATAAAGACACTGAAAGCCAAACCCAAGGGTGACTTGGTTCATCAATGGCAGAAGGCAAATAGCTTGATGGTTTTTTTTCCTCACAAATCTAAAATATACATTTATTATTGTTATGAGACAGACAGACAGACAGACAGACAGACAGACAGACAGACAGACAGGATATTACTCCCCCATGCAGTCATGTGTGAAGGCCAGTAGTTGATGATGGGATATCTTTTCTTATTCATTTCTCCACAGTATTTTTTGAGACAGAGTCTCTTACTTAGTTCCCCATTCAGCCAGACTGGCACGGCAGTGGACCCTCAGGACCTGCCCCCCTCAAACATGCAGCACTGCAGTCACGGGGTGCTCCACCATACTTGACTTCTGCAGGACTTCTAGGGATCCAGACCCAGGCTCTCAAGTTGCACAGCAAGAACCTTTGAACTGTGCTGAGCCAACTTCCCAACCTGAAAATATATAGGTGTTCTTCTTATATGATGTTTTTAAAAAGGTTTGTAGGGTTTCCACCTCTATGAAAATGATGGGTGGCAGAGTTTCTGTTGCTGGGTGAGCTGGGCCAGAACAAGGACATAAGGAGCATTTTGTTAAAATGTATTAGAGAATGAATGATGGTGCAGGGTCGTCAGGAGGGGCAGCAACAAAAAACCATGGTTCTTGCTCTCACAACACCTGAGCCAGGAGAGAGAGAGTTATGAGTATTTGGACAGGAAGTATAACTCGGGGAAATTGGTATAAAGATATAAGCGCTGGCTTGGTGATTCCGTTTGGTGACTCTGCAGTGAGTTTGCCACCAAATCCACAGGGGAAATTGTCATTTCACCCCAAAACCATGCATTTTTTTAAAGAGTGAGAACTCGAGATGCAGGAACCAGACCATCATGCGTGCCCTGCTGGCTAGTCTTACTATTAGATGATCATTTCATTAATAGCTAGTCTCCAGAAATTTCATTCCAAAAGTAGCCACATTGTGGTCCTAAGAGAATCTCCTAGAATCTGTATATGTATTCAGAGACTCCATTCTAGTTCTGAGAGTGAAGTCTGCAGGAAAACAGCCAGGAGACGTCCCCACGTGATGTGACTGTTCAGAAGAGCGGGCTACTTTTGCTCTTGGCAATGTCAGGTGAGGTAATTCGGATCAACTGTCCAGTTGAAGACAACATTTGATATGCTAGGAAAACGTTCTGAATCGTGTAACACCAGGAAAAGTTGTTTGACAGTAACAAACACGAAAAAGTCTCTGGAGAAATGTAACACCATCAAAGCTGTCAAATTATTTTGAAAAGCAGTTTTGTGAAAATAAGGTCTAACTCATTATATAAAATAGGTAGGTATGCATGGAAACAAAATAAATAAATGAAAATGAGCACAAACCATAGACAATAGAAAAAGATGCACGGGAGACCCAGGGACGGGTATTATTCAGCTATAGAATGTGGAATGTTGTTTAGTGCATTTAAAGACATCAAAGACAAAGTTAGAAGTTTCCCAGAGAACCAGAAGTTGTGAGAAAAAAACCAGATGTAGGTTTAGAAGCGAAGACTATAAATGCTAAGATAAAAAAAAAATTCCAAAGTAAATGTTGATACAGCTCAAAACAGAATTATCGAGCTGTAGAGAAAATGGAGAAAGAAGGCTAAGAACAAGAATCAAAAACTGAGAAATCTAGAAAAGCAGAAGACAGAAAAGTGGTTATTAAAGTTTATTAAGTGTCTCTTCATTTGCTCATGATGATTATTATATGATTAATTACATCTTAACTTGTCAATGTAGTGACTGTCTTTACATAATGGGGGACACCAAGAAAGACATAGGATATCTACAGAGCTAGGCGTGACCGTCTGTGTCTTGTCCTGAGTCACAGTTGGCTGGGTGTGTGGCCTATGATGAATCACCCTGTGTAATGCCTTCACTTTCCGCAGGTTTTTAAGAGAATAAGAAACAGTGGGAACGGATGCATGAGCCCCCGGAAATTGCCTAAGGGGCTTTGCTTCTACTCTCCCTGTGTCACAGGGATGCAGGGAGCAAGCAGCAAGAAGAGGAAAGGATGGCACCCTGGGATGCAGGGACTTCTGGGAGATTAGAGGTGTCATGGGAAACATGCCGTGAGACCTCACTGAAGACCAGAGACAGAGATGTTCATCGGGCAAAGCACAGTGCACAGTGTGTGTGTGTGTGTGTGTGTGTGTGTGTGTGTGTGTGTGTGTGTGTGTGTGTGTGTGTGTTGGAGGTCGGGTTATATGCAGCCCACTTGTGATTTTTATCTGAACACTTGCTACAGAATATGAGTTTCAAAGTTTTAGCTTTTAACGTCAGCTCTTCCATTGAGCAGATATGTCGACTTGGACAAGTTATTTATTACATCCAAACTTTGGTTCATCTCTATTCAGGAAGGCCGTGGGGAAATTTGGTGGAATGATACACATAGTAACTAACACAGAACCTAGCCCGTGCCGAATCTTCAGGAAGAGAGCTGACTTTGGGTCAGCTTGTCTCCGTTCTTCCACGTTCAGTTTTCTTCTGATATTCAGACCCCTTTCATGTCCTTTTCTCCGAGCCTTCTTTCTAATCCAGATTGCCATTATAACAGTGACCCCTAATGATTCTAAGTCATTAGGGAGCAGAGTAACCACCATCTTTCCCAGGGACCCAGCTGTCTCTTAGTGTTCAGCAAATCTCTGTTCGGTACAGAAATGTTTTTGAACAAAAGGATTGAACTGAGAATAAATGAACATGCGCATCTAAAAAGAAAGATTTTCATCTAACATGAAAGATTGGAGATTGCGGCAAACTATCCCGGCAAGAGCTCCTCCCCCTGCAATAGAAAGGCTCTTCCAGAAAGAGAATCCACTAGCATCCCTAAGCTCAACACGACTAGCACTTCTTAACCCAACAAGGAGTTCTTTTCCTCCCTTCCTATTTTCTTTCAAAAACCATTAGGCTCGTGAGACTATTAAAAAGTGTCTATTGTCCCCTTAGCTGAAGGAAATCACAGTCTTCAATTCTGGAGATTCATCATGCCTCTAATTTCTCATGAGGGTGAACAGGTACATCAGAAGCAAGCCATGAGTCACTTACCGTAGCCCGTAATGCCCTGGAGTAGCACATCCATCAGTGCTGGTACCTCATGTACTCTACCCTGGGTTAGCTTCAGCTTTGGGATGAGGACCTAGGATTGGCTAGTGAGTTGGGGTCAGAGGTTATTGACATTATCATCCCCTCATAAAGGGAGCAATGTCTCACAAAGCTTAGCAGGCTTCCAAGTAACCCCTGCTGGCTTTCATGAATTAGTGATGGTGTCGCATAGAAGCTCTGACACGGTGACCCCTACTCTAGCTCATCTTTGCTTCACCTTGTTGTCCCTCCACCCCTCCCGACTCTGCTGTCTGGCCAGGGATGCTAGCCCCAGGCACCATCTTGGTAAGCTGCCTTGATTTCCAGCTACAAGTTGGGTTCAGTGGATGGCAAAGCCAGTGAGAACTGAGTGGGAGGGAAGAAGGTTCTTCTCAGTACCTTGTGCTTCCATATCCTTCCTTGAGCGACATCACCAGGTGGTCTTTGCCTCCTCCCCTGTCACCAGGGAGCCCCATTCACCTCTCAGGATGGGGGTGATTACTGCCTCCCCAGTGGTTATTTCTCTGCCTGTGGTCCTTTCACCCCTTACCTACATAGAAAAAACGGAGCACCAGGAATGATCCTGATCTGAATGTGCTCCTGTCCCTGCTGGAACTTAGTACCCTGCGGTTTAAGCCTCTCTGAAAAGGCTGTTTACTGTGTGCAAATCCTATAGAGGAGGACTTGATAGGTGTCATCGAGGTGGAAACCTTCTGTAGGTTTCTGGACTAGGCCACTATGAGAGAAGCAGCAGGGGTTGAGGCACAGAGGAAGCAGAACGTCCTGTGTCCCAACCCAAGCAGGAGTCAGGAAGGACAACAGTGGGGACTGGCCATGACAGCTGTGGTTAAGGCACAAGTGACTGTCCATGCTCATCTTCAAGAAACTGAACTCAAGTTTAGGCCCACAAGTATTATGGGATGGTAGGACATGGTAGGAGAAGCATAACTTAAAGTTAGAAGAGAAGACAAAGGAAATGTTTGTGTAGAGTTTGACTTGGCTTGGTGGTGACAACTGGACTATTTTATTATATATATATATATATATATATATATGTATATATATATATATGTGTGTGTGTGTGTGTGTGTGTGTATTATGTATTCTTTGAGAATTTCCTACTTTCTCTCCCTCTCTTCCTTCCTCCCCTTTATTTCTATCTCTCCTTTTTGTCTTTCTTTCTCTCTCCCTGCCTGCCTACCTCCCCCCTCTCTCTTTCTTTTCTATAAAGACAAGTTTGTGTTGCCCAAATACTCTTTACTATGGGGCCTGCTCTAGAACATGGTCAATCTACCAAGGGTCATACACTTAAAGAAAATTCACCCTTCCTCTCCAGTAGCGATTAAATGCCAATGTCTCCTGGGCTGGGTGGGACTTCATGCCCACCTCCCCCTCTCCATGTTGATATTTTGTCTGACTTAAGCTTGAGCAAATGTTGTGCATACTGTCCTAACTGCCGAGCATTCCTGTGTGCAACTGCACTTTTGTGTCCAGCAAGCATTATTTGTTTATATTAATCTAATACCTTTGCCTCTGACCATCTCCCTTCCCCATTGCTTATGAAGATCCTTGAGCCTTGGATGGGCATGACATAGATATCACATTTAGGGCTGAGCATTCCGTTCTCTAATTCCCTGCCTGTTAACCAGTTGTGGAACTCTGTTCTTTCCCACCTACTGCAAAAAGAAATTTCTCTGATGAAGGTTGAGAGGCCCACCAATCTTCAGGTCTCATGGTAAGTCATTAGGACTTGATTTAGCTAAATATGGTCTCTTAGCAGAATGGTAGTAATACAGTCTTCCTGGAGCCTATAGCTGTCAGGCCCAGTTTGCTTATTTGTTTTTTAACCTCGGCGACAATGTCAGATATGGATTCCGTCTTATGACTCAGGCCTTAACTCCAATCAGAAAGTGATTGGTGACCCCCTTTCATGTTGCTGTTGTACCAGGGAAGTCATTGTTGTAGCTCATAGGGTTTGCAGGTAGGCATGATTGGTGATCAGTGTGTTTTTTCCTCTGATCGAATACATGGCACATCTAACACTGTTAAAGCTAGTGAGTAGAGATAAGGTTCCCAGGTCAGTCCCTGCTTGGTGTCTCCATGTTTCATGACTCAAGTTCACGTTATCTTTGGCAAGATCAAATTCTGGAGTGCAACCAAGAACCATGGCAATCACTTGTAATGTTTTGGGGACTCCATAGGCAAACAATTAAAAAGGATACATCTCATTCCTGTATTGGGGTTCTTATCTGTTAGCATAGAGGGTCTAGATTGGGTATTGTCCTTCTGCCATAGGTTAATTCCGTTTAAACCTTTTAACGTGTGCATATGCTTTAGGAAGCTTCTACAGTAATAGGCAAGTCTCTGGCTATAAAGGGTTTTTATTTGAGGATTTCGAATGTGAGCACCTGTAAGTGTGTCACTTTTTCTCAGCTATAATTCTTGGGACTATAGTTAGCTGGCTCAGCCGTCCACTGGCCACATATCCAGCTCCCTATCTAGCTGGAAACTGCTTGTAGCCAGGCCTGCGTCTTTCTGCTTCCAACATAGTCTGCACTAAAAATGGTCCTCAGAGAAAGGGGTACAGAAGAAGAATTAATCGTCTAGGTCAAAGAGAACTAAAGCTACAATTGCAGAGGAAACGGGATGAGAAATGTCTTTTAAGAAAAGGTGTAATCATAAACCAACAGGCAAAGAGAGAGTGGTGGAGGCATAGGCCTGGACTGGCCGGTGAGAGGTAGCCCTGGGCATGCTGAAAAAGCCGGATTGACAAGAGAGAGGCCACTGTCAGAAAAAACTGTGCCAAGTGTCTCATACGTTCATCATGTACTGTTGGATGCGGTCCATGGTCTCATCCATAGATACTGAATGGCTCTTACCGCTGTCAGAAGCAGTGACTCCAGTGATCACCACATAAGCTCTTGGGGTGAAGGGTGCAGGAATATGTCTTCCTGTGCCATTGTTTTTAGTGCCCACATGTTCAAAACTAAGTAAACAAAAAGTATAATGAGGAACTCTATTGGTACATTAAGTATAGTAAGACTGTAGTACAGTCAGGCTAGCACTGTGGTTCTCAGTACTCAGCATGAACATAAGGCTAGCCCTGTGGTTCTCAGTACTCAGCATGGACATAAGGCTAGCACTGTGTTCTTAGTACCCTGCATGGACATAAGGCTAGCACTGTGGATATCAGTACCCAGCATGGACATAAGTCTAGCACTGTGGTTCTCAGTATACAGCATGGGCATTTCATGCTTCATTAATTATAAAAGCCTGAAGGTGTGATGTTACTAGAATCAACTCACACCTACCCCAGCATTCGAACTGCATTAGAGCATCCCAGGAACGCTGTGGATGCAGTTGCCGTGGCTCCCGGTGGACCAGCTGTTCCGGGGCTTTGTCTTGCACAGTGGTGGCTGGAGCAGCAGCAGGTAGCTTCAGTATTTGCTAGAACTTAGAAATGCAAGCTCATGCCCCACCCCAGAGAGACCAAATCAGAATAGTCTTCTGCTCCCAGTGCCACCATCCAGTATCTGGGCCCCTGTAAACAGGTCACTTCCCCCCCCCCCCTCTCTAGCACATCGTCAGCTCTGGTTTACAGCATCTGGTTTTCAGCACTGTGACCAGAAGGAACTAAAATAATGATAGCTGCACCTCAGCTGGGGTGCTCTCAGGACCAGATTTGTGGTGCCCCAGGGCTTTGATGTTTCAGTAGAATCCATCTTCACCCAGTCTTTGCAATCCCCCAAGCTCTTTCACACGGGCTCTCTCAGTCAATAGGTGGGTTGCCCTGGGGACACTGAGCAGGCAGGTATGCTCTTGGATGGGCTCTGTTTGTTCCTGGTCAGTACTATTTCCATCCCGTGTTCATACCAAAATAATTATCACCATCGTCCTCGAAACAGCAACTTAAGGTGTGTGGTAATTGTTGACATCAACAAGCCCCTGTCACCAGGGTCCTTGTTCCGTCCCATGAGTCTTATCTTCTGATGTAACGCTTTCGGTTTTCCGAAGGATCATGGTGTTTGCTGGTGTACTTGCCGATGCCCTGGTCGCTGGGTCCGCAGACACACCCTGAGCCATGTGCTATTTTACTCTGTGAGTTTGGCTACATGCCTGACTACAGAGATGAGAAAGCCATGGTGAGACTCAAGGGACTCTGGGTAGGGCAGGGAGGGAGCAGCGTTTCAGGCAGGGAGGCAGGCAGCAAACACGGAAACAGGGAGGCATGACGCCAGGGACCTCCAGATGGCTGGCACGCTGCTGGAGTGTGAGGAGAGACTAGGAACCGTAGAAGCCAGAACAGCACAGGGAAAGGTGAAGTTGGATCTGCAAAGGACAGCGATCACTGGCGCGCACTGAAAACGACATGTTTCAGTGAGTCCTTCCGTAAGAACTGAAGTCCCCAGACATGTATGAAAAGGTTGAGGAATTGTACCCCCAACTGCCTTTTCTAATTTCTCTTTCATAAGTGTTTTCTGATTTCTCTGTCATTAGCATGCATTATTTATTTAGTAAAATCACTTGTGTGTATCTGTTAGTAATCCAAACTCAAGCTAGCAGGATGTGGAAACTGGTTGGTAGGAGAATGCGGGGAATGCACCCCCTGGACCCATGTTCAGGTGGGAGGTGTGCCCACCAACAAGGCAGGGGCACAAGGAAGGAACAGAGCTGACATTGCTGGGGGCTGAGTTCAGCCATGGACTGCTGTGATTTCCTGTTGCTGTCTTCCTAGCCTGCGGGTGCTCCATGGTTCTCTAATTCACCTTTGTGTCCTACACTAACTGGACAATGGACTCCATTACTGTAGAGCCCGGCACTGTGAGGCAGCCACTCCGAGGACACACTTCTCATGTGGCCAATCAGGGTTCACCAAGTGCTCAGGGATGCACATCACAGGCAGGCCTGTGGTAGAAAGATGGAAAGCAGGCAGCGTGTATCGTCACACAGGGCCACCTGACTGGAAGGCAGATAGAAACGTCTTGAAATCCCTTTATACACATGCCAGCGAAAGCGTACAATTCTAACAGAGTGTTACAAAGACAGCAACTGATGCTAAGAGGGCAGATATCAGAGGGAGTGGCGCTGGTCAGGGCTTCGGAGGACAGCTCTCAGAAAGGGAGATGCTTGGGCTGAGAGTTGAAGAACTTGATGCTGGAGAAAAATGCAGACAAGGCATCGTGAGGGGAAGGAATAATCCCCGTGGCTATGCTGTGGCATGGACGTGCAGCTGCCCTGTTCCCAACAACACTGTGTCTGAGAAATGTACATCAGGTGATTTCATCATCAGATTCGTGTCCTACAGTACGCTCACACAAACCTCCTTGGTACAGGTCAGTTGCTAGAGAAGGCCTCTGATACAGAGCTATAGCAACTGCAAGATGCTCCACTTACTGATGGAACCACACAGCACACTCTTCTGTGAACTTCTCAAAGACAATTAAACCTGGTTTTACATTTATAGATGGATTGATTGATTGATTGATTGATTGAATGTGTGTGTGTGTGTGTGTGTGTGTGTGTGTGTGTGTGCGCGCGCACGCGCCACTGCACACATTTGGCGGTCAGAAGACAACTTGTGAGTATCGCTTCTCTCATCCCTCCTGACTCGGAGGGATCAAACTCTGACAGCATAGTCAATACGTTAAGCAACCGCACAGCCATCTGCTGCCATCTTTAAATATCGCTCGCTGGTAACCGCATATGTCATGCTTTGATTGTCATAAGTGGCCCCAGTCATGTGAGGGATACATACTTGTACAGTGATGTTATGATGTTATCAGTAAGCATTAGGTAGGTACTTTTAGCTCCATTATAACCCTCTGGTACCACATGTTTTGTGGCACATGGCTGAGGTCTCTTCAAATCTGAGCGAAATGCTGTTTGACTGAGTTCCAGAGAGAGGACCTGGACATGTATGGAGAGGGGGATGGGAAAAGTGCTTTGTAGGTCACTGGGACAGCCTGGTCTTTCTCCTAAGAGGCACTAAAGGTTTTGGAGTAGCTTTTTGTGTGGCCCATTTGGCTTCAGCCCAGATCACAGCTCTTTGTCTGTCACCTGTCTATTTCGTGACACTTGAAGCTGGTGCTGGAGGCCTGATCCCTCCTCAGTGGCCAGGCAGCCAGTCATGGAGTTCCCAGCTTCAGGGAGGAGCACTCAGAAGGCTTCTCAGTACCTTGCAGCCTCTCCTGAAAGTTTCTTTGCAGCTCAACTTTCTTCGTGGCTTGGCAGACTTTAACACTAATGTGTGTACAAATTGCTAATTAATGGAATCGTTTAGATCTGAAAACATCTTGCTCTAATGGGAGCCTGCAAAGTGCTCACATTAATTCACAGGTAAAATTACTCTAGCTTTCTTTTTTAAATTTTTTTCCCTTTTCCTCCTCTTGGCTTAATAGCTGGAGAGAGTTCTTCTAATTAGCCTCGTGGAAACCACTGGCCACAGCTCAGAGCTGTAGCTTGTGCTTCTGGGCTTCAGCAATGTGAGCGGCTCTGGTTATCCAGGGAACAGCGCCACTAATAAATGCCAAAGAACAGAAGAAAGATCTTGGTGTCTGAGAGGATAGATAGGGAGAAGGTGACACGTCCTAGGAAGTCACTAAAAATGAGCCAGCCCCATGCGGGACTCACAAGGGGCTTTGTCCCCCTGTGGGATGATGCTCTTCTGGGCTGCCTTCACCCTGCTCTCCTGGGATGAGAACACCTAGTGTACTTTTCTTCACAGAAAGCTAACAGGAACTGCCCTAGGCTCCAGAGTATCCTGCTATTATCTCCTGAACACTCCAGTCCAGCCCCTTCCTGGCATCATTCCTAGAGAGCATCCACAGTGCAGCCACTAAATGCCCACCCCTTTCCCCATGGCAGGACAGAACAAGACTGCCAGCTCTGGGGTTCCCTGGTGAGTGGAACCACCACCGGGCTGTCCTTTCACTTCTCTTCCTCCTCATGATAACCTTTTATCCTTGATGCTAAGTACAGGACAAAGTTTGCCATTTTGACTACTTTTATGAGTGTGGCTCCGGGGTACTCTATACATTTGTGGGCCGTGTAATCTGCAGAACTTTCTTCATTCCCCAAACGGAAACTCCAGGCTGTCAAATAAGAAGTCCCTTTCCATAGGGCTTTTGAGTGTAACATTCAGATGATGCAGCCCCAGGTAGAACTGCACAATCCCCAGCGGTCCCCTCATTTACTACTAAAACCATGTCTTTAGAGCTACACGCTAGGCTCCGATACGTGGTTCTCAGATGCGCCCTGCTGGTAAGGTAGTTTCTTCATTGGGAATGGCACCGTCCTAGATTCCTTTCCACCAGTCTGCTGTATGTTCTAGAGCAGGCAGGCCGATGGTAGGCTCTGGCAATCCACCACAGAGAGGCCTGAGATGACTAAGTCCTGTGTGGCTGCGGGTAGTCACAGTGAGTTCTCCTTGTGCCGAGCAAGCTCTGCTCTAGAAGAAGACACACTAGGGTGTCTCTGAGATGGGGCTATTTAAAAAATCCTAATAGTTACGGATGAAAACAACAACACGTTCTCCCCCTCAGAGGTACAGCATCTGCTGCTGAGCCTTTTATTGGGATGTGTCTCCAGGACAGATCTGGAGTCAAGCCAACCTGGATTTAGATTCCAGCCTTGTCACTCATTGGCTGTAGCCTTGAGCCTCTGTCTCCTCATCTCAGGCATGGGACTAGTGACTCCCACTTGCTACTGTGGATGCTTTTGTTGCGCAGGTCTCCAGGTGGTCCTGAACTCCATCATCAAGGCCATGGTGCCCCTGCTGCACATTGCCCTCCTCGTGCTCTTCGTCATCATCATCTATGCCATTATCGGCCTGGAGCTCTTCATGGGGAAGATGCACAAGACCTGCTACAACCAGGAGGGCATAATAGGTAAGAGGGGGAGCTCTGTCAGCAGCTATCCAGGAGGGCGTTGCTCCCTCTCATAGCTGCTTTTCCCTTGGATTGAATGTGCTGCAGCTACCTGTGCTCCAGAACAGGATGGGGCATTCTGCTTCCCCATACATCAGAGTGTGATGACGTGAAAGGCAGGAGTTAGCCTTCTTTCCCTCTCATTTCCGATGTCTGCATTCACGACTGCAGCACTCTGTTCAAACAGCAGGGATAAGCTTTATCCAGCACTGCAAATGCACCATGTTATGCATCGACACAATTGGAGAAGGAAGACTAAGTAAGCACCCACCGTTCATCAGTGTCATATGCTTGAAGCAGATTCTGAGTGTGTGAGCCTCCATTGCAAGCTGATGAGCCTGTGTAGCCAGCAGTACGCCAAACCCTTCAGGATGCCTGTACCACCCTACCTCCCCATCCCCACCCATCTTTCTACCCTCTTAGAGTTGTCCCTCGCTCCCTCGCCATTACGATTTTCTTCATCAAGAGCAAAACCCCAGAGTCCCTCCCTTGGCCAGAGTATATGAAGAGGCTGTCATTAAATAAGCCCCTCGCCGCCAGCTCAGCTCCATGTCACAACCATCAATCCTGCCTTTATGAGCCTCCCCTCTTGGCGTTCCTTCCATCAATCAACGAATTTAACAGGGAGCGCTGGCTCATTAAGCACTTTCTTAAGTGGCACCAGAGTTTGGGCTTACAGGATAAACCACACACTGCTCTGTTATGTGACTAACATTTCAACTCAACCTTTTCAAAGAAATGATAAACAGGGGCTAGAGAGGTGGCCCAGCAGTGAAGAGCACCGAGTCTTTCAGAAGACCTGGGTTCAATTCCTAACACCGCTATGTCAACCCACAACCTTCAATATCTCTAGTTCCTGGAGACCACATACCTCTTCTGCCCTCCAAGGGCACCAGTCACCCAGATGGTAGGCAGACATACATGGGAACAAAACACTCAAACATATAAAAAAGTAAAAGAACACATCAATTTTTCTCTTTCTTAAAAAAAATTAGTAAGATTTTAAATGGATATATAGAGAAGTCATATATATATACACATATGTGTATACACATACATAATATGTATATATATGTATACATACATACATACATACTTGTATGCATATACAAACACACAACATGGAAATCCCCATTCCAAAGCTGTTGGCAGTGCTAACCTATGTCATTTGATTTTTAGAACAGACCTGCCATTTTCATTTGGGCATCATTGAGGAAAACAGAGAGCATGTCTGGGGTGCAAACAATGGAGGCTTCCTTCCATCCCTGTATCTTCTCAGCCCCACGTAGCCCAAGCTGCAGGTTAGGCGCGGTGACTGAGGGTGACAACAGCCTGTCTGACACAGTGAGATGAAAACCTTATGCCCAGGAGCCAGCGTCACCACCTGGTATGCAAAGGGTTCAGTGACTACGCGGACTAACGACCTCTGCAAGGTTGCTCAGTCACTGTCACAAGGTCACAGGAAGGCAAACAATGCCCATACATCTGTACCTGCAGTATCTTTTTATTTTCACTTTTTAAAGAAATTGTTTGAGATAAATTATCCACCCTTGAGAATTTTCAAGTTATTTAAGTTATAACTGTGTAAAATTGGCTGACAATTTAAAATGTTAGCTGATACATAATTCTCTTGCCTTCCACTAAAAATCAGAGACATCATCAACCTTGCTTAGAGAAGATCAGCCAACCTAAGGATCAATTGTGTCCGTTTAGTTCAAATCCTTATTTTTTCTCACTTGATCTGTAACTAACACCAAACTAGTGACTTCCCTAACTGGTCTGTAACTAACCCTGAACCAGTAACTTGCGTTATTGGTCCAGCATGGTTGGATTGCCCTCAGACTTACTACAGCAACTTATGCAGTTAGGCTACACAATCAGTGATCCTCCGGACCCAGACCCTTCAGACTGTCACAGAGGGACAGAATCCCCACGGTTCCTCGTCAGTTTTGACAGTGGCCCATGGTCGGACACCCACCAATGAAACGGGGAGGAATTCTGTCATAGGACCAAAGACAGCGACTGTGCCATGCCATCAAACTGGTGTGCCACAAAGCCATGGATAGCTGCTTAAAACCTTTTAGTCACCTCTGTCATCTTAAAGGGAAGATGGCAGACATAGCTCTTCTTCTGGTTGGGGTCCTGCAAGGCTGTGAGCAAAATGTAGCCTTGAATAATTGTCACAGCCACAGGATTTGTTACGAGGCCTCAGTGGCTCCAAATGACAAGAAAACGGTGAACATAGTAGACAAATAAAACAAGATGGCGGCCCCTTCCTAGGGTACACAGAGAGGCCCTGTGAAAAGCTATCTCCGGCACCAGATACCTTCTTTGGTGCCCTTAGGAAGAAGAGCTAAGTTGACTTCAAGTTTTGGAGGGGTCAGCTTAACGTCATCCTGGCCTTGATAGTAAACGGGGGCAGGAGAATCACCTGTGCTATCTGGTGCACCCTTCCACGGCTCTAACGACATCAACTTTGTGACGAGTTCCATCTCCACCCTGTAACTTCAGAGGCCAGTTAGTCTCCTGGGTGGAAACCAAATAAGCCAGGATATTGGCCAATGGGAGTAATGTCCCTCAGAAAGGCACAGCCAGAGCCCCAACTGGGAAAGGAGCCAAAGCTTCCTGGCTACAGCAGCCTTAATCTAGAACAAAGCAATTGAAGTTCCCACCTTCCTTCCTCCTCCCACTGTCTGCCCACAGCCCAACTCTTCTAGATTCCCCCAAAAGAATGCCATTTGGTTCCCACAGGTGAGTATACCCACTGAGGAAGAGGGAGAACCCACAGGGATCTGTTCTCATTCATATCTGTACACTATGAAGCAGTCCACGAACCCCTCAGACACAGCATTAGTGGGCTTCAGGGGTTTTTATTGTTTTTGTTTAGAGTTTAGACACTAACATATTTTCTGCCATATGTAGATTTTACAAAAGTGTAGCGGGTCTTTGTTATAGTTTTAATTTTCCCTTTAAACGATGATATTAATTCACAGACTGGATTTCATAATCTTCTAAATTTTCTAATCCATGTTTCTTGTAAGATCATGGGAGGGACCTTTGGCCTGCCTAGGTGCTGTTGTTTTTCTGCCTTTAGGATGTTCTCTCTGTGTCTAGTATCCAATGGTGATTGACTTAGAAGAGGTTGTTTTCTCCCAACCTCTCCAGTAACTGTGAGGCACCCCTCCTGGTTGCTCAGCAGATACACTGCCATATGCTGATACCTTTTGTTTCTGGGTGTCCCATCTGTCCAGTGGATCTGGAGCCAGGGCGTGCGGTAGCTCTCCCCGGCAGAGTAATTACCCCTGAGACTGGCACAGAATGTGTTGGCTAAACCTAGCAATGAAGTCACTACCATTCTATTTTGCCTTCAAGTTGAGATCTAAAAATGTAATTGCTGTTGTCTTGGTGGTTTGGAGCCCTGGTGCAAGCTCCCCTGGGATTCTGGTTTTTCCTGAAGTTGAGGCCATTTCTAAAGTCTCCTTTATTTTACCGAAGACTTAATTTGTTCTTTTCACACCGATTACCTTCTCCAGTTCCGTTCTGAGATGTATGGCCCACGTGGCTTTACTCCTCCACCCTCACATCCCTCTTTCTCTCCCCAGGACCTCTGACTCATGGGAAGAAAGCCAGTCCATCTTTATGGTTGTTTACTCCCCTTGCCCTGGGTGCACATCACTAGGACCTGGTGATCTGTGGGTTCACATTTTTCAAGGGTTCCTTTTTATAGATACCTATTTTTACTGGATCATCGCTGCTTCTTAATTGTTCTGTGATTTTCTTTTTTATTATTGCTCAGGGAGGATTTAAAATAGCACAGCCGCCTTTGAGCCTGTGGATGATCTTCCCAAAGCTCATTCCCTTCCCCCCCTTGTCCATCAGATCACTGCCCCTCTGTGTCATTTTTCCACTAATAGATATAGATATCTGTAAATTCTCCCAGTGTGTCCTCCCCGTGAGCGGTCAGAGCTGGCTTTGGCACGACCACCCACCTTCCCTATTTCTACTGCTTTAGGAACCGATGATGCAAGACAGACTGTCAGCCTAGGAGCCACATTGTAAATAGATAACTGACATCTTTATGCTACAGATAAACAGAATTAGAGAGTGCGATAGAAATGCAAGTTTCCCTTTATCTTTTCATCGTCTCCTTTGTCTGCCCTCCCGACTCCAGAAAGCTGGTTCCAGAGTAAGAATGGAATTAATCATCTATTTGGTTCCTGTTTTTCTTGTTTCTCAACTCTCTTTTTTTTTTTTTTTAGGTGCTTTGCCTTGCTATTTTTAATGTATTAGTTAGGTTTGAAAATAACTTCCATTTCTCTTCTTTCAACAGCATTAAATCCACATCTCTAAAAATTTGACAATTTTAAAAGTCATAAAAGGCTGTAACTAGGGGCAGCTCAGTTCAGCTACCTTAATACGTAGCCTCTGGAAGCCAGACCGTAGAGGAGAAAATGGTATGGTTACTTGTTACCCTCAGATAGCTGAGAGATCAGTGACCTAGACCTGTCCCCTTGGTCACTGAACATAGATAGCACTGGACAAAAAGTAAGCCAGGAAGCAGCTTTATTCTGAACAGTCCAGAGGCTGGGAGTGAGCCAGATGTCTGTCATCTGGAGAGGGGATAAACACGCACTGCTCAGTAAGACAGGGGGGCAGGCCAGACCGGAACGCAGCATTGCGCTCGAACCCAGAAGCACCGTGCTTGAAGAAGGATGCAGAAGGAATGGGCACACAAAGGCTTCTTCTCATGGGACTTTTCTTATAGGAAACTTAAAGGAAAGGCAGGCTATGAAGGCAGAAAACAAGTCAGCTTGTTCCGAGTTGGGGACAGAAGCAAGCATGGGCTACAAGCACACTGGGGTCATAAGGGAGGTTACATAAATGAGGAAGTGATAGGTGTCACTGCTGTCCCCAGGAAGATACTGGCACATGTTTTCAACCACAGCACTCACCTCCATTCTCCTAAGAAGCCTATCACAGCTAAGGGTTAACATTTCTGTGCCCCTCTGTTTTTTTCTTGAGAGTAAACAGTTTCAATTAGAAGCCACAGACGCCAACAGCAATCTAGCCAGTCATCTTCTATAAAGAGCCAGTGTCCCACGGGCAAAATAATCACCCGGTGGTGGTTTGGATCCTTGTAAGAGAAGAGAAGATTCTGGGCGTCTTACTATCTCTAAGTGAAGAACCACAGGCAGATTCTCTCTGGAGTTACATTTTCACTGTTGTCAAAAGCAATTGTTTGTTCCAACGCGGGTCTTCTGTCTGTTATTGCCGTGATTCTCCACAGCCACCAGATAAAACCCTCCGTCTCCCAGACTCTGAGTTCCTTACGTTGTCTTCTGTTTTCCAGAACAATTTACACTTGAGATGGATGCACTCTGATCGGCCGCTTAGATGTGCTGCCATGCTATGACAGAGGGGACAATACCTTGGTGTCTGTGAAACCAACTGTGGTTAAAATGCAGTGTTCGCAACATTTGGTTGAAAATACTGCCCTATGGCGTTGTGTCCCTGAAACGAGTGTCTGGCCCGTATGAGGGCGCTAACCAAAATGGGTGCGATAGCTGCTATGGGTTCTCGTCGGCCTTATCCTGCCACTTTTCTCTCTAACATCTTTTCTCCATTCTCTGCCCATCATGACCCCTCCTCCCGTCTCCTGTTTCCTTGGTGGTGGAGATGTTCCAGCGGAAGAGGATCCCTCCCCTTGTGCTTTGGAGACAGGCCATGGGCGACAGTGTCAGAACGGGACCGTGTGCAAGCCCGGGTGGGATGGGCCCAAGCACGGCATCACCAACTTCGACAACTTCGCCTTCGCCATGCTGACGGTGTTCCAGTGTATCACCATGGAGGGCTGGACAGACGTGCTGTACTGGGTACGCAGATGGGGCACTCAGAGGGCGGGTGCATGGAGGGCCAGAGGCCTGTCCTGCCTCCTCACCTCCCTTCCCCTGATGTCGGGTCACACGTGCCCACATGAGCTGAGGGGGAGGGGGTGATTGATGAGTGCCTTTGATTTGTTCCAGGGTTTTCCTGAGAAACAAAACACTTCAGCAAGGTTTCCCTCACTTGAGTGAGGGTCATCTTTAGCTGCCTCACCACAGTGTGGATCACTGGTGTGCAGCTGGCGCTGTGCAGATGAACTGGGCTACCCCTGGCGTAAGGGCTCAATGCAGCTCCTCTTCCCGCTCTATACTTCTTTCTGCTCTTAGCCGTTTCCTGCCTTTTACCTAAAAGGGAGCTGAGGCAGAACACGCAGAGGAAAGCCAGGGCTAATCTAAAAGGAGACGCCATAAGGAAAACTGGTTTTGTATTGGATTGTGTAGCCTTGTGGCATGCTCTTCTGTTTAATTCTCGGTTACCGTTCCATCACAGTCTCTCTCAGAGTGAGCCAGAAGCTCTGGTTACTGTACGATGCATATTTAGAATCCCCTCCCCTTGTAAGCTGTAGCTAGCCACCACTGCTTTGCCACCTTTGAGCCCTTAAAGTGCCAGTAAGTATGCCTACCGTATGTATTTTAGCTGTCTGCATTCTGGCATAGTCAAGTTCATTATTTGTAAAAAAAAAAAAAATGCACAAAAAATGCCATCTTCATGGTTGGTGTTTTCCACTTCTGCCTGAGAAACGACTTGCCAGAATCCAGTGTTGCTCTTCAGAATTTGGGTGAATAAACCATGCTGCCGATCTTGAAAATATCACTGTTCCCAAGTTTCTCAAATCATCAAATCCATTGAGCCCTGGTGAAAACACTTTAAGAGACTGTGTACTCCTGTCTGCAAACCGGAGCGGGAAGAGTGAGAAGGAAGCAAGGGAAGTCCCAAGCACCGTTGCCAGAGAGAGAAGCAAGGCCAAGAGAAGTGCTCACAGAATCTGAGGCAGCTTTGTAATTGCACGGAGATGTAACTTCCCACTGTTTCCACACGCCATCTCCCAAAAAGCCTTTCTCTCCCCAGCCTTGACATCGCTCTTAGCCTGTGTCCAGTACTGCTGGGAAATTTGCACCTCTCTCTAAATGACTCTTCTCAGCTTGCCTCTGCCTGGTTCCCAGCAGATGTTTACTGAGTGTCCTCGTGAGCCTGGACACTTGAGGTGCTGAGGATTTGGTAACGTGTACAATCCAGTTCCATCCAGTTCTGTCTGTAGAATAGGCGAGATTCTGAGCTGAGTAATATGGAAGCCCATGTCATGGCAGGATCAGTGTATTTACATGCTGTCATTGGGCAACACTGGTTGTCATCCATAACGACCTTAAACTAAAATGAAACATTAGAAACCATTTTCAGTCTTGATCCTGATAAGATGCTGGTGTTGTATAATTTGAATGAGTTGGAAGTTGGATTTTCTATAGTTAGGCAAATTCTTCTACTCAGTAGAGCAGGTCAACTTCCTAGGTGGCCCTAACTATTCCTTCTACTTTGCCTGAAGGACCCTGGTGAGACTTGGACAGAAAGACAAATAGGCAAGTTCCACCCATGGACCACAGACCATGTGACTATATGGTGCTGGGCTCCAGGGTCTCATCCTGTGACTCTCAGCCCCTGCCTTCAGTCGCTGTGGAAAAGCCGGCTGTTGCATCACATTGAGGGCAGGTGCAGGCGTGGGGGAATATATATATATATATATATATATATATATATATATATATATATTTTTTTTTTTTTTTACTTTGTTGACAGCCCTGGTGTACTTTTCTGATCTTCCTTCATTACTCCCACCCCCCTCCCTCACTGCAAGTCATTGATAACACACCAGCCAGATGTGACCCTAAGATGCTGTCATCGTGACAGCCAGAGTGGAGACTGTGCAGAAGTGTACAACAGTAACTACCAATTTTCAACAGCTGTGTTGTACCTTCTTTGCCGGGGGTGTGATGGAGCTCAGGCAGGGGACAGAAAAATTTTCAGAGGTGAAGGAGCTCCAGGGTCTGGGGATGTCCTTCACTTTGACATCCCTAGCATCTTTCTGAAACAAACAGATTGTGTGAGTGCACATGTGTGCATTTGTGTGTGTGTGCACATGCGCGCGCACACACACACACACACACGCACACACACATTGATACCATGCTTCCTAGTGGTTATTCAGGATGGAGGTACCTCCTAGCTCATTGCTCCTGCTGACAGCCAACTCCTCTAATTACTTTGACCTTTCTACGGCCATTTTATATTCTATTCTCTTTCTCACTCCTTCCTTTCCCTTAGGCAATCCTCCTCCTCAACTCTAGGCTTATATCACTAACCCAGAGATTCAAATCTCAAAATATTTTAGCATCAAAAGTACAAAACTCCTCAGAGTTGTCTCCACTCGTCCCTGGCTAGGAACTTAGTGTCCACAGAGGAAGTTCTCCAAGCTGTTGGGATGCAAGTTTGTGTTTAAAGCCCTCAAAATAGAACCAACTGAATTGCCACAGTGCTACTAGGATTCCGCTGGATGTGAACCAGTCTTAAGCTAGTTTCCAGGGAACAGGGATATTGGTCTTCTTCTCAGAAAGATGCATTTTCCCTCAAGTGTGAAGTTTAAGTCTAGTGGACCCAGAGAGGAGCAACAGAGACTCCTCTGGGGAGCAATGAGTGGAACCCTCAGAACTGGGTTCATCTTAAACATCTAAACAGCTGTATAGAAGTTTCTAGAGAAAAGAAACTAAACTAAAACTCCGGCTTCCACGTAGTTTTCTTAGGAAATCACTCTTTAAACCAAAGCCTCTCCATGTACTCCCAGAGTGCCCGAGTATAAAAAGTAAAACAAACAAACAAAAACAAGGAGGAGGAGGAGGAGGAGGAGGAGGAGGAGGAGGAGGAGGAGGAGGAGACGATGACGACGAGGACAACAATGACGAGGATGAAGAAGAGGAAGAAGAGGAGGAGGAGGAGGAGGAGGAGGAGGACCACCAATACTACCAAGCAAGAGAAGGAAGAATCCAGGGGCAAACAACATTCCCATTGATTTTTTTATCTTTTTTCAGATGTGAGATTTTTTTTTATTTTAACCTTTGAACCAAAGAGCTGCCTAACACAGAGAATCTGCTGCCTAAACAATATGCTGGAGGGTTACTACCACAGTAATGAAGAGAACGAGCCTCTCTCAGCCTTCATCTGCATGCTCCCTCATTCATCCATACATCCATCCGTTCACTCATTCCATCCATTTTACTCATATTAGATGAATTCTTGCAGTCCAATAATTCAATTTAACATATATTTATTGAACATTTCTTATGTTCCCAGAAGCAGGCATGGCATGGGGTAGGGGACAGAATAAGTCCTGCCTACCTGGAGTTCAGAATAAAAGGCATGCAGTATTTACAAAGGAGTATGGCTCCCTGATAGAATTGCAGGGTTGTATAGGAAGGAGACCACTCTAGGGGAGCTTGGAATTTTGGACCCGAGACTGAATAAGGAACCAGAGAACAGATGCCCATATCTTGGGAACGCATTTGTTAGTGGCTTTGGATGTTGGAATGAAGTATGTTTTAGTTTCTTAACAAACCCAGGAAGGTACTGGGGTATCCCAGTGTTCATGCTCACCATGCTGGTGGGATGCAGTATCAGGCACCATGTACGACCATACACCTGCTAGCCACCCTCCCCACTGTGAGTCAGCTGTTCCCAACATGGTGATCAGACCAGGACATCACTCTCTATGCTCATACCCACCCCCCCCACTAGGTCAGGACCCCAGCCCATCTGCTTACATGGGTCATTTGAATGTGCAGTTTTGTTGCTGGCTTGCCTGGCTGTTAGGATCAGTTGTTTTCTCCTGCCTAAATGATCTTCTAACTGTTCCGCTATCTGGAGAATTTTCAGCAAGGGATGAGTAGGTGCACAGGGCTGGGGCAGGCTTCAACTTGCGATTTACCCTGTGACTCCTGTGGGGGACATTTATATTCTAGGCAGCATAGGTCATTGAGAGGCCATAGCCCTTGATGGGTAATAACCTCTTTTGGTACTTGTGGGGACCATCTAGTCTCTATAGATCCTCAGAATTTGTGGTGAGAAGGGGAAATTACACGTGATGTAAAACTCAGGGAAATCAGCTTGAATCAGAGAGGCCCTGAGATGTTTCTGGTGGAGGTGTTGCTTCCCTCTGCCCTCAAGGAAGAGGTTCTGGTGGATTCGAAAGTATAAGGCAGGGGCCTTCCACCCAGTTAGATGCTAGTTTCAGATGGGTCCTTGGTATTCTTTTAGAATTCCCTTTGTCCAGTCTTGGGAGTCTATGTTTATTTCAGCGAAGGAAGTGCCAACATAGTTTTGGGTCTGGGGTCCTGAATGCTGCTTACTTTGGACATGAGGAACCAGGCTGCCTCCTGCCTTCCTTAGGGAAGCCTCAGGGCTCCTGCTGTTATAGACCCAAAAGCCTCTTCCATGGGCTTGAAGACACTTTCCGTGTTTGCATCACCAGATAAGAGTGACAGCAAGCTGAGTCCCTTTTTTATGTGCCTTTATTATTCTTTTCTTCAGAGTAAATCTGGTCCCCAGGATGGAGATAATGATCACATTAGGGAAAGCCACCATTGTGTACTCTCCACCCAGTCTGCCCTGAAAGTAGGTGGTCTAGAACAAGAGGGACGAACAAAGAGTGCTTTCTTTTCAGACTGAAGGATCTTCTTCAGATGGCTGTCTGCTCAGGCATGACGGGTTAAGACCCCCAAGAAATGTCCCTGATTGATCATCTATTCCCAATCCCCTCACCTGTCTTGAACCCATAAAATACCTATCCCATAGCCAAGGAAGGGACCAAAGCAGAAATATGGGGCTGGATGTGGAAACCCTGAGTTTCCTCTTTCTGGCCCTAGCTGTTTGTGGACCCTTGGTCTTCAGATCTCTAGTTCTAGCCACAGAAGTCCTTGATGAAACTAAGTCATCTCGTCTTATATGACCCAGAGGAAAGGGTCCATAGGCTAATCAAGAACCAAGGGAATCTCTAAGGCAAAAGGGCTTGGGTGGCCTGGAGTACTGTTTGGGGGAAGGAATCCAGTCTAAGGAAGCTAGAGGAGACCACTCGCCCTGACTCTGAATCACTGTCTGCCCAGACTCTGGGGCTGCTCTGCTCTGCGACCCCAGCTGCAGAGAGCAGGCCGGCATCTGCTGGCGCCTCTGTTGCCACTTGTCCCATGGGATGAGTAAGGGCACAGTGCTCATAACAGACCAGATTACCTTCTGTCCTCGGGCTTGAGGACAGGAAAGTTACTAGAGTAGCTTAGTAATGTAGAAGCTGGGTATAGGCTCTAGGGAGTGGCACACTGCTGGATGGTGCCCAAGTTCTGTGTCTGCCTGCCTGCTCTCTGGTGACAGTCTATCATTCTCACCAGTTTTCCCCATTTTCCACACTCCCTAAACATGACAGCAGTACCGAGAACAGTGGTTCTCAACCTTCATGATGCCATGAGACCCTTTAGTACAGTTCCTCACGTTATGGTGACCCGTCCAACCATAAAATTATTTTGTTGCTACTTCACAACTACGATTTTGTCACTGTTCAAGAATCATAATGTACATGTCTGTGTTTTCCCATGGTCTTAGGCAACCTGTGAAAAGGTTGTTCAGGCCTGCAAAGGGGTCAGGAATCCCAGGTTAAGAACCACTGACTTGCAGGGAAAGGAAGAGCCTGCTTCCGGTTTTGATCTATGTTAAGAAGTAATTGAAGAGAAAGATGCCCATTGCTTAAGGTCCAGGTTTCCCAAGACTCCTTCCCTTGCCTTCCACCCCAGCTGGGGTTACTTGACTGCAATCTCAAGTCCACCACGGCATCCACATCTTATACATCCCACATCAAGCTCGTGGTGAATAACTATGGATGCTCTGTGAGCAGGCAGAAGGCCCCTCCCCGTGTCACAGTGGCATGTGCATGCCCCGGCATAGCCACATGGCTGGGTACATGGCTCCCTTTCTAGTCCTATTTTGTCCTTCTGGCTTGTGTTGATCACTTTTGCTTTCCTCTCCCTGGCCTAGAGACAAACTGAAGGAACAGTTCTAGCTCTACCAGTCTGCTTTCCTTTGCACTTTGTGCTCAGCAGATTCCCGCTGGTCCAAGTAGGGCCCTGGGAAGAGAGTCCACACGAAGGCTGACTGCCCTAACTCTGCCAGCCACTGCCACTTCGTTGGGTACCCTACTCTTTCCTTCACTCCTGGTCCATGGCCAGGAATGTTTTACAGCTGTGTACATGGGTCTAACAATGACCAAGTCCCTGAAGGGGTGGGGCTTAGCTACTGCTACCACAGGGTCATTGGACCCTGGACTTTCTTCCTGCTCCATAGCACCCTCTGCTGTCAGTGACTCCAGTGTGCAAAGTCCACTCTGCCCTATCTGAAATAGCCCTTGCTTCTGTAGCCTCATCCAGCAGTCTTCTCTATTTCCTGCTCCCCGCTTCTTACACCTCCAACAACTGCATGCATGCATGCATACATATATACATACATACATACATACATACATACATACATACATACATACATTCCCAGCTACCAAAGGCTTCCTACTTCTAGTACAGAGCCCTAGTCTTAAATTCATCCACCCGACTCAGAAGGGTTACTGAGTACCTATCAAATGCAAGGCATTGCTCCTGGCCCATGGGATTCACCAAAGCCACCAGTTTAACCACACTACAGCCTGTAATACCCTATTGCAACCCACAAGGAACCCACACAGTCATGAAGTGATAAATGCTATGGAAAACTAGAACAAGGCACGAAAGAATGGGAATGGCCAACAATGGTTAAATTGACTTGCCCTGTAGTGTGGACAGACGTGGGAGAACTCTCCCTCATCGACTCAGTTCAAACCAAAGAGACAACGCACTCAATTCTTATACAAGATCAATAACTAAAACAGCAAGCCATTTGGAGCAGCAGATCTCCGGGTGCTTCTCTATCTTTAGTCCAATCACACAGAGAACATCACATCTATAACTCAATCGAGGAACAGAGGTAGAACCGAAGCAGCAGTTGTCAAGTTTTCTTATTCCCCAGGAAAATCTTTTGGGGTGTCCGTGACTGCAGTCGTAACACAGACATACGAACTACACTGAACCCCAAGGTTTGGAGATGAGACCCATGGATCTACTTTCATTGGTTGCTGCCAATCGTCCCAGCATTGGTCACCTTAGGGCCCAGTGTACTGAAGATGCACAATTGTGTCCTTCCAGATACAATTGTGAGCATGAGGATGATATCAACCGGGGTCCATGAGCTCTGCCATAGATTCCACATCGAGGGTCTGTCAGGAAGCCGCTACCTTCGGAATCTAGAGTTTTATAAGCTAGGTTCACCCAAGACAACCAACCCTGGGGCTCATTTCTTATAAACCAGAAGCGAAGTGTGTTCAGTGCTTGGAAAGCGTCAGAAGTAGATTGGAGGAGCTGGGTCAGGGCGTATTTCCTCTTTAATGGAAATGCTGTCCCATGACATCTTCACACTCCGTCCTGCCTGAAGTATAAGAAATGGCTGACAGATCCTTCGAGGGCAGTAAGGAGAGGATGGGAGTCATGGGTAGGAGTTCTGAAGGGATGCTCACAGCAAACTCTCCTTAGCCCAGAGGGACCAGTCTGCCTCTCATTGCCTCCAGTTCCTGCAGAGGCTGGTGACGTACCACAGAGTGTCCACATTGGTCTAGTAGTTACAGGTTAAGTGCCTCTTCCCTCTAGGCTGTGGTGTCCATGACAAGGCCCCTTCTTTGACGTATAAGCCAGGAGAGCACTGCCTTTCCTGGTCCGTTCGCCTGTGAGGAACTAAGACCAAGCCCTCTAATTCCCAGACCTCAGAAAGATCCTGCTCCTTGTGATGTAAACCACAGTCTCCAGCCCTGTCAGGAAAGTTGGCCCTTTTCACAGCCCAAGGTCAGCCCAGCCCAGGGTACGTCTTAAGATTTAATGGCCACAAAAGCCCAAATGGGCTAAGCCCATTCCAGAATTGGAAAATAAAATGTTCAGAGACGAGTGTGTAGGAGAAAACTATTTCTTTTCCAGAAAATAGAACAGCAGGAAGGGTCAAGCAAGACGCCCCCCGCCCGACTCCACCCCCAGAATCCGCTGCTCAGGTCAAAAGTGGAAGGAAGGATTTTGAATAGAGATGAAGTCAGAGAGTGGCACAGGCAGCTCCTGGTCCCCTTAACGAAAGTCCTTTTGCCTCCTATGGCTCTGTCCACACTCCCTGTCTGTCTGTCCACTCTGCTTGCTCTGTCCTAACTCTCCTTCATCTTTCCAGATGCAAGACGCTATGGGCTATGAGTTGCCCTGGGTGTATTTTGTCAGTCTGGTCATCTTTGGATCCTTTTTCGTTCTAAATCTGGTTCTCGGTGTTTTGAGCGGGTAAGCTGACCACCTCCGTGTCTTCTTTACAACGCAGCCGAGCAAGGTCCCAGGTTCCACTGCGTTCAATGCAGAATCCTCAGAGACAGGACCCTAACAGGCCCAGGAAAACGGGGGAAAAAAATCTCCATACAAGAACAGATTCTGACCATTGGCTGCACAGGCGTTTAGCCTCTGAGTTGCACCTTGAGGATCCCGGGTCCCATGCTGCTCAGCTCAGCGCTGGGGAGCCGGTGGCTGGCGCTCGACCGTGCTCGGTTGCTGTGTGTGCCTGACTAACTATCATTCCATTCTTCCAGGTCAATGATGCCGTAGGAAGGGACTGGCCCTGGATCTATTTTGTAACACTAATCATCATAGGGTCATTTTTTGTACTTAACTTGGTTCTCGGTGTTCTTAGCGGGTAAGCAGGACCAAGGAAATGGTCTTGATTTTTCCATTAATTTTTATTTTATTCTCTCTTCCTCTTCCTGGCACTGTTCTGTTTCTGGCTCTGATGAACCTGGGATCAAGGGTCATTCAGGAGCCTTGAAGTGAAAGTCTTTGGCCTGACTGTGAGGAGGGTCAGATGGAGGCGGTTAACCCATTAGAGACACCCAGTTCCACCCCTAGCCCACCACACACACCAAGACCCTCCCAGCCCCCTTGGGCTGTACTCACTCAGCTAAGGAACAGTGCAGAAAGAGCCTTGGGTGGGAATAGCTTCACACGAGGAATCTGAAAGAAGGTTCGTGTGCACACACAACACTCGCAGTGCCCTTGGAAATAAACGCTGGCTGGAGCTCATGGGCCGGCTGGCATCTGCAGGCGAATGCAGGCTTTAAATCACTTATATTGAGTAAACGGGCTAGAGAAGGAAGAGTTTGGTTTAAAATAGGAAATGATAGGATAGCTCAGTGGTAAGGTATTTGCCTCACGTAATGCTCTGTGTTCCATCCCAGTTTTGTCAAAAACCAAAGACAGACAAAACTCCATGACCATATATGTGTGTGCACACCTACATATATGCACAAACGAATACAGACTAATTCTCATCTCAAGGACAACAGCCCATCACTGACACTTTACTGAATGCCAAGGGCACATCACTATTTAAAGCCACAGGTTATTATGAGGTTAGCGATGAGGCATAATTCATTTTCCTTCAAATTTATCTAGATGGCCACAAACGCAAACGTACCTGTTTTCAGCCCTTGCTCAAACACAATTTGAAGTAAAAGAATGACTCATGGCCAGGGCATCGAGATCCCATGGATGGCTGGCTACCTTCTCACCAGAGAGACCTGGGGTGTCTCGTCAGCCACCCATCTTTCACCAGCTCATGCCAGCCATGCCAAGGCCTGACACCTAAATACTCCTGGTGACCCTTTGACCCCCTATAGGGGATTCGCCTACTGACTTCGGTATAGAGGGAGGTGGGGGATCTGTTTCTGCTCTGCTTGGACGGGCCAACTGTTTTCCTGGGCACCTATGGATTTCCTGCTGGGGGAGGGGGCAGTCCAAGAGGAAGGAAAGAGGCTGCTTTCAGTGCAGACTGGGTAGTGTTCTGCCTCCCGCCATGGTCAGGGCATGCAGTTCAGTCTGCCACAGAGCGAAGGAAGGAGCCCTCTCCTACTTTTATCACTCCCATGGCCCTGAAAGCCATCTTGCCTTTTGCAAAGGTGAAACCACATAGGAGAGCAGGAGCTGGAGTCACATATAAGCTCCTGTTAGCTGCCTGGAGGATGCAGGGGGTGGGTGGGTTGTTTTTATCTTCCAACACAAGAAAATGATCCACTGCTTATGCATGAATCTCACTGACAGTGTTGGAAATGAATCAAACTCATTATCCCCTTTTAAGACAGAAATGTGGCTATCTTAGCTCTGTGTTTTCTGGATGAACACTCTCTGGCAACCCCATCTTCGTAAATCTTTGTTTTCCATGTCAAAAAGTGAAGCTAGCACCAAGTCACAGGTGGCCGTCACTGTAGAACGAACAGGACTGTCCATGTAGAGTATCAGGCACAGGAAGAATGTACAGTCAGCGCCGACTGCAGCCACTGTTTTGACTTTGAAAGATGAGTAACTTGAGCCAAACATGTCACTTTTCTGGCAATCAGCAGACTTAGGCCTGAAGGCTTGGTTCGGATCCTGTTTTCTTATCGCTGCCTGCTAGATCTGCATTGAATAAGTCTGGTTGTAATGTAGCCCAGAGCTCCACACCAATATATCTCGAACTTAAATCCCATTTTCTCCCCTCAGAGGTTAGGAACCAAATCTTAGCACGTAAAATCCCTCTAGGGATCCCCTGTGGAGAATGAGATCTGGACCCCAAAGGCCCCATTTTCACCCTACAGCCATTGCTGCCCTCATCTCCCAGAGGCATGGCCAACCTGCTGGTGCCAAGCCAGAGATGTCAACAGAGCAGCTGCGGATGCTGGCGAAAGACCATTGTGAAGTTGCACCTTGGTCTCATGTAGATCAAATGTTTACATAGATGCACATAATCCAATGTATTGATGCTTAATGGCTTTCAGAGCATTTCATTGACGTGGGATGGGACTATAAAGACTCTTCAGCCTCTGCGCCTATGAGCCAGTGTTTGGTTGGTCTGTTCTGGGGCCTTCTAACACCTGAGCATCCCCAAAGTTACAGCATGGGTCTGACGGTGCCAGGAACATTGATGGACCCTTTGCTCAGCCAGACAGGTGTCTGTAAGCAGTTGCCCACCCCTTCTGGCTTTTGTCATGGGCCAGTGACTGAATTCCTTGCCTCTAACCTGTGCCATGGCAAACTTGGAAACAAGCTTCTGCTGGTTGACCATACTGGTGATGGTTTGAAGTTGGCATCTTGATTAATCAGGACAATAATGTAATAGTTAACCTCAAATATTCAGTTGACCTCACTCATTCATCAGCTAGACTCCAGTTAGTCCAACCTTCCAGAATATCAAGGGAGTCTTAGAGCCCATGAAAGCCCTATCCCAAGGATTGCACAGTCTCCCCATACTGTGTCAAGGCCTGTGCTCTGCATAGCTCAAGTTAGTTCGTTTATCGTTCGTGACAGCTTCACGAGCTAGAAGCTACTCATGTTTCTATTTCACTGAGGAAAAGACTGAGGTGTAAATGAGGAAGCTGTATCCATTCTAAGTTTAGAGGATAGGAGGGCCGGACCAGAACATCATCAAACCACAGACTTCCTGTAACTTCCACAGAACACCTGCCCGAGAGAGTTACAGGGGTGGGGAGGAGATCAGACACTACAACGGTGGGAGGGATGAAGGAGAGGTATAGTAGATGCAGTTTACAAGTTTCTGGACACAGCCAGGAACAGGAAAGGCTGGGAAATGCTGCAGGGCTGGCCCAGTGGGAGGACTGGAAACTCAGCAAAGCTTAATGGGCCCAGAGAGCAGAGGTACTTCAGCAGCAGCTGGGAAGTATTCTGTGACTGGAGAGATGGGGTGTGAACCCGGCATCCATGCATTAAAAATAACACTCCCATAGCTCCATGAAGTAACTCGTCCTCGCAAAGTGTGTCCTTTTGTCAGTGAGGAGAGGCTGAAGTGTGCCTGCTGTGTTCTGCTCAGAGCAGGGATGACATGCCATCGAGTTTCTACTGTAAATGTAGAAACGCTCAGATTTGGGTTACCTGAGGGTTCTGCATCCTTTATCTGTAACCCTCACATATCCAGAATGCCTTGGTTCTGGCGAGGCCACATAGAACATACTGTGTGAAGAATGCACAGCTCTTGGACCCTTCAAAACTCTCCCATGTTATGTAATGACCCCCATGCCCACCCTATGCAAGGCACAAGTCTGGCATCAGTATAGGTAACAATTGGACTAGAATTACTTTCTCCCTGGAAATCCCAGTCTCCAAACTATTAGAATCCACACAGTGACTGTGAGACTTTTGAAATTGCATTTGAAGATGTGGGTGGGTGGGGGAGTGGAAGGACGGACTCTAAAATCTGGGCCTAGAATCTCTTAGCTGGGAAACTGCCTCCTTTCTCACATCAGGAGGCAAGCCTGCTCTTGCCTGAAAAAGAAGAGTCCCTGGTATGTGGGAGAGCCGCAGCCTGAAAGTAAAACTGGACCAGAGTGGATGTACTGTTAAGACAGAACATCCAGACTGAGGAGCCCCCCACATGCTATGGTGGGAGCAGAAGAGGTGACCACACAGAATTGATCCTCATCCTTCAGTGGCTGCACTCTGTCAAGTCACGTTGGGCAATGCATGGGTGAATACCGATCACTGAGGCAGAGTACAGCATTAGATTCTTGCCATAACTATCTGGTCACATTTGGCAGCTATTAAAGCATAGCCCTATGTGTGTTTCTTATTTAGTAACCATCACCCACTTGTTAACATTAGACTCACAGCCACCAGCACACTGTAACTCATACCTGTGCTGGCTTGATCTAACACCCATTTTCTCTGTAAGACGCTGCATAGCCTTTTACGCCTTAGAGCTATGCTCGCGGCCATGTAAACAGTGAAATCGCTAATCAATAGCCCAAAAATATAACAATAAAAAAATGCCAGTAAATAGATATTTGCTATGTTATGAGAACTGAGCTAAGGAAAGCGTCTCACCTGGTCTGACCTTAGCAGGAAGCACGTGACATGTTTTTGTTTTGCCATTACATGCATATTCATCCATGAGTATAAGAATGCCATGAATGTTGATTTGGGGGGTTGCAGAAAAATTTTAGCAATAGCAGAATTAGTTACCTCTTCAATATTGATCTTCAAAGTGCCTAATATTTCATGGTTAGAGTGATTAGTTCCCCCACACACACAACATCCTGTTGCTTGCTTTACATAATGAGCACTGACCACCCCTCCTCCCATATTTTATTGAGGCCATTTTGCTAGTGATAGATCCTGCCTTGTGACAAATCCCACAGTAGTGACTGATTGTCTTGCTGGCTCTGGCCTCTGGGCATAGCCTATCAGGCTGGAGTTTCATGTCTACATCAACTCAGTCTCCAGAACAGGCATCCAGGAGAGCAAAGAGAACCAGAGGCTCTCACCCAATGTTTCACCAACACGTGCAGCCTGGAGTTCCATGCAACATGTGTGGCTGAGTCTCTGCCATGGTACCATCGAAACACCATCTTGCCTTGCCCACGTCCCTTTTTAACCCCTCCCACCAGAGCATCTCCTTCCTCTACAGAAGCAAAGGCAGGCAAGTCCCGTAGTAGCGTGTAGGCTTCCCTTCCCCTTCGTTCCCTGTGACCGTTGAGATTCCCCATGGGTTTGCAGGCGTGGACAGCGAGCTTCCCCTCCTAACTGCAGCCGAGTCCAGGCCTGTTCTTGAAGCTCTGTAAGAAGGATGGTGGGTGTCTTATAACCAGAGCTTGAACTCTGAGAAATTATCCAGAAGAGCTAAAGGACTCTCTTAGCAACTTTATGCCTTTGAAACTCACTCAAACCCACTCCAGAGGAAAGGGGCAAAAAAGCCTGTGGGTGTAGGTAGAAAGATTGCAGGAGACATTCCTCCGGGTATGTTTTATGGAGTTTATTTGCATAGGGAGAGAGGGTGCACTATGAATCTATTGTCTCTAGAGAGTAAGGTCACAGCGGGGGAGGCTTCACCCTATGTCAGGTAAGGAGGTAAGGCAAACGGGGCTGGCAGCAGCTCATGTCCACCCCATTAACAAAAGCAGGATGGGGAAAGCCAAGGCAGTTCCCATCTTCACTGTGATCTATCAATCCAGAGCCTCTTCCCTGGCATCCAACTTCCTGGAAAGGAAATAAAAGTACCCACTGGCTGGCAGGAAGCCCACAAAATAGCAAGTTCAATCCGATTATAATTGGATTCAATCAGATTTGAGAAGAAAATTCAATCCAAAACAGAGCATCGTTAAAGAGGTAGTTGAAGACGACTCATTAACTTGAGAGCCCCCAGTTCTCGAAATTAAAACATTCCCTAGGCTCCTCCCAGGTCTCATCCCCATCTCACCACAATGGTGATTGATAAATCCTGAGCTCTGCCAATCTCCATAGGCAAAATGCAAATACTAGGCAGGTGGTATCTGGTGACAGAGCCTCCCATATATGACACTGGGCTTAACTGAGCCTTCTGTCTCTGGCAGTTTTGCTGGTGACATGATGCCCTCCAAGGTGCCTTTCCCCTACAGTGCTGCACTTGTGCATGAAGCTCTGCTGAGTGGGTTTCCACAGCCTGATGTCCTGAATTAAGTTCTAACTGAGAAGAAACCCAGAAGCCATGGCCCAGGGATTAGTCAAGACACCAGAGAATTCACATGCGCACCCTACCCATCTATCTCACCCCATCTTACTACCAACGACCCACTTTTGAAAGGTCAAACAGACAAAACCAAGCAAATCAAATTCTCTTGGTCAAACAAAAGCAAGCAAATCAAATTCTCTTGCCACCCAGAAGAAGGGGCTGGTTTCTGCCAAGGCAGAGAAGGAAACTTCCTCCATTTCCTTCTTCCAGAAGTCCCTAAAGCCCACAATGTCTGCTGATTATCTCTTTAAACCGCCATGTTAACTTTGACACCATCATCATTTTTACATCCAGGGTAGGCAGGCAAAAGGCAGGCCCCAGGGCATTTTCTTGTGTTCGGAATCCTTACGGGAAATCTGTGTGGGTTGAGCTCCCTCCAGGCACGCTAAGAATGGTAGGAGCTGAAAACAGAGACTGAGGAGCTCAAACCTCCTGGGCCCCTAGACAGTGGAAGGTACTAGCAAATGCTTACTTACCTCCTTTGGTGGGGAAATGCCCTGGCCAATCACATTGGTGGGTTTTCATGGTGTAACTATTCCAAACTTGGCTGTTAACGAACTATCAAGGAGACGTCACTGAAGCCAGAGTTGAGACCCAGTATAAATTAGGTGTGCTCTCTCATCACTGGGTCTGAATTAATCTGTGTCATTTGAAGACAATTTGTCATTTCTTTTAAAAGGTGTCGCCTAATCCTGGGTGACACACGTTTCCTTGCTGTTGTAGAAGACCATTAGAGTGAATGGAAGGGGTTTTCCTCTCTTTGAAGAATAGCCGTTACTCACAGGCATAACCTATTATGCTCTGGGAAGTAAATGAACAGCCTTCGTCCCCTTAGATTTTGCTGGCCTCTGTCAAGAAGAGTATGCTCGTAGGGCTCCCCCTTCTTGTGGAAGTGAAGACAGAAGTGGGTTCTGGAGATAGCTCTCTGTAGAAAGGGGATGCTTTGGATGGGGTTCTCTACACAGAGCATTAATACCTGCCTTGCCTTCCCTTCTCTCCATCTTCCCTCCCTGCTAACCCGTCTGTGCCGCCCTGTCCCCTCCCCCCACATCAGAGAGTTTTCCAAAGAGAGGGAGAAAGCCAAAGCTCGAGGAGACTTCCAGAAGCTTCGTGAGAAGCAGCAGCTAGAAGAAGATCTCAAAGGCTACCTGGACTGGATCACCCAGGCGGAAGACATAGACCCTGAGAATGAGGACGAGGGCATGGATGAAGACAAACCCCGAAACAGTGAGTGGCCATCTCCCCTCCGTCTGGGGTCTGGGATGGGAACAGCGCAGAGCCAGGAGATGGTGTTTCACACCGACCTTCCTTTTGGATGATGGAGGAGCATTCTTCTCAATGGTGGCTGTCGTTTGCTGCTCTAGGAATTAGTCAGATGGGAAAGCACTGTAACTGCCACAGAAAGACCCATATTCCATTTAGAGACTTTGCCCTGAAAACACAGTTGTCCCAGGGGAGTGAGGCACGCCTCTCCTGTGGGCTCTTAAGAGAGGCCAAGCATCTGCTCCAGTTCCTTGGGATCAGTTTCCACAAGCCAGCTGCTTGGGAAAATGTGTACCTGAGTAGGATCTTTCCCACACTGGCAGAGGTCTTCCAGGTCCCCCTTCCCCTCCCCGATTTCTCTTGGCGAATAGAGTCAACATTTCTCATGGAATAGGTAACTTAACTTATCGCCTGAGACAGTGCTTCTGGGAACGTCGTAGGAAATGCAGCAGAATTCCACTGAATCCATTTAGATTATAGACACAGAGCCAAGTCCCTTCCTCTGGGTTTTCTCCTGGCAGATTGCCAGAAAGCACACCGCTAGGATACAAATGGGAACAGCAGGTGACCGTGAATGTTTAAGATAGCAAGTCACAGAAAGTCAAACCTCATTCTGATCGTCCCAGTAGTTTTCAAAGTGGGATCCCTGGACCAGGAGTGGTAGCTCAGACTTGGTAGAAATGCAAACGCTTGGGCCTAACCCCCGCCTTAGGAGCCCTAGGGTGAGTTGGCCAGAGACTGTGATGCACGAGAGTCTCAGAACCTTTGGGTTGGCTCTAACTGCTTCTCGTGTTTCCTGTGAGCCTGATCATTGTGGATCTAATTCTCTTCCCATTCTGTGCTCAGCATTTGTCTTGCATTTTACTTGTTTGAAGAGTTGCCGTTCTGTCCTTTCAAGCAGCTTGATTTCAAGACAAATCTTGAATATTGGGCACAAAGAGCATGGCCCGGTGGGTGAGGGTAACAGGACAGAATCTGCCTCTAAGTAGAGAGGGACTCAGGGAGAGAATCTACCAGCATGAGAAGAGCAGGTGGAGGAAGAAGACAGCCAAAGGTGATGGCAGACTCTACTCTCTTGCTCCAAAGATTGGTGCAATAAATCTATCAACTATTCCATTCCGGACAGCTCTGCTCAAGATACAAAGACAAAATTAAAACACATAAACAGCAAGGGACTGGTAACAGTGCGATTTAATAACCCAAGGAAGCCTTCATGCTCCACTAAACCATTTTGCAAGCTGGAAGATGGGGCCGTTGATAGATTATTACAATGAGCTATGATGCCACTGAGGGTTTTTTTGGGAAAACACGTGGCAGCTTCTCTTGTACTATTGGTGGAACTGCAATGATAACTGATTAGTTTGTGGGATTAGGTAGAATACTAAAAAGTTAGTTGGCCTGTGAGTCACAGAGTAGCTTATGGAGGGTTTGACGTCTTGGCTCAGGATTAATCATGATAAACATTTTGTCGGTATGTGTCGTGTAGAAATGGGCAGTATTCACTGGTTGCTACACAGCCAGTTGCCATTCACCAAGACGCATGGCTGTGCTGTTCCCTGTTAAATGGGGAGCTTCCAAAGAACACGGGCTTCTTCTCCATCTTGCCCATTGTATGAGCGAATTCCAAGGAGAGCGCCCAGCATGGCGTACACCTTGCTGTTAGAGATTGCAGTAACAGGCTCAGTCAGTACCTGCTCACTGCCAAGGTTCGCTGAAGCCGAAACATGGATAGAGTTGGACTCCAGAGACTTCTCCTTCCCTCATACTGCTTCGTTATGTCTGGAGGAGCATTTGGAGATCACTTCTCGTCCCTGGTCAGCCCTGACCTAGGAGGACGGGAGCGGGATTTGTAGGCCTACGTAAATGGAGATGTTCGAGGGACTTTCACGACAGGGTGGGGGTTGGGGACAGAACACAGATCCAAAGAAGCAAGAAATGAAAAGTAAAGCAGTTACCTGTGGCAAAAGGAAATGTGCAACTCGAGGACAAAGGTGGAATGAGTTCATAGGATTCCCAATAAACATGGAGTAACTGTGCTTTAACTATTGAATTCGAGGAAGGCCTTACAGACAGTAGACCTTTCGTTCACTGTGCCTGTGGATAGACAAAGAGATGAGCTGGAGTCTATGTTTGTACACAGTTCACTATTTATATATAATTTACTTGCAGAAAAGGCAATTCTGTGGCTTGGAAACTATATTCGCCTCTTCGGGACTTCTTCATTTGCCCTTTGAAACTCAGCAAGAGGAGACATGCTTGTTCTTAGCTCGAGTCCTCTAGCTTTTGAAAAGATTAGTGTCTAACGATTGATTACACGATGCAATTTTTCCAGTTCTTTTCAGGTCAGAAACAAAGGTGTGTGTGTGTGTGTGTGTGTGTGTGTGTGTGTGTGTGTGTGTGTGTGTGTGTGTGTGTGCAAGCAACAGTGTGCATGTGTGCATGTGAGTGAAAGCGTGTGTGTATCCTGTGTGGATGTACACATGCACCTTTAAATGTACATGGAGGACAGGTCAATCTCAGGACACATCCACTGTCCCTAAGAACCCATCCACCTTGTCTTTTTAGACAGGGTCTTTCGCTAAGGCCTAGGGCTGCGTGACCGGGCTGGTTAGCCAGAAAGCTGTAAGGATCTGCCTACCTCCACTTCCTCACCACTGGGATTTCAAACACAGTTCTTGCTGCGTAAGCACATTACCCACTGAGCTGATGCCCCAGCCAGCATCCCTTTCAGCACAGACCATGAGCCACTAGTGTGAGTCACTTGGAGGCAATGCTGGCTGCACTGTGGGGACAACTCAGTGACACATCATCCTGCAGTAGCTGAGCAAACCTAAGTGGATCCATAAGTCAACTTTCCTAAGAAGAGACACAAAACCATGGAGAGGGAGAAGAAGCAGAGGTTGGAAGATATCAGTGAGAAAGCATTAGTTGGGAGACTTTCCCTTAAAAAAATTAGAGAAAATTAAGTAAACTCTGTATAAACAGGTAACTCTATAAACAGACTCTAGCTATTCTTACCAGCCATCCAGCCAGCCATAAATGGAAGGTCTGCTCTCCCAAGTACTGTTGTCGGGACTGCTGAAATAACAAAGAACGAAGTCATTAAAACTCCCTTGATAGAAGTTCTATTGCAATGGATGGGGTGGAGAATAGATT
Source organism: Rattus norvegicus (assembly GCF_021556685.1). Lineage (NCBI taxonomy): Eukaryota > Metazoa > Chordata > Mammalia > Rodentia > Muridae > Rattus > Rattus norvegicus. Next base: position 153,949,907 of record NC_141537.1, on the reverse strand, counting down.
AAACAATATGCCAGAGTGGTGCGTGTTGGGAGGTGGTGATGGATGAGCTGGTCACACATGCTCTACTGAGACGGAGGCATCTAAATAAAGATGGGAAGGTAAAAGGGAAGTGCACAGCTCTCTGGGAAAGGATCCTTCCAGGAAGACAGAAGGGTAATGGAAAAGGAACACGACCGCTGCATTCAAAAACAGAGAGGAGGCTATGCTCTCAGAGGCAGAGGTGAGGCAGGACACGTTGAAGAAGATGCCAAGGGAAGCAGGGAGAAGACGGTGTGATTTGTTGGCATGAGAACCTGGATCTGAGCTGGAAGGAAGCCAAGCACACTGGAATGTTTGGGAAGTGATGAGTCTGGCGAGCATTTGACAGGATCCCTGTGGCCACCCCACCGTGTGCAGAATAGGATGGTGGCTGCCAGGGCAGCAGCTAATCGAGAGGGGACTCCCTGGAGATGATGGTGTCTTATCCTGGCAATGATGGAGAAATAAGGTCAGAATTCAAGGTGACGTCGTTGCTGACACATAAAATATGGGACATGAAGAGAAAAGCTGAGGATATCCCAAGTCAGTATACGAATGAAATTGCCATCTACTGACATAAGGAAAACAGCCAAATAGGGCAAGGATATAAAAAAAAGACAACTCAGACCTTGAGATTTAACATGCCTATGAAACGGGCAAAGAGAAATGTCGAGTAGGTGCCTGACAATCACTGAGTTCAAGAGAAAGCTTTGACACTAAGCTGTAATTTGGGTGTCATTGGCAGAGATGAGGTCCTGGAGTGAAGTCACCAGGGAAAGCGTGATTAGAGATAAAGCAAAGCCAACAACTGAGACAAAGGTTTGAAAACTGGTTGATAAGAAGAGAGCCAGCCACAGCAATTTGCAATGTGAGACCAGAGGACCAGACAGAAACCAGAGGAAGACTGTCAGTGCTGCCAGAAGACCAGTGAAGTGAGGGCTGGAAATGCTGACCAAGGATGTTGGCTGAAGCCTGAGGGCCCTTCCTTCCCATTCTTCAGTTCTTGGGTCCTTAATCTCCCTACAATGGCCTTCAGCATGATTTCATCCTCTTCAACTGGCACAGTTTGGCTGCCTGAGATCTAAGGACCCAGGCCTTCATGAGACCACAGAGGAAGGGGGAAGAGACACCATCAATCCAGTGCACCTCTGGCTCAGGTCAAACAAGACCCTAGCTGGATCCAAGTCCTTAATTGTGTCCCATCTATAGTCATGTTGGTTCTAGGCCTTGCCCCAGCAACTGTTCATAGATAGATCACCTTGACAAAGGATACATGAGAGATTCTCAAAAGCCATCCTAAGACCACACAGGGAAAAACATAAGAAAGGGGTGTGTGTAGCCTCCATGTGAGGCAGCTCTCTTGGTCTCCATGTTTCTCTAAGGCAACAATGAGATCTCACCATTCCAATGGCTGCTTCTAGACTTCTTCTAGGCTTCAGTGAGCAGCCCTTTCCGAGGTCTCCATGAAAGACTAGTGCTGATGCATACAGCACATTGCTATTGGAGTGGATGCCCTGCCTTAAGGACACAGTCCATTTTCTGGGTTCAATTGAAATTTTGATAGAAGGCATTAATTAGACGGGAATGGGGTATAAAGAGACGGGGAGCCAGGAATATGGCTCAGCAGGTAAAAGTCCTTGCTGTGCGTGCCTGGCAGTCAGTGTTTCATCTCTGGAACCCACATAATGGTTTGGAAGGAGAAAGAAACTCCACAAAATTGACTCCTGACCTCCGCACACCGCCAGTGTCACATTTCCTACTAATACACACAATTTTTAAAAAGAGACCGATGAGAATATCTTCCCATTGGAACAACAGCAACATAAATACATCTGCTAGGCATCTATTCATATTAGAATTTCTCAATGATTGAGAGAACTTAAGTACAGACCCAACCCTCTGAAACTAACTGTAAGCTACATATTCATTTGGACCAGCAGACAAAAATGGACATACGGTAAAGCCCAACATGGAGCCTCCACACAGATAAGGAAGATTAAATGTTTGTACAAGTGATGGTTGATGATGTGACTCTTTAGAGTCACTTTGCAATCATCATTAGCCAACAGAACCACATGCCTGCTGGGTGCCCTGCAGGTTCCAGAATAATGCATTATTAAAGTACAAGAATTTGAGGGCCTAGGAGAGCTGCAGGTTGCCCACAAAGAGCCCCACGTGGCTTGCAAGCATAATCTGAATATCATTGGTTTACATTAGATATGTGTCAAGGGCATGTCCATAGTTATTTGATCTTAAAATAATGTAAAAATTAAAAAACCAGTATGGTCAGCATTTTTCTGGATCTAGCTTACAGCCAAGGGTAGTCCCATGTCTCCACTAGGACAGAGGTCCATGAAGCATCTGTCTCAGATCTCAGGAGACATTCCACTTCCATTGTTTTCCTCAGCGCTCTTTCCTGAGCTCTTAGAAGTGAGCATGCTCTAGAGGCCACCCTGATGTCACACTGCTCCCAGGAAACTGAGACCATTGAGCCACTCACAGATCGTCCGGCCCCAGCAATTCTAGCGAGGACCCTGAGCCCTGAAAAGTTGCCTTCAGAATTGGGTAGTGAAACGAAAAACCACTTCCTGGAGTAGAGAGAGAAGTCAGCTCTCTAACTCTGAGTCTCAAACACCCACAGTGCATGGGTGGGCTCTGGTGAGGTCATTGGGCGAGGCCGAAATTCATCCTGATACCCTACAAGGGGAAAGATATACACCAAAGCTTTAGCCTTCTACTCCACTACGAATAAACAAGAAGTTACTGCAGTTTATACTCATTCCATAGTTGTTCCTCAGACTGACAGCCACTCACATTGAAGATTACAGGACTCACCAGAGACATGTTAAATAGGTGAGAGTTTTGATGGATAGGGTGTGACTTGAAATGGTGGCTCGTTTAGTCCAGGCTGGCTTTGAACTCCCAATACTCCTGCTTCCACCTCCAGAGTACTGAGATTACAGGCACATGCCACCACTCAGAACTCAGGTAAACTTTGGTAAGGTTAATTGTCTATCATTTCCAAAAAATGTATTTTAATTCTGATAATTTTCTTTGGTTTTTGTTATTTTACACACACACACACACACACACACAGAGAGAGAGAGAGAGAGAGAGAGAGAGAGAGAGAGAGAGAGAGAGAATATATGAATGGTAAGACTTTTTAAAGTTTCTGGACATAGGACTTCTTGCTGGCCTTAAATCATTTGGCTAAGTCATCAAGGGCCTGGCACAGCCATTGTCATCGAGAATTCAGCAATGCATTTGTTTACACGGGGCCTGTCTCCAGCCAGTCACGGTCCAGGGCAGGGCTCTTGGGGCTATTCCTTCCCTACTGAATGATTGCCTGCTGGCAGATTCTGGGTTGTACATTATATTCAGATATGTACCCACTGCTGAGTCTACCCTGGTCCATTGGATCATTCCATACATGGTCACGCAGAGGAGTGTCCTAGTTGAACTCAGTGGGTCACTAAGCAAAACAGACATGAACACAGGAAAGAAACTGTGGATGGTGAGGGTTGACAGGATTAGAAAGGAGAAAGGAGGAGTTGGGAAGTGGGAGTATTCAGAGTGTATTGCATACAGTTGTCCAATGGCAAATTTGATTAATACTAGAAGAAAATAGTCACTGAGCCAGAGTTTGACTAATATGCCCCAGGTCTCATTCTCAGGACTTCCATGTTTAGAAGTATAGCACCTCATGTAGTAGGTTAGGAAGTTACATCCACCATCTAGGTTTGCTGCTGGCCTTTTGCTTAGGAGTGATAGAAAAGAGCTGTCTTCAATTGCTTATTCTTGAAGTAGGGAGACACATCAGCTTGTCAGGCTGGCCATAGGAAAAAAGCGTTTGTTACCCTCCTCCATGCCTGGGTACAACATCAGCAGGTCCTACTCAGCTCATAAGCAACTCATATGACTCATGTGATGTGACTGTGATATCCAGCTGTTGTGTGAACAGTCCTCTTACACACACACACACACACACACACCACATACTACACACCATACCACACACCTACCCACCCCCACACACACCACACCACAACATACACCATATACTACACACCACACACACACACCACACCACACACACACACCATACCATACCACACACACACATACACATACACACAACACACACACACACACACACCATACCACACCACACACACACATACACATACACACAACACACACACACACACACTCACACCATACCACACCACACCACACCACACACACACATACACATACACACAACACACACACACATACACACATACACACATACACACACACACACACACACACACACACACCATACCACACCACACCACACCACACCATACCCAGGACAAAAAGAAATCCAAGGCCCATTTCTTATCAAGTGTTCATTAGCATCTCCCTGTATCTATTAGTGTTCACTGAGGCCAAGTGGCTCCAGGTAGAGTAGGGGTCTTCTGTGTTCAGCATAGGCAAAAGGTGGAGCGGTGCTAGGTCGGGAAAGTCAGTCAGTGGCAGAGGGTCCTTGCCACCAGGGCCCCAGTTGACTCCGCCCTTCTGCATGTAATAGGGAGTTATGGGTCAGCTGTTCTTATGAGGCACAGTGGCCATGTTTCCCCCCAGGAAGGTCTCAAACTTGACTGAGACAGCAACACCTTGTGTGGAGCCCAGAGAGGATGGACAGTCATTTTTACCTACCCATGATTTCCACGGGCCCTTCGGTTGTCCTGTGAATTCAAGTCCTCTCCCTTGACGAGGAGTTGAGAGTATAGCAGTGCAAGCATAACCCCATCCAGGGAGGTGCTCTCTAGGCCCCGCCCATCACTGAAGGACTATTGACAATTGATATCTCCATCTTCATCTTCTAACAGGATTTTTAGAGTTTGTGGACCCAACACTGTGTTGGGATAAAACTAGAGAGGCTGAGGAAAGCAGAAGCTTGTCCCCTCAGATCCTACTCAATAATTAATCTGCGACTTGCCTCTCCCATCCTCCAATAGATGTCCAGTGAGGGGAGAGATGAGTTGTTACACACAAACCCTTCTAGGTCTGGTGATCTGCTCCTGTGCTCCTAGGAGATGTATATGAGTTTTAGCCTTAGGTGTCTTGGTCAGACCTGGAGTGGTCATTCTAGTCTATCAGACCCCTAAGGCATTCAAGAAAGTCTAGAAACCTGACATCCATAGGCTTCTGGAATTCGATGGGATCTCTGCAGGACAGTTTGTAACCCCCAAAGGCACTCTCTCTTCCAAAGACCCAACACACACCCTGACTTCTCTGCATGGTAAGCCTGGTCTGACATCTCACTCTCAACGTGCCTCTCCTCTCCTGCCATCTTTTCTTAGTAGCTTTCCCTTTTCACTCTGTCTCAGGAACTCTCAGCTGTCTCAACCAGCCAGCCAGCCAAGAATAGCAGTCAGCAAACGAGTTCAAGGCTAGTGAGGACAAATGGCCTGTGGCTTCTGTGGGTCCAGAGCACTGAAGGCATTCAAGGCTAGAACGGCAGGTCTAGCGTCCTTCAGAGGGCGCTCCTCTGCACAGCGCTGTTCATTCACTGGCTTGCAGAGGAGATCACTGATAGATGGAGTGAGTGTGACCACCAGCCGAGCCCTAATGCGATCTCCACTGTACCTCCTGGGTGTAGTGGGGAGCAACCGTCTTGGTAATAAACAGAGAACAGCATCTAATTTGTAAATTCCTCTTTTCCGTAGCTAAACTTAACCTGATCAGTGAGACTGGAGGGAATTGTTGATAACCAAAAATTATTTTCCATGTCTTAATCTGGCCAGGAAACGTCACCCCTAATGGAAATGGCATGTTGCTCTGGCAGTAGTTGGGAAGGACATTTGTCACTGCCCTAACCCAATTGTTCCATACTGAAAAATACACTTAGACTCTAATCCACTTAAAACCGAGGGGGAGCCAAAGCTGCATATTGCCCCGTGCCTGGTTCGTAGAATCTAAATCTCTTTCTAGTTAAAACACAGAGATCTGTGGAGAAGTCGTCCAAGATGTCAGCTTGACCTCACTGATTAGCTGGCAAAGCCAGATGGCCCACCATCGAGCCCAGATGGTGGTCACAATTAGCTTTTTTGACATGATAGGGATCAGGCTAAAGGAGCAGAACACCAACTCCAGCACAGCCATGGCTCAGCTTAAGATAAGGATCAAACAAACAAACAAACAAAAAAAAAAAAAAAAACAAAGCCCACCGTAGTAGCACACGTGGGAGACTGACACAGGAGGGTTGAGAGTTCGAAACCATAGACCAGAACTTGTTTCAAAGGAAAAGAAAATTCAAGAGGCCCAATGGAGTTAAAGAAGCCCCCTTTTTCCTGTTGTGCTTAAATCTTCACGTTAGCCGAGGTCTGAGACATTTGACAATCTTAAAACGCCATAAGCATTCCCAGGACGAGACCTTGCCGTGGGTATGTTTGTGTAATCACACAACAGGAACTTCTGGAATATTTCCTGCTAAGAAGACAACAGGGATGGATACATTTGAGAAACCCCCAAAGGACCAGGCAGCTGCTGTGATTCTTAGGGACTGTGCTGACACATCTGACATCACCACTAAATGTTTAGATTCCTGCCGCCTTGGGAGACACAAGCTATGTGAGCCCGGGGTTCTTTACATCATCCTCTACCTTGTTTTTGCTTTGCCCAGTAGACAGTGTCCAGTGTCCACTGTCGTTTTTTAGTATTATGACTGGCAGCCACGGTTAATTAAACTCCTTGTCTCAATGGTCCTATCTTTAATCCCCATCAAACCCTCCCTGAATGGCGGGATTACGTCACCATTTTCAGAAGAAAAACTCGGGTTCCGGTCATTTGCTTAAGAAGGGATGACATCTTAACAGGAGGCACATGCCATACACATCCCAAGGTGTATGTCCCTGAACCCTAACATCCATTCTTCCTACAGATGAGTCAGAGAAAGAGGCCTATGAGAAGTTGTAGAGAACAAGTCAGGAGCCCTGGTTTCTGGTCTTGATTTCAACATAAATTAGCTCAGTGTCCTCAGACGACTGCCCTCTCCCCTCTCTTGAGCCTCAGTTTCCTGCTCTGTAAAGGAATACACAGATAAGCCCAAGTTTTCTGTACATATTTGGGCTCTTTAACCCTCTTAATGACCACCTAGTGCTCTCCGTCCCTTCAAAGCCCCATCCCAGAATGGGTGTATGGCCGGCCTAGGGAGGAGACAGTGCTAATTTTGTAGGGGATCGTTGTCCCCCTCCTGTCTAGGTGACAGGGGGCTGCAGAGAGGAAAGTGGCTACTGAAGAACCTAGGGAGCTTCTTCTCATCCTCAGCTGAGGTCTGTAGTTCTGTGACTTCCCTATGCTGGTCTGAGGTACTGTGGGCACAACACCGTTGATAGCCCTGGTAATTGTCTTTGCACGGTTAACTAGTCACTCTAACTGCTTTGCTCTCTCTCTGCCCTCCTGTCTGTCTCAGGCTTCTGTAATGGTTATGCTTTTGGAAGTCTCTCCTGCCTTTCCCCCCATTGGTCAGTTCCCCCAGTGGCTCTCTGGAGCACAAGACTGTTACAGTCCCACTCTGCAGTGGGTGCTGCTGCAGCTTCCTGTTTCTACTGAGGTTACAGAGAGGTAGGCCGGCCCCTCCTCCTCCCCTTCCCACCTCTGTCCAGCCTGTCTCTCTGTGCCTGACCATTCCCATCCACCCTGGCTTTCAGCTACTTGTCCTCACAGTGATTACTCCCACAGTGCAAAAGGCAGCAGCAACAGAGCTGACTGAAATTGCCCAAGGGGCCCCTGGTGCTGTTACACAGTTCACTAACATCTGCATGCCCACAGTCCAAAGGACTCCCTTCCCTAAGGCTCCTCTTTAAGTCTCACCCACTATGACCAGGACTCTGTCTTATGGGGACTTTGCCCAAAGAATTCTGGTCTCAGATACAGACCCTTGGTTCCCAAGTTCATGGTACTCTGCTTCCTGACTTCCCTCTTGGCTCCAAGCTGCCAGCATGGAGGCTGTGACAAAGTCATCAAGTAAGGGACTTCTTCATTGACCTGGGCACCTGCAGGACTCTTACCCTTTTCCTGATTATAAGACACAGTTCATCAAGTGTACACAGTAGCTAGGAGGAGACTAGGCACAAGATCTACCTGGCTTCAAAGTCCTCAGTCCCAATTAGCTGCTTACTTTGAACAAGCGATTGAATTCCAAGCCTCAGTTTCCTCATCTATAAAATGGGCTGCTGTGATACCTCCCTCTTTCATGGTGTTCTCAGTTTATACATGTGAAACATGAAGGAAAGGCTAGCACCTAGCAAATACTCAAAAACTGAACTGTTAGGATTAAGACAGAAGCCACCACCTTGTACACTGATGGGACAAAGCCTTAAACAGACATGTGCCACACCATGAGGTACCCCCGGGGCCAAGCTGGATAGAGACCGGGACATCCGTCTTTTTTCTTTTCTTTCATATATGCCAGACATGTGACACACGTTCTGCTAAGCCAGGGTAAGTAGAAAACTAACCCCTCTGACCGAAGAAGAACTTTATGCTTAAAATAACTGGCTTCGGGGTTGGGGATTTAGCTCAGTGGTAGAGCGCTTGCCTAGGAAGCGCAAGGCCCTGGGTTCGGTCCCCAGCTCCGAAAAAAAGAACCAAAAAAATAAAATAAAATAAAATAACTGGCTTCACAGAGGAGGCCACAAAGGGGCCATTCTCCCTGTGTACAGAAGATCCGTGCCACATCCCTTTGGGCTGCAGATGAAGTGGACCTGGATCTGTCCCTCCTAGTGAAGCACTGTGGGAAGGGAAAGGGGAGATGGATGTGCACTGGCTTCCACAGCTCCTCTGGTGCAGCTGAACTCTCTCCCCGCCTCCTCCTGTTCTACTCTTCTTCCCGCAGCCCCAATGCCATTGCAGTGGAAAAGAATTTTCTGCTTGGAGTGCTGGATGCTTAGAACCTGCTGGGATCACACCAATCTTGGCTTTCTTAGGGTTATGACTCTATAGATCCAGGGCAACCATTCATACCCCCACCCAGTGAGCAGCAGCAGTAATAATTATGATGATGGAGCCCCACACCTGTGCTGTACTTTTTTAATAAGTAAGGCCTCTTTGTTTGGATCCTTAATATTTAATCTCGTTTTATATTTACCTTGTTGGCTTAAGATCAGCCTGGTATTAGTTGCTTATGTGGCATAAGCTAAGCCTGGCTGGGCTGACAGGAAGTGATTGAGAAGGTTCTGGAAGGGATGGTATCTTTCCCTGTGACCTTCCTACCCAGGCAGGCTGCTGTCACCTGGTACCCCTTTTGCTTCTCTGCTTATCACCGCCTCCAGTCTCTTTCTCTGTAACCTTGGGCTCTTCCTATCCACACTTTCCTTAGAAAGCCTTTCATTAATTGTCTAGATGAATCCACCCCCGTAAGAGATGAAGTGCATGGGATGTTAACTTGTCATAAAATACATGAGCATTCTGAAGTTGCCTATGTCCAAGGCCAGGAGTACCTTGATGTGTCCCAGACTCATGGCTCTGGGGCTGGCAGATCCTGGGTTTCCAGTTGAGCCTAAGCCTTCACAGCAAGAACTATGTGTTGGATTTGCCAGTCATCAAAAAGTGATGAACACGAGGAGTATCTATTCTTCTGCAAAAGAAGAGACACGGGATACACCCCGACTCCTCCCAAGAATCAGTGGAGGAGCATCCACAGCCAGGACATCCACTTCCTTCCTGGCTGGGCTGTACAGCGCTACACCCTAGGGAGCCCCCAGTGGCCGTTCACCCTTCACAGTCTGGGCCTTGTCTAATGTGTCTGTAAGCTCTTACTCATGGCCGTCTATTCTCTCCCAGGTACCAGCTTCTCCTCAGACACATATCTTCCACTGGATTGTCATTGGGGAGCAGTGTCCTTCCATGGTGCCACAGGAGCACATCTGTCAGGTCCTCCCAGAGAGTGCTTTTAGACAGGTGGTTTAAGGGAATTTTGATAAAGATGGAGACAGTGTAGAAGAAAGTTGGGCAGGGGATTCCGGACATCAGAGCAGCACCTAAAGTATCAATAGGGAAGCTGTTTTTATAGGCCTGCAGGTACAAAGGAGGGAGCAGCTGTGTAGAGAGGGGTATGTGGGCCAGAATCATGGCCTTTGGGATCAAGGTGCAACCAATGTGCCTAATATGTCCGGAAGTAGCAGATGAGACCTAAGCCCCATGTCCTCTGACCTACCCATGGGTTCTTCCCACTGGGCAGCCTCAGAAGAAGAACCTTTGATGTGGTTTGCAAAGGTCAGTCTCCTGGAGTCCACATTCTGAGGGACATACAGGCAGCATATAGGAGTAACCTGGAACGTTGGCAGTCCAAAATATTGCTGCTATGGATCCATAGAATCAGACTTAATTCCAAGATGAATTCCAAGAATCCCTAGATTCTTCCTCAAGAAGACAAATCTAATACTTAGGAAATAGCAAACTTTAAGAGAAACAGTTTAGAATTAGTTGGTAATACCAGGGAGTGTTTATGTCATTTTACAAGGTTCTTTTTACAAATATTATTTTAGTTAACCCATACCAAAAGAGCTTTGAGTAAATACTAGCACAGTCTTTCAGAGGAGGAGGGAGTATGAGTTCAGAAAAGTCGGATATCTTACCTGAAGCCCTGTGACTGCTAGAGAGTGGGACAAAACCTGGCATCTGGATTTTTATGTCGTATTAGAAGCAACACAAGGGCTCTAGGAGATGAAAAGGAAAGATTCTGAGCAGTAGATGGTTCTGGAAGCCATCAGAGGCTAGACCTGGGCTTCCAAGACAGAATGAGTGGACAGGACACTGGCATTGCTGGTGACAGTCCAACCAGATAGTGTCCCTGGCTTCACAGGCCACGCAGTGTCCATTACAGGTCTTCAGTTCTGCTCTCTAAGGTGAAGTGACCAATAAACACCATCAGGAGGTGGCCAGTGCTGGGACCCAGTCAAACTTTACTCACAGAAATAAGTGGTATGCTGAACTTGCCTGTAAAGCAGCAGTTCACAGACCTGCAGGATATGTGGTAAAGGGACCAGACTCACCCAGGACAAGGGATGGATGCTATATGGTGGACAGAAGCCCAGTGCAGCTGAGAGACAGTGCAGCAAGGGACAGTGGTGAGACAGCTCAGCTTGCCTGAGAATTCTTTGGGAGGGATGGAAATGGATGGCGCCATAGCCTAGGCTGCCCGATAAAGTTCTGCTGGCTTAAATGAAAGAAATGAATTGCTTTCCTGATTGCTGGAGGCTGGAGTCTCAGACGAAGGTGTAGGACTGGCTGCTCCTCAGAGACTGTGAGGGAGAATGTCCATCGTAGGCCTCTCTCGTTGGCTTATTGGTCTTCACCTTGTATCTCCCCCATGATCTCCCTTCTGTCCGTGTCCAAGTGCCTTCGTTTTATTAGAATGCAAGTCTATTAGATTAGGAGCTGGCCCTTGTGGCCCATTTTAATTAAATTACGTGTTTAAAGACCCTGTCTCCTAAAACAGTCCAGTCTAGTTAAGAGGGTTTTAAACACCGGCATGTGGGTTTCTAGGGGACATTACTCAGCCCATAACAGATGAGATGGCCAAATCAAAGGGAGTATAGTCTGTAAGGCAGGGCACCAGGAATTCCTTTGTTCGCTAGCCATACTGCCATCAGTACTTTGAGGAAATAAATGCTATCTATTCAATTTTTAATATAAAAATACAATAAAATGGGCATCTGGCCAAGTAAATGGCAAAGTTCCATAAAGGAGGAGATGGACCTGAGCCATTGCAGCCCAGCAGGCTGGATGCCAAGAGTCACCTCAGGACTCCTGCCAGCATTCTGCCTCAAGGGAAATTTCAGGGTGATGTCCAAACACCTCAGCCACTGCTCGTAATGCCTACATTGGTGAGGTAACCCTTTCCCAACGGGGAAGGTAAAGGGTTGCAGGCAGCAGCTACAATTGCTACACTGCAAAATGAAGACATTATTTTTCTTTTCAAGCCTCATGAGAATCTGGCCACCTCTGATGATGTCATATGAAGGCCTTAGAGAGTCCCCACACCTGGGAAAAAGTCAGAGCTGTGTGAGGCCCCAAAGGTTTCAGAACCCAGCACAGTTCATCTTCCTCCCCAGATTCAGGTCACATCCTCTGGTGCTCCTTGGGTGGTGAAGATATCCTGGAGACAGGGCTAGCCTAGGTATCTTACATGGACTTCTTTTCCCTGTATCCCTCCCAAGGGAAAGAAGAAAAGGAACTCCCCAAAAGGCCTCCACTTCCTTTGTTGAGGAACCATATCCACATTTTTCTTTACCAAAACACAAGCTGTTTTTGACTCTCGAACCTTTGTCAAAGTCCTTCTGAGTAATTTTGCTTTTACTCCTGGGGATTCATTTCTCCATCTTTTGACGCACATATTATGTTGATGTTGTGATAGCTGAGCAAGATCTAATTTCCTTTTAAGGGAAACATGAGTTTCGATTCACTGGCCCCGTCTGGTTCAGCTCTGCCACTTGGGGATTTGTTTCATGAGGATCTGGCCAGAGGCAGTTTTATGAGGAGTTGGCTTCCAATAGGGAAGGCCATGAGCTGTAAGCCTCCCTGCTGACCAGAGCTGCAGAAAGGCAGCCCAATGAGTGGGCTGTGCCATCATACATCCAAGACAGCACACGGTGTCTCGGGGTGGAGTCCCAGAGTTCAGTGGCTAAGATTTCCGAGGGTTTGCGAACCCAAACATGCCAGGATCACCAGTCTGAGCAGTGACTTGGATCTAATATACCTTCCATGAAGCATATTGTTGGGTGTCTCCACATTATCCCGTGGAGACATTGCATGTGGAGGTTATTATAATTTATTACGGTTTCCACAGCATCTACCCAGTTGTTCTCCAAGCAAGCTGAGGAGAGACAATAACTGTACACCTCACCAGAGACACAGAAGCAGACCACCAAGTGCCATTCAAGCAAGAGTGGCTACTCAGAGTAGATGCTTAGAGGAACGGAGGGTTAGGAGATACTCACTCAAGGACAAAATGAGCTGTTGACAAGATATTGCCTAAGTGGGCATGGTGGCTCCTAGCTAGCTGCGAGGCTGAAGAAGGATTCTTTAAGTTCTGAAGTGCAGGCGTCCTGGTAGTCACGTAGAGTCTCATATGTCAAACAAAAGGGAAAGAGTAGAGTCTACAGAACTCGTTTTTTAGCCATTGCTGCTATAACTACAGAAAGAGAGAGAGAGAAAAGCCATGCCACCCATTGCTTACAATGACAACTGCCCGTTGTTTTCTGAAGAAATCCTTAATCTTTGTGTTGTTTTAGAATCTACCTCCCAAAACTCACATTTTGTGAAAGTTGCTGCTAGCGATAAAGTCAGAAAACGAGCTTCATCTCTAGGCTGTTTCTTCAACATCTCACTTCAAAACTGCATCATGTTGGGCTTGGAAGATGGCTCAGCCAGCGTTTGCCATACAAGCATGAATGCCTGAGCTTGATCCCCAGGACCTGTACCAACATCTGGGTATGGCGATGGGCACTTGTAGTCCCAGTGCTGAGGAGACAAGTAGACAAGTGGGGCTTGCTCACCATGCCGCCTAACCAGATTGGCAAAGTCCACAACACAAGAGATTGACCTCTGACTTCCATCCACACACAGGCTGTAACTGCCCATGCATACACACACACACACACACACACACACACACACACACACACACACACACACACACACTGTTTACAAGGGTCTGTGCTCACCTTTCACATTGGAGCCGGGTGTGTCCTCTGACCCCTGAGTTCTTAGCAAAGTAACCATAGCTGGTCAAGCTTTCCAGATCACCTGTGTGGTAAGCGTCACACATCTGCGATTCTAGACCTGAGCAATTTGAGCACCGAGCTCCTCAGAAGTCTCCTTCCTTACGACAGACAGCAGCTGAAGCACTCCTTGTGATCCTTTACTGCCAGATGCATAGGCTTCGTTTTCAGGTGCTTTATTCTCCCAAATGCTGTGGAATAAACTATCATAAATGTCCCTCTCTGGAGAGAGATGGTCACTCCAGCGAGGAACCTTTAGAAATGTGCCTTGCCCAGGGAGCAGACTGAATGGAGATCATACAGACCACACAGGGAACTGAGTGAGATCCACCGTGAGATCCAGCCCTGGTCACATTTGGTTACCTCTGGACACCCATCTATTTCTTGATTTCTTCTTATGGCTTTTAAAGTTATCATGCAGCTGTTTCCAAAATCAAACAAGATGTGGCAGTCTTGTGGCAAGCCAAATGCTGGGTAGTACTGCTGTTTAACGGGTCTTTGAGCTTTGAGCTATAGAACAGACTCGGCGTATGCTCATACAAACTGCGGGAGTGCATGGAGGCCTGACAATAGGCAACCTTCTGTTTCCCTTTCACACCTCCACAGAAAGCACAGTCCTCATGGGGCCCTTGTTCTCCTGTTAGCTCTTGCTCTTGCTCTAATGTGTACCTCTCTAGAAGGGAAACAGGAGCCAACTCGCTTCTAGTGCTTGATTCAAGTAGGATTTTTTTAGAAGAAAAAGAAGCTCCTACACTGAAGAGAGTTGCTGTTTTGACAATGAGCACACTAGAGACATGGAACTTCCCATGGGTTGGCCACAAGTTCAGCCCCTTTCTAAGAGGAGCCCGACTTCTGAATCCCCACTAACAATGAGAATATGATGTGAGTTGACTGAGACTGGGAGGAAGGACACCCCCTTCACAGCCTTCCCCAGAGCACACAGGGCCACTTCTTGTTTCTCATCAGAGCATATACTTTCTTGTAGGACTGTCTGCCATCTTCCCCTTCCCTGTCCACTGCTGCTCTTCCCTAGTAAGCTGTCACCAGTACTTGTTCTTACTTCCAACAGCTGTCCCTGTGGCATCACAGAGGCACTCACTCACGTGTGAGTGTTATCAAGAGAAACACCCTTTCTGGGGAATTAGCCCAGGGCATTGGCCCTGGTGTAGAGCAGACTGCCCTGCACCCATGCAATAGGAGATGCTTCACTCCTTTCCTTAGCCTCTTCCTCTTCAGCTAAACCCAGACTTGAAAGGAGCCCCAAGGCTTTCTGCACACGAGAAACTTAGCTCTGATGATAAGGAGATTCCAAAGACAGCTTAGTTATTCTAGACCTGATTCAAGTTATTCCCCTTGGGAAGAAAACAGAGGGTGAAGGAATTGCATACCTATGTGCATCCAAAAGAAAACAGAGTTTGTGAGACCGGAAGGAAAGCAGATGCACATGCATGTGCCTTAGACGTAACCAAGACTGCGGTCTAAGGTAGCCCCTTACTGATTGAGGCAGTGACTGAGCCAGACAAGGGGCAAATAGATCGATAGTCAAGTGACTTCCTCCAGGAATAAGTGAGAGAGATACCCACTGCAGCTGACATTTATGGTCTTTGTAAGGGAGAAGCTGAGCTACCCAGCCAATGGGAGGCACTAGCTTGATCTTGGTAGCTACTTACATAAATATATAAAAGGGACACAACACACACAGAAGACACAGGGGCAACAGCCTTCTGGGAAGCCTCCTCCCCAAGTCTCCACTTAAGTGTGACAGTATAGTCGGGAGCCTCAGCTAGAGGCTGCCATTAGCTTTAGCAAGGATCCATCCTTTGTTTTATGTTAATTCATGTGATTTAAGGGGTTTGACTGGATTTTGTTATGTTTTTCTTATATGTCTTGGTTTATGCTTTTCATTGTTTTAGTTAATGTTTGGAGATAAACATGTTTTGTGTAAGAACAGGGTTGTTTCTTTTGCCTGTGCTGACTGCATGTTCTCTGTTGATGTCTTGTCCCTGATTTTGACACTGGCCATCTTGTCTGTGAAAGGAGGCGCTCCAGCGGGCTTGCATGATCAGAAGAAAGGGAAATTTGCTTGGTTTAGTCACTCCACAGAAACCCATGGTAATGTCTCCTATGCTTTCTGTGTGTAAATGTGTGTTGGTCCATACAGATTGCATGGGAGAATACTTTTCTCTTGATGTCTGGTGTGTGTGTGTGTGTGTGTGTGTGTGTGTGTGTGTGTGTGTGTGTGTGTGTTAGACAGAGAGAGAGGAGAGAGAGAGACACAGAGACAGACAGAGAGAGAGACAGAGAGAGAGAAATCTGTAGGTATATGTGTGTGTGTGTTTGTGAAGGGAAGACCGCTGACCCTCATATCATTCACTGGATAGAGCAGAGACCATGACATCCAACAGCAACTGTTCCCTGATAGAAGATGGAGTCATTCCTTTGGAAAATGACAGCCAAAAAAATGTCACTGTAAATACCAGATTAGTAGCAGTACTGGAAATACCTGGACTTTAGAAGCTGTGCTTACTGTTAAAGCCCAGGCCACCTTCTAACTGTGGTCTCTTTTCGAGCCTAGCACCACCACTTTCATCCCAATCCATTCACATACAGGGGTCCTCTGAGAGCCAAGTATCACGAAGTCAGGCGGCTGTCTACATACAGCCCAGCCCTTCCAAGAATAAGACCTGGAGAGTTCAAAGGGCTCGAGTCAGAGATAGCTAAAGATAAATGGACTGAGAGGCAGAATGCTCCTCACTTTTATAACTTCTTATTAAATATGGATCTCTCACAACCTTTGGAAAACTCTGAGGGTTCCCATTACCAGTTCAGAATGCTAAGCCACCTCCAATGACTAGTCCCACCCTCAGACCTTAGGCTATGGTGTAGATGTCAATGCTATAAAACCAAACAACATTCTTGGGCTATTCTATGCGATCCAGTGCTGTGCCCAAGGCCTGGCTCAGCTTCCCAGTCATTGGCTTACCCTAGATGTAAAGAAGAGATTTTGTCAACACTGCAGCAGTCAAGGTGAGCATGTGACAGGGACAGTCCCTAATCACTAGTCCTTTCTAGGTGTATCATGTGACCCAGATCATCATACTGGTTCTCTAAGCCTTGCTTTCCTTTCCTGTAAACTAAAGGGGCATGTTAGAGCTGGTAACTTCCGTAGTCTCATCCAGCCCCTAATATCCGAGAGATGATGTCTGCATTCTTTTTCCTCAATATATTTGAGGATGAACCCTAAGCCAAAACAAAGAGCTCTGTGTGACAGCCCAAGCACAGGAAGTCATGGGTGTCCTATTTGTATCTTTGTGTTCTTGAAATGAGTCTCTTCCCATTTTCCCTGACTTGTCTTAGAGACCTGGGGAAGTCCACATTCACCAACGTTTCCATATAAGCAGTGCAAGGGCTTCCCTCCCCTGGGCTGAGGTTGTCCATGGGGACTTACCACTACTGCCACATTCCCACTAGTTGTAGATGCCGTGGCTGCTGAGGGCTGGTGGAATTTTACCAGATGGGTTCTATTCTGGAAGGAGTGCTAGTCCAGGTTGCTCTGAAGAGGTATTGATAAAACCAAGGACCCCGGGAGTTGTGGTACACAGAACTAATTGCAGCCCTCTGGAGGCTGAGGCAGGAGGACTGCAAGTTTGAGGCCAGCTTGGAGTATATCAAGATCCTATTTTTTTAAGGTAAAAATGTAAGGGATTTATTTTACCTTAAAAGGATAGCAGTAGTTCTGAAGAGTTTTTTTGAGCTGAACTTTGATTTCATAGAATAAATAATACTAAAAGAAATGTCCTCCTCTAAGCCACCCTGCTGAGTCTAAGCTAGAAAACTTCCTACTGAAAAGTCTAGCCTCATGCTGTGGTGGGCGTTGCTAGGGCAGATTGGCTCCTGGAGAATCAGTAGCTCCTGTCTCTCTGTTTAGATGGGAGTGCTGGGGTTATTGAGAAGGGAGATAATATCCTACAGGTTCTCTTTGAGCCACATTTAAATGTGGCGTGTGTGTGTGTGTGTGTGTGTGTGTGTGTGTGTGTGTTGTATGAATGTTTTCTCTGTGTGTGCATGTGTGTGTGTATGTGTGTTGTGTGTTTTGTGTTTTCTGTGTGTCTGTGTTTTCTGTGTGTGTGTGTATTGTGTGAATGTTTTCTCTGTGTGTGCATGTGTGGTGTGTGTGTGTGTGTGTGTGTGTGTGTGTGTGTGTGTGTGTGCGTGTGTCCTGCATCTAGACACTGCCATTCTTTAGTGTCTGCCATGTTGCATGAAGCCCAACCCAAGAGTTTGGTGGTAGCTAGTGACCTCATGCCCATCACTTCAGGTTTGGTCCTAAGTGCCATTGCTGTATGACACTGTGCACTACAGGAAATAGAATTGTCCTTGAGTCCATCAAAAAATCTGAGGAGCAAAGGAGCCCTTTTGGCAAATGAGCTAGACTCCAGTCTTGGGTTAGAGCTGGTAGGAGAAAGAAAGACGGGGGCAAAGTCTCCTTATGAGAGCTTCTCTTCCTGCGTTCAGTGAGATAGATGCCAGTGGAGAACTTCCACAGCCTTTCTGTGGCTACGGAGTTGAGGGCAGAGGAAGGATGTGACAATCTTACCCAGGTGTGTCTTGTAAGGTAAACGTCCTGATCACCAGAGTCCCTCATGCAGCCCACTTGAATGCAGTGTATTGGCGGCTGACTTCTCCAGTCTGTCAAGGACAGTGCCAGGGCCCAGCCTCCACAGACAGACCAGCAGATGGTGCCCAGCTGGTCCTGGGCTAGGATGGTTTGCCATGCACTAATATTCTCTCTTCTCTTTCCATCCCTACCCTCCACGCCTCCTTTCCACTCACAGTGAGCATGCCCACAAGTGAGACTGAGTCTGTCAACACCGAAAACGTGGCTGGAGGTGACATCGAGGGTGAAAACTGTGGAGCCCGGCTTGCGTGAGTACCCATGGCAAACTTAGCACTGAGTTCTTCCCAGGGCACGACCTGGGAAGCTGCTTCCTAGAGTTGAGTGGGAAGGCACCGCACTGCTGTGGCAGAATCAGAATTCTGGTTGGTTGATGATCTGTGCTCTGTGTGGAGAGAGAAGAGGCCTGGAGTCAGGTAATGGCCTCATATGGTAGTGGGCTTTCCCAATTCAGTCCCATCTTCAGCACTTCTGTGAGGGCTGACAGAGTGGAATGCTGAGACCTTGCACCCCAGTGAAGCGGAAGGCAGTGGTGCTCTGATGTATGGTTTTGTCCCCTCCTCTGGTTTTCATATAAGCCAGTAGGTCAGGGTCCCTGGCATTACATGACCACCCCTTCCATTCCGATCAACATGGCCTCAAAGAAAATCACCAGCTAAGAAACTACACTGCCAGCTGATGGTCCTGTTGGTCCTGTAAGGCTTGACCTGCCCTTCTAATGAAGTGCCTTGTGTACCTGCAATGTCCTTAGACTATGTCAGTGGGTCTCAACCTTCTTAACACCGAGTCCCTTTCATACAGCTCCTCATGTTGCGGTAACTCCCCAACCCCAAAATTATCTCATTGCTACTTCATAACTGTAATCTTACTACTGTCATGAATTGCAATGTAATTATCGGACATATAGGATATCTGATATGAGACCCCCCTAAGAGGGTCGTGACCCACAGGTTGAGAACCAGTGGTCTAGCGGTAGCAGTTTTTACAACTAATCCTTCCTCGCCTCCCTGGCTTCTAAGAGCTGGCTTTGACCTGGCACTTAGCCAGATCTGAGAGAGTAGGAACTGGCATCCATGGGAGCAGTCCACACATGGATGGTCACAGTCTTGAACCCAGAGTCAAGTCATCCATGGCAACGACCTTAACAGAGGTGGGAGAACGGATTCATTACTAAAATTTGCAAAACTGATTTGATTACTACTGTCACAGAGAGCAGAGCCCGGAGGTTCTAAGTCTCACTCTGAAAGGCGGTGACTGCTCTTTCTATGGCCCAGGGCATGACAAATGTAACCGTGTCTTGGCCACCGGAAGGAATTTCAAACAGAAAGCTCTGAGTAGGATTAGCCCAAATAAAACATTTTCTCCAAATGCTCCATGGGCAGAACAGCGCCTTCGCCCGCAGCTTGACTCACCATTACGCTGATCCAACCTCCTCACAACAGGGGCTGCAGGCAAACGTGAGTGTGCCTGTGAGTGAGCCAAGAGGAAGGTGAGAGAGACTGGGGGACAGAGAGAGAGAGCCAGGTTCCAGGGGCTGTGGCATCGCTCACCCTGACAGTGGCACCAGGGAGCCTGCACTGCAGATTTCTCAGCGTTATCAAGAAGCAATTATTGTCCAAGCGTTGTTAAAATATGGTGCTAATTACATGTGTAACAGCTTTCTTCTTCTTCTTCTCCTCCCTTTTGGAATTGTACAAAACAAATACTTGGGTTTCTAGAGGTGCCCCAGATAGCAATGAGCAGGGCATACACGACCCTCCTAGTCAGTAAGTTCTAGGCCTTTCTGTTTGCTAGACATTAGGGATGGAGAGTTCAGAGAAAAGGTCATCGAGGTGATCACAGTGCTCTGGGACACAGCCCAAGGTATAAAGCAGGAGGGTATTGGGAACTCACTTAATCGCATTTTAGGAGTACACGATGCTGTTGGAAAGCTAATATGATTATCCCCTGTGGAGGGAAATTGGCATCCACAAGTCTGTCTGTCATCTCCTAGGAAGATGTGTTCTACTGGCTTCTAGGGTTATCCAGAAACGGCTGCCCTTATTTCAATGCATAGCCAGGTCGATGCACATCAACGCTGTATACGAAAGACACAGCTGCTGCGCCAGGATTTAACATGCACTTCATCAACTGCTGCCTTTGCCGATCTCCCAACAAGACAGCAGTGGAGAAGACCGCCACTATTTCTGTCAATCCACTGGCTTGAGAAGAGAAGCAGGCTGAGTGCAGAATGAGAGCTCCTTGTTTTATAAGCTCTGCGTTAAGAGTCTTGAAGCCAGGATGAGGAGTTGCATGGAAGGAGAAGGCCGGGGTGAAGAGGGTCCCTGGGTGGTAGAAGAGTAGCAAAAGAGAGGTGCAATACAAGGAGGGAGAAGAGGGAATAACTCACCAAGCCTTGATAAGAGAAATTGATAACAAGACTGAAGCAAAATTTGAAGAGGGGGTCCAGGTATGCAGAAGGGGTTCTAGAGGATATAGGGGAGAGTAGGGTGAAGAATCTGAGGTTCGAGTCTGAGTAGAGATGAAAACTGGAGTTTGAGTCCATCGATAATGTCATAGGACAGAGTTTTCTCAGAGAGACAGGAATAGGAAGGAGACCAGGACAAAACCTTGGGGAAACTGACATCCAGAACAGGAAGAAACAAGAGATATAGGAGGGGGATGCCTGGAACGTTCTCTCTGTGCAAACCTTCATGCCAGCACATAGCCTATGTTGGCTGGTAGAGATGGTAGTCATCCAATGAAGTAACACTGACGTCATGGAGCTGACCATCTAGTGTGAAAGAGGAGAGATGGCTCAGTGGTTAAGAACACTGACTGCTCTTCCAGAGGTCCTGAGTTCAATTCCCAGCAACCACATGGTGGCTCACAACCATCTGCAATGGGATCTGATGTCCTCTTCTGGTGCATCTGAAGACAGCTACAGTCTACTCATATAAGTAAAATAAATAAATCTTTAAAAATAAAAGAGTCCCTATAATGTACCCTCAATAGCAGAGAGTCCTTGTTTGAATTGCCAAGTTAAGAAAGTTATTTGAAGGATTAAAATTTAAGCCAAAAACTAAGACTGAGTATACTAACAGCCAGGGGGCAGCATGAATGTGAATGGTGGGGATGGTGGGGATGGTGGGCATGGTGGGTGGTTCCGCTGGCAGGCCAAGGGCTGTTGGTATCTCCACGATGAGCTTTGTCATTGTTATAAGAGCTTACGAAGTGACTGAAGGGCTTTAAGAATGCAGAGGCACGTGAGGAGGTTGGCTCCCTTGGTGAGAGTTGTACTCTTGAAGAAGCTCTTTGACATTAGGGACGATAGGAAAGAGGATGCCACAGCAATGAAGCAGCCTGTGGCTGCTCAGGGATGGGAGGATGGTGGCCTAGGGTTGAGTGTGGGGAGGGAAAGAGTGGGTCAATTGTCATTGTCTCTTGGAGCTCTCTACTCTAAGGGATTGGTAGGTATCCTGACTCTAGGAGCCAGGCTCAGCAAGAGAAGGGTGGAAATGTGCCAATGCAGGGCATCCACCGAAGCACTGAGGCCATACAAAGGGATAGAGGAAGAGGATAGGTAAAGGAGGGTTGCCATGGCAACCGAGGGAGGGCCTTCACTGACATCAGGGCAGTCTCCAGGGCACTGAGAAGCCAGCAAAAACCAAGAGGCTATAGCAGCTGCAGAGGAACTGAGCACAGGAAGTACTCAGTAAAATGAAAGGGAGCTGACATCAGAACCTCTGCCCAGGTCTGTGACCTTGGCCAACCTCCTATCTCTTAAAAAAGGGACAGGGCCGACCATTGGTTCCAGCAGAAGCCAAGGCTAGACACCACCTTCCAAAGGTACTTCAGAGGGCACCACTACCATCCCTTTGCCATATTCGGCTCTGTGTGAGATCTCAAATGAGTAAGGCATTCTACAGCTGGAGAAATCGTGTACTGGAGACCCACGTGACATGAAGGCCCAGCTCTGCGGGCCTTGGCTCTGTAAAGAATGTGGAGTCGGAAGTACACCAGTCAGAGATGGGAATCACCATGGTCTGTCACGTCGGGCAGGGTGAGGGCAGATATTGTAGACATGAAAGATAGCCTGGAAGATACAGATGGCAACAGCAGCATCACTGGGTGTGCAGCCCTGGACGTTCTGGAGACTGACACTGTCCATGTGGACTTGGCGTCTTTAAAATATATTTTTGATACTTTTTATAACTGAAAAAAAAACCAAAAATCAGTTGTGTGAACCTGGGTGGGGAGGTTACCCATAGTGACCCAGCTTAAGGCCAAGGGGGCCAGGCTGCCTTACGTCAAGGTTTACCTTAACATCACGGAGGATCAAGCTGAGCGCTAGAAGTTGAGCTTGCCGTGTGCCCGTGGGGCTTGGAAGAGGCAGGGTAAGTGAGAGGATCCAGTGCAGGCCACGCCTGGGTTCCCGGAAGGAAGTTCAGGCTAGAAATGGAGAGCAGCTGCGGTTAGGATCTGATAGCTGGAGTCTTGTTCAGCAGGGACAAGGTCCGGGGCTGGGACCAAGCTGTGTAGTTAGGGAAGCTGAGTCAGCAATCTGTCCGACTGTGTTAAAGGCAAAAGAGGAACGATTCAGGAAAATACCCTTTCCCACAGCAGGTAGTAAGGGTATTTATTACTCAAACGAAGGAGAAGCCAGAAGTATAAACAGTTCCCAAGGAGTTCGAATGTCTGCCAAATAGTGATAAATAAAAAGCAAGCAAGTAGGGGGAAGATGGATAGTTTTGAATGTCAAAATCAGGAAGGAAATTCTTGGATTTCCATCTTGGTCCCGGTGAGTACCTGGGAATAGGTAGACGCCCATCCCTGCCCAGTGGCTTATGCTGGAGTTCTAACGTTCTGGCTAGTTATTAACCTCCTCTGCTTCCTTGCTCTCAACAAACCTGCCTGAGATGTAAAGTAGAGATGGCATTCCTCATGACTCTGAGGGACGGAGGAACAAACCGAGAAACTTCGGAGCAGGCTTCTCCTGCCCATTGAGCTTGGGTGCACTGGAGGCTTCTGCTGTTTGCAGGACTCTGCAGTCTGCACTGATCTCAAACGTCAGTAGAAAGCAGGCATGCTAAGGTGCTGGGTGATCTCTGGCTAGTTTCTCCACAGTGGAAGCAGAGTCTGTCTCTACTGCCAGGAGACAGAGGGCTGTGAACAGTGTCCTTCTATTCCGTGATGTAAGTCCTGTAGCTAACCGCTCCTGCATGCAAGGAGTGCAGAGGGATCAAAGCCTGCAATCTTACAGGAAGCTCTAAGGCCAGCTCCTCTGGGACCCAACCTAGTGACAACGCTCCTTTGTCATGTGCTGGTGCTGAGCACTGCAGCGGGGCTAAGGAAGGTTACTTAAAGACAGCGAAGGTCTTTGCATACAGAGAGCCTAAAGCCATGTTCACAGGTTCCTCTTAGCAACAAGAAGCCTTCCTCATGGGAACCACGAAGGGTTAGACATGAAGACTTGGAGCCAAGTAGGCAGGAGGCTCAGGAGCCATTTCCTTTGGCCCAGAGTATGCAAGGACAGACACCAAGCAGTGGCAACTTGTGAACAAGGAAGACCACCTGGTCAGCTCTGATCTTCCTTTATCCCACGTCAAAGATCCATTTCCTTAAGAGAACTTCCAAGTTCCTTGGTGGGTGTCTAAGATCCTGCTTTCGCTTATGATTTAATAGGACCAAGAGTAAAAGTGAGACTTGCAGCAGGGAAAGGGTGTGGGAGACCTTGCGACTCACTGCAAGAAAGCCTGGAGCCAACCAGACATTCTTCCTTTCATTTTCAAAATTCTTTTTTTATTTTAATTTTCTTGGATATTTTATGTATTTACATTGAAAATGTTATCGCCTTTTCCCCGTCTCCCATCCCCCCTCCCATCTTCTATGAGGCTGCACTCACTCCCACCCACCCACTCCCACCTCACTGCCCTGGCATTCCCTACACTGGGGAAGCAGGAACAAGGGCTTTTCCTCCTGTTGATTCTAGACAATGCCATCCTCTGCTACATATGCAGCTGGAGCCATGGGTCCTTCCATGTGTACTCATTGGTTGGTGGTTTAGTCCCTGGGAGCTCTGGGGGATGAGGGGGGTTCTGGTTGGTTGATACTGTTGCTGCAAACCCCTTCAGCTCCTTCAGTCCTTTCTCTAGCTCCTCCATTGGGGTCCCCTGCTCAGTCCAATGATTGGCTGCAAGCATCCCCCCCACACACACACACACATCTGTATCAGTAGGGCTCTGGCAGAGCCTCTCAGGAGACATCCATATCAGGCTCCTGTCAGCAAGCGCTTCTTGGCATCTGCAATAGTGACTGGGTTTGGTGGCTGCACATGGGATAGATCCCCGGGCGGGGCAGTCTGTGGCTGGCCTTTCCTTCCGTCTCTGCTCCACTCTTTGTCCCTGTATGCTCAGCATATCCTTGCTACAGAGAGTAACCTGACTCCATTTAGCAGCTAGCAAACATTTCTTCCCCCATTAAACAGTGGCTCTAGATGAAAGATGCTGCCCTGGGCTCTAGGTCCCCCTTCCACATACTCAGTTAACTTGTGATTAAACCCTGCAGCCTAGCAGGCAGTCTTGGGGGTGGAAAAAGGTTGTTAGTTAACAGTTCAGAGCAATAAAGGCATTTGGCTCAGCGTCTCCGTGCCCTGGAGATATAATTATCTCATGCACGATGGCTTTGCCACCTGTCACATCTTCTGCTTTTTTTTAAATAATAATAAATAATAACGAGAAGGGTTGATGTTTTCTTGTTCCCTGACATGGCTTGCTTTTTGCCTGACTGGGACAACATGGCTTCAAGCAGTCACCTTCCAACATCCTACACGGGTCTCTGATCATTGTCATTTCTCATTCGCATCCCGTTCTTTGTGACCGCTGTTCTTGGTTTTTTTTTTTTTAATTTAAACTTTGAGAATTTCATACATGAGTACTATATTTATATAATACGCCTTCCTCCCTCCCCACCCGTAACACCTTCCCTATCCTGCCACTCCTTGTAATTGTATGACCTCTTTGTCTTTAATAATTGTACATATATTTATAAATACGTAGCCCACTGGGTCAATTTAGTGCTGTTCGTGTGTAGTGCGTTTAGGGCTGACCGCCTGGTGTCAGTTAACCTGTCAGGGACCTCGACTCTGGAGAAGACAGAGTTGCCCTCTCTTGGCTGCTGGTAGCACATCATCTAGAAGGGCAGTTTTCTGACATATTCCCTCATCCTTGTTGGCATGTCAACTGTACATTAACAGACTTACCCATGGCCATTGGAGCAGTGTCCCTCAACGTGCTATTCCACCTGCTCCTAGCTTCAAAGTTAAGTGGGCATGCATCTTCAGATGTTTGGGTTCCTTTCCCAAAATATTCTGTCCTAATTGCTTATATTCTCCTCTCTCCTCCTTTCTCTTCCTTCTTTCCTCTCAGCCTCCCCTCCCCCTTTTCTGTACTTCTCATTGATGAGCCTCTCTCTTGATCTCTCTCTCCCCTCCTAACCCTGTGGAGCATTCCTGGAATCTGTCCTAGATGAACTGGACAGTCTCAAAGCCTTCTGGAAGGTGATGCCTGTCAGGACCTTTCCCATGCAACAATCCTTGAAGGCAGCTGCCATCGGGACACCCTTCCTGTGCTTGTGTCCAATGTCACCATAGACTGCCCTAAGGCTGCACCCAACTTCAGCGTGCACCACGTCCCTTTAGAACCTGAGGCTATTTGTCTGAATCTGGCGAACAGCTCTGAGCCAGGAAAGCGACGGCCTTTTCATTTCCAGCTGGCTCCTGTGGTCTGCATGCATGCGCCTTCCAGTGCAGCTCTGGGAGAGATCCTGGCAGACTGCAGTGAGATCAGCACTTCCAGCTTTCTGGTGGCAGGATCCTCCTGTCTACAGAAGATGCTGTCCATCTGCCATGGCTTTCCTCAAGGGCCATTGCTCTTAGCTCTTTATGGAATTTGTGGGCAGATACTGATCTTCTCAGGACTTGTGTGCTTCCCCCTCCCTGTGAGCATCACCCACTCTTCGAAGGTACTAGATGTGTAGATGTCGGCTGGGCCAGCCACATCCAAATACACAAAGGGTTCTCGCTGCAGCTTTGGAACTCACCCCAAAAATCCTTCCAGTGCCCACATGTAGTCCTAGGGAACACCGAATTAATTCCCCTGGGATAGCTGACCACTCTATGTAGACGAAAATGAATCCATTGGCCTTGCTAATATTTCCTTTTACTCTTTCAGCCACCGGATCTCCAAATCCAAGTTCAGGTGAGTGAGATGCAAACCAATCCTCTTCCCACCTGCTCCTCCACCTCACTCCCCAGATACTGTGTCGGATGACTGAGGTAACTCCTCCTAACTTGGGTCCCCCTGGGGATATAACTGCTTCCTTTTGCATGGGGGTTCACGGTACGGTCAAGGGAACTAACTCAGGGGTGGAGACATGGGTTCTCTTGGGTAGGCTCTGAGAGGTTAGACACCAATGCATCTACCTCCTGTGTAAGAGAAAGTCAGTTAAAATAAATGTGAGGAAATTTGTTATCACTTGGCATACTTCACAACTTGGAGGATTACAGACAGAATGTAAATGCTGTCAGTGCTTTGAGACGGTGTCAGAAGCTTCCAGAATACCCACCCTCTGACCTGCCTTTGGCTTTACCTTCTGTACTTCTACACAGACACTTCCTTCCCACTGCTTGCAGCTCCTTGCAGGTTCCCAAATGTTCTCTCCTCTCTTGCACAGTAAGACGTTTTGCAGAGCTTTTCCACCACCCAAATCACCATCTACGTCTACCTGGAAAAGTCAGACTTGTCAAGCAGCTCCAAGGTTACAGTGTCTGGGGCTCCCGCAGCACATTCCCAGAGAGACTAAATGGTCTCACATCTTCCATTCCCAAGTGCTTCCTCATGCCCTTGTCCTGCATTTACCACACTGTACTCTACCTGTTGGCTTCAAGGTCTGTCGCCTCATTGAACTGTATCTGCGCACTAGCGTCTGCTCAGGGCCTACCTAGAAATCCCACAGTTGAGTCCTCGAGCTCTCTGAGTGCTTGACCAGTTGAATATGTAGGATGGGGATGCAAATTTAATGCTACAAGTCTTAGACACCCACAAAAGTATTGGCCATTTCTTTTCTTTAACATACTCTTGCCTCTCTAGCCTCATCTCATGTGGAGTTGTACTGTAAGTAATACTAAACTAGTTCAGTGAGCTGTTTAACAATAATATTTTTTAATCAGTTCCTGGAGGTCACATGTTCTGTTTCCCGCAGCTCCTGTCTTAGATGGATCTGGATAGCCACAGGGAAAAGGGCCACGATCCCAGAATCAGGGCTTAGTGAGCAAGGTCCTGGAGTTCTCAAGAGCCTCTGACTCTTGCTGTCCCTGATACATGGGCTAGGCTGACATATGGCAGGCCTCTCTGGTTTAAACATCCACCATGTCACGTGTTCGACCCGCACTCCTCCAGCCTTAGATCTCACCTCTGTTCTTTGAGCCCCAAGCTCTGTGAGTCACCCACTTCCCCACACTTGACAACAGTCATGTCTCTTGTAGTCCAAAAATGAGCTCTGGGAACTTGGAGCCCCAGAGCATATCCTTTCCCTACCTGCATCCAGCTCTCTTGTGAACCAGCCAGAAAGTGGTAGCTGAATTACCGACATTCCTGGCAGGGCCTTTCCACAAGCCCCAACTCCCTGGGCCCCTTCCCTGGGACATCCAGGTGTTTCTAAGCAAAGTCCCTCTGACCCCGTGACACTCAACACCCAAGCATTAAGATTAAGTGAGGACTCCAGTATTTGACACAGCTCCAGTTTGACACACATCCTTTTCCCCCATGTTCTACTGGGACTAGAAAATGCAGGCTTCCTTTGCCCTTTTGCTCTTTCAAAGCAAGGCCTCCTTAGTGGAAAAACCCAGGGTCAGATTTGCCAGCGCTGGCTTTTATTACATGAAAGAGGGCTCTAGAAACAAAAGAATCTTTCCTCATTGTCTCCTTCACGTGGAGAAGTAGCTGGTGCATAGTAAGGATTTAATAATATAGGTGGATGGATAGGTGGATGGATGGATAGGTAGGTGGATGGATGGATGGATGGATGGGTTATCTGGTCTTGATAAGACAATAGATTTGATAGACATTCAAACAAAATGTCATATTTGACAGGTATATATTACTCTGAACAGTTCCACAGCCCCCACATGGTAATAGTAAAGAGGTTAAAAATTGCAGTGAAAATATTTCCAAAATTCTATTCTTGCTACATGCAAATGAAGGAGTCCTAGGTAAACGAACGAATAAACACAATCTGGAGACTCGTGGAGATGACCTCATACTTGGTGGACACTCCTGAACTTTCAGCAGACTCTAAAACCTTCCTTTTAGACTGGGTAACTCTATAGCGTCAGGTTATGTCCTTGACAATTGTATTCTTTTGATCCTTGGGGCATCGTCTACTCTGCGTCTTCCGGCCACAGGGCTCTGATTGTTTATGTTGGTAGGTGCCCTGCCCCCGTAATTCCAATTCAGGAGAAGCACAGGAATGACCTTGCGTTCACAGATGGCGTCTTTTCAGGTGGTTGATACCTGTAGACAAGCCTGGGTGGTAGACGGGGTTTAGAGAAGCACAGAGTCACAGCTCAGGAATAGCTCAGCTGCCCTGCGGATCAGGTCCCGCCTGGTGTACTGAGCCTGTTTCTGCAATGTTTGAAAATTATTCTAATGGCCGTGTCAAAGCAGTACAAAGGAACAGCAAGAAATGAAACCTTTTCATTTGAAGCCGTGTAGTGAAAACACTGTAATTTCAGCATGACTTAATGTAACTCCTTTTAGTGAGATAGCTTGCGTTCTTTCTGCCTCAGGCTTTGCAACTTAGATGTACATTATATTTACTCTATGTCGTGGTTTGGATTGGCCACATGCTGCTAGCAGCTGCCACTCAGACAAGGGGACCCCAGAAGTTCTGAGTAATACCACAAGCAGCTGCCTAACCTTGACTGTTCAGTATACTGATGGTTACCAGTTATAAATTAGCCGAGACTGGTAATGGGTTGAAAATACCAGCAGAGTTATCAACATTCCCAAATAGTTCTCTCAGTTGGGGAAACAATTTAATAATGACAGTAATAGAATTTGAGCTTCAAATGGACCTATTTTAGGTGCAAGACTGGATGATACAGAGTTGGTTAATTCTGAAAGAATAGTTGGATAGAGCTTGTGGGGAGGGAATGGAAAAATTAGATGATACTTGGGTATTTTGACAATTCAAACTTTCATGTAAGGGAAAATAAAAAAAACTGGCTACATTCAAGGATCAGTCTGCAGCATTGATCCAGAGACCTGTTGGAGTTTTTCCGAGCAAACGATGCAGAATTTGGAGCAAACCTTGCGGGGTTCCAAAATGTGAGGACTGTCAAACCTAGTCTCCAACAAGAGCTGCCTCCCACCTCAGCTGCATGTCCCCTCTGCTATAAACAACCAGGTGCAAACAAAACCCAAGTGCACCCCAGTCTCTGAAGGCCCATGTTCATGCTACTACAAAATCAATTTGGTGATTTTTTTCTCTCTGCCATTTGTTCCAGTTCTAAAGATGGAAATGTAACTCCAGCTACTAGACAGCCTGCCCTGTCCACTGTCTTCACGGCTCGGGCCTGTCAGCATTTGCTAAGGCTGGGGGTTTTTAAACCTTGCCTTATTCGGGGAGTTAGACCTGAGGCAGGTCTCTGTGACCCACACAACCTGTGCTCAATACTATGGGTCTGTAACAAAGACATAGGCCCTGCCTCTTGTAGGTCCCATTGTCTCAGTGAAGAGTCAGGAGCCATACATTAAATGTTAACTGATAATACCAGGCAATGGAAGCCCTCTGGATACTTCCACGGTCCCTAAGATGTGATGTAGGGACACTATTGCTGAGTCCCCCAGCCTGTAGCATTTGCACCTTCTGCTCTGTGCCCTGGCTGGGCCTGGTGCTGACAAGGACTCTGTCTATTAACTGTTGATATATTGCCTTGTCCATAGACTTTGTCCGTAGTAGATGTTACTAAGTGTTTCTTGACTACATAAACAAAAGGTGTATTGTAGGCAGGCTCTTCAGGGATGCTGAGGCTAAAAGAGTAGAAAGCCCACTGCAGAGAAGTTGGGGTTTGGGTTGAGCCCTGAAGATGGGCAGGAGCTAGGAGATGAGAAAATGGAAGCCTTTAGGGTTGGGAGGGTTTTCTGTTTTGCTAAAAAGGGTGCCAAGCCCTGTGCGAGGAGTGGGGGATGAAGAGAAAAGGAGCTGAGGGAGAGGGAGCAGAGGACGGCAGTACAGAACAATTACATACAGTCGACACTTTCGCTTCCATCCCCTCCCCCTCTCCCATTTCTGGGAGCAAATGACTTCCGCCCAATGCAAAGAGAACGTTGAAGAGCAGGCAAATTTCTCCTCCCTGTTTTCTCATGTAATCTCTATATCCTCCGTGCATATGTAAACATACAAATAAATTTACACATTCTAATAAACTATCACATTTATGATAGAGTGGGACGTGTTGCCAGGGAGCCAGCTGTCAAGCCAAACTGTATTTGAAGAGTAGGAGATGTACAATTACCCTTAAATACTTTCCCTGGATAGTAATTACTCCGGTCCCTGCCACAACCCAGATCCACGTGACTCTCCAGAAGGGCTCTGTGCAGGAGCAGCCACGTTTAACAGAGCAGGCAGAGAGCAGTTCTAGACCCGTGTGATGGGCCTGACTTTACAACAACCCATGGGAGAGAAATGGCCTCGGTCAGAGCCTCCACATTGAACTGAGTCCACGTCAGTCTCTGCCCATATAGGAAAAAGCAACCTTGACTGCTTTGTAGTCTGCACGGCACTTATGCGTGGCTTCCACAGTATGGGATGGTGTCTATTTTAAAACATATCTCTTTGCAATGAACATGTTTTTTATTCTCCTATAATATTAATAGTCATAATCATGGAAGAAGCAGAGGTGTGTCCTGATAACATGGGACTGTGCAGTCTCGAATACTGGCAAACACAAGAGGTCACCTCTCATTATGGCTACCCGGGACTCTGTTTTAGCCGCTTGTCCCTCCCCGTGTTTCCGTATCCTCCCACTTGCATGGGCCATGGCTATGTGTTTCAGGCACCCTGAAGGACACTTGCAGACTAATGTCTGACTGCATGGTGTCTCTTCTGTGCACAGTGAATCTGCAAAGCACCAGCTAAGCTAAGTGTCCCCTGCAAAGCTGGGACCTCCAGCGGTGGGTGTATCTGGCCAGAACAGGAAGATCAATCTACCTCCCCTAAACCCAAGTAAATCCCCCTGGTAGTTCTCAGGGAAGAATTCAAGGTCTAAGATTTCCCCTGCCTCTTCCCTTCTCACTACAGAATTCAGTTAAGTCTTGGTAACAGGATTCTTCCATGGGACAATGGGGGAATTATAGTGTTGGAGACAGAGGTGGACCCAAGCTATCCCAAAGGGCAATGTGGTTAAGTGGAGAGAACCATTCTTATAGAGTTCTAGCTCCCTGGGACCACAAAATACAATCTGCAATCCACCCTTGGCACAGAGCTAATGAGGTTTAAAAAAAAGGTCTCCCTTAAGGAATAGAGAGCTGAGTTTGGGGACCGAATATATAGCCAGCCCTGTGCCTCACATCTGGCATGCTTACAATGGAACTTTGTGACCCTGAAGGCCATTTTGTTTTTTCGCCTGCTATACCTCCAGTACAGCTCCACAGAGAAATGACAAAATGCTTCTATGATTACCTCTGGCCAGAAGACTGCAGATGAGGACTCATGTCATAGACTTATTCAGAGTATAGGGCTGTGGCTCGATTTTATTGCCCTAAAATAGAAGGCTGACTTCTGTATCCTAGACCAGGACAACACACACACACACACACACACACACACACACACACACACACACACACACACACACACACCGCAGATTGAGGTTTGCAGGTCCCTACTACTGCAAGTGGGTCTTACCTACTTGCTTAGAGGCCTAGACTAGAAAGGGACAAGTAGAAACGATCACAGGTAAAGCGCGGATACCTGTGATAGTCTCACCAAGGTTCTGCCTGCCTCAGTTGCTCCT
Source organism: Rattus norvegicus (assembly GCF_021556685.1). Lineage (NCBI taxonomy): Eukaryota > Metazoa > Chordata > Mammalia > Rodentia > Muridae > Rattus > Rattus norvegicus. The sequence continues at coordinate 153,917,383 of NC_141537.1, read as the reverse complement.
GCCTGCTTTCCCACCTGAGCAGGGACTCAGCATGTCTGATGATCTTTCTGTATACATGCCCAGCCACCCCCTGCCCTTCTTACAGCTGTCCTCCCTTCCCAGAACACCCCTCTCTGGCTTTCAGTTAACAGAAGGTACCCTATTCCCAGACCAGAAGACAGCCATTTTGGCGCCCCGTGCCCTTTCTTGAATTCCAGTCTCCCGTTGACTTTGCTTCCACATCTGCTGTGTCCTTGGTGTCCTCTGTGCCACTAATAAAGTTTTCTTACCTTATCCCCAATCCACACAGCTGGAGAGTAATGTCTTCTTTGTTCCTCCCTGATCTAGGAGCTCACCATGTGTGTGTATGTGTGTGTTGCTGTCTGATATAGGAACTCACCATGTATTTGTCTGGTTTTCTGGAATAATATCTGATTGTGGGGTTCTTCCTAAGGTTCTTCTTGGCTTGCTGCTCTTGACTCTCCACACTCCTCCACTACCTTCCAGGCAGCTGTTAAATACATCATCCTCTGAGTTCCTAACATAGCTGTGTGTTGTATAGGGACAAACAGTGAAGCCCTCTCTCCTAGAGTCATAAAATGGGACTGTTTCCTTGAATCATCTATCTCGATGGTTCTCAACCATAATTACACATTAGAAAAAGCTGGAGAACTACAAAAGTACCAGTGCTATCTTTGGTAATCTGAATGTACCCAGCACCCAGTTAATCGGTTGTATAAATCAGATTGATCTGATGCTGAGGAGAGGTACCGTGGGCGAGGTGGCCAGCTGATTGTTAAAGCTTTCCTGGGTAGTTGAAAACCATCGACAGAGTCCTTGACCAAGAGTGCTGGAGATCGCTATGTGACTAGAGCTGAGCTTTAGTTCTGTGTATGCGTGGGGTGGGGGAGAAGGAGTGTAGCCACCATTCTAAACAGAAAATCTAAATGTTTGTTGAAATCTCAGAAGATCCTACTACCCCACGAAAGTAAAGAATCTCTGGTGCACACCAACCTCTTCTGCTTGGTATGGCCATAAGGATCCAGTGCGGGGGCTGTCTCTGCTTCTCTAGGATATTGGATAGGTCGCTCATCCTCAGTGGCCATTAGTTTCCTCCTCAAGATCTGGTAACACACGCTTAGACAGCAGAGATACTTAAAGACCTTTGGAGAAGCCCTGAGGCGTTCCTAAAATACCTCCAAGGCCCACATAAGTCTGTATTCATAGTAACCATTTACTAGTTCTGTCACTGCCTCTAGAACAATGACTAATTTCTCCCAATACTTGCCACACTATTTCTGATAATGCATTCAAAATACACTTAAAATGGTTGTTACTCCCTTTTCTTTGAGTACTAGAGACTAGGACCAAGGCTTATGCCTGCCTGGCTTTACCACGGAACTGTATTCCCAGCTGAGAAAGTAAAAACCATCTCACATGTTGGGCGACTCCAATGTCATGCCGACGGCTTGTATGTCATTTTATCCATGTTCACAAGAAGCCTGTGAAGTTAGCCCTGCTCTGTTTCTAACTGAAGCTTAGAGCTGGAGGATGGATATACCCAAGACCACATAGCTAACTAAACAGTGGAGCCCAGTGAGCTTGGTAGAGACCTGATCACTCCAACACCAGGTTGTGTAGTGTGGCCAAGCCAGTGACAGGGGAGATGTCGCCTGGTATGCTTTGGGCGAGCAGAAGTGTCGATTTCCCAGCCAACCTGTCTTCCCCTCCTTGGCCTTTTCCAGCCGCTACTGGCGCCGGTGGAATAGATTCTGCAGAAGAAAGTGCCGTGCCGCAGTTAAGTCCAACGTCTTCTACTGGCTGGTGATCTTCCTGGTGTTCCTCAACACCCTCACCATTGCCTCCGAACACTACAACCAGCCTCATTGGCTCACAGAAGTGCAAGGTGAGCAGCCCCTGGCTTTGTCCTAGTCACTCTTGCTAACTCCGCTCTGGGTCCCGGGGAGGGACTAACAGCTGCTGGGAGCTTGGCAGGGAAGCAGCCAACTGGTGCTTCTTGGCCATTGCCATGCTGGAACATCCAAGAGCCTGGACGCTTTCAAGCCCCATATTAAAATCCAGGCCCTTCTTATGAACAGATGTGGCCCTTCAAGCACGTGATTTGCCTCTCACCATCCCCACCACCACAGTCATCAGTAGCAGGGCAGGAGCTTTGCTTCTCTGGCTATTTCAGACCCTCAGCAGCCACCTACCCAGAAGCGATTTTCAAGTCCTCTGGCCCTTCAAGAGCCTAGGTAGCTCTACCCAGGCCATAAGAAGATAAAGGCAAGAATCAAACAGAGCCTGGACAAGGGAGTGTCCCCAGGGGCCACCTAAGGCCCTTTGTTGTTGTAATAATATAAAAATAAAAAAGTAATGGATGTCTTTTACCCCACTAGGTCCACACCTCGGTGCCCCAAGATATCTGCTAGATATCTTGGTGGAAACACATCCCAGCCCCACGCTTTCCTACACTCAAACCCTCACATAAAAGAACACACAACACAATAATCTTTGACCCAATTGATAAGATATAATTACCCACTTAAACATACAAAGCCCGGTACCAACCATCCCTTGAGAACATTGATAACAACCTGTAAATACACAGAGCAGAATCTTAACATCACCTGCCATGGCTTCTCCCCTCCCTCTCTTCTCTCTCCTAGTCTCCTCCTTCTCCTTCAAACTTCTCTCCGCCCATCCTTCCTTCTCCTCCAATGACAGGCCTCCTTCTATCCTGTACCTGCCTCTCACCTGAACTTTACAAATTCAATGGAGAGGTGGTTCTGGTGAAGTCACCTGAGTTCTGAGTACTGACTGGGCAGCTGTCCTTGGGGCAGTGGAATTAGTATCAAAATACAGATAACTTCAGGGCAAACCACAACAGCCCTTGTCCTGCCTGAACCCCTATGAAGACACACACAACCCATATCTGAGCATCTCATCTGGGAGTGAGGCAGACATAGCTCCAGTCACGGGGATCCTGGGAGGGGGCAGTCTTGGGGTAACAAGATACAGCACAGATAGGCGGGTCCTAACTTTGGTTACTGGCTTGGATGGGTCACTGACCCTTCTGAATCTCCTGTCTCATCTCTAAAGGCTTGGGTTTAATAAAATAAATAAATAAGTACATAAACAAACAAACAAACGAACAGTGCCAAGCCTCTCAGATTCTGACAGGGATTACGGAAGGCAGCATATGCTAAACATCGATGAGCACTAGATGCTCAGCATATGCTCCTGGCGATGGAAATTGGACTTAATTCTTCTTCCAGAAGAAGCTGGGAGAGGTCTCATGGGAAGGAGGAGTAAGGGTGGATGGGAAGAAGGGAGAGAGGGACGAAGAGATGGGTCTTTTTCTCCAGCTGTGACAGTGACTATTTTTTCCCCCTTCCTCTTTGATCTTCTTCATTCCTGGCTTGAATCCCACGCCCTCTCCACCCCTGTCAGACACGGCCAACAAGGCCCTCCTGGCCCTTTTCACGGCAGAAATGCTCCTGAAGATGTACAGCCTGGGTCTGCAGGCCTACTTTGTATCCCTCTTCAACCGCTTTGACTGTTTCATTGTGTGCGGGGGCATCCTGGAGACCATCCTGGTGGAGACGAAGATCATGTCGCCCCTGGGCATCTCCGTGCTGAGATGTGTGCGGCTGCTCAGGATTTTCAAGATCACCAGGTATGTGGCTCCTCTTTTCCCCGTTGGGTGTGAGACTTAGGAGAAGTCTACTGGAAGGCCCGGGAGGATGAGGCCGGATAAGGGAAGAGGTACAATCTCTGGAATGGTCTAGCCTCTGGTGGTCTACAGCAAGCAGAGTTGTGGTTCGTTTTGGAGGTGTGACTCTCAGAAATCCCCCTGGCTGTGAACTGCTGTCGCTCAACTTGGTTATGTTTATTCTACTGGCTTAGTAGAAGCCAGCCCAGTGGCTTTAGGAAAAGCAGTGGGATTCAGTCTCCTCCTATCCTTGGCTTGACCAGCACTGATGTTGGTTGACTCAAGTGTAGGGTCATGAGATGACTTTTGGACACTGTGGTATTATCGATTCTAGACAAGAAGAAAAAGACTTAGTCAGCATTATTGCTCCCCACCCCCACCCCCAAATTGTAGGCAGGCCCATTGTTAGAGATGCTATTCAAATCCAAATGAGGCCACAAGATAGCAAGGACAGGGGAGGACAGGGAAAACTGGGACTCTGGCTCTCTTGGTGTGTATTAGCTACCTTTTCCTCAATCCTGTGACCAAATAGCTGACAAGAGCAGCTTAAGGAAGGAAGGCGTTGTTTGGCTCAGAGTCCAGAGTCCATCCCGGTGAGAAGACGTGGTACCCAGAGTGTCAAATGGCTGGGCACAGTGCATCAGCAGGAAGCGTAGAGGGATGGGCTGCTGTCGGCCATCTTCTCCTTTGTATTCTCTGTCTCACTGCCCTGGGTAAACGCTGCTGCCCACATCCCAGGTAGGTCTTCCCGCTCCTTTAAACAGCTCTGCAAAAAGCCTCAGGGAGATGCCCAGAGGTTTGCACCCTTAATGATTCTACAGCCAAGATGGACTGCCTTGTGGTAGAAGTGTGCAGTGAACGGTGTAGCGGCTGTGAGAAACAGCTCCTGGCTCTCAGTTAACCAAGAGCAGAAGTACTGAGTGGCCAAGGAACTCTGCTTGTGGGTGTTTACCCACGGCACTACAGTGATGTTCACGCACGCGCATCTATAGCGGCATTATTTACAAGAGCCAGAAAGCAGAAGTTCCCCCAAATGAGCGGATGGAGTGAAGGTGGTGTCTATATCCACCAGATCACCAAGCTTTAGAAAGGAAGGTTTATGTGGTACCATGTGAATGGCGTAATGTAATACCCTCCAGCTCCCTCCACAACACTGCAAGGCAGAATTCTATTCTTTCTTGTTGCGGCCATCGCCTTTAGTTGAAGAATGAAACTGACTGGGAAAGTATCTGAAGGCCTTCCAACCCCATGAGCATCATTTTATTAAAGCCTTTGAGACGCCTGTCTGGCTGACAGTGTAATAGAGGTTGTATTAAGGAAGCTGTGGTCAGCTCACAGACACATACTTAGGGCTCGCCGGAGGGGGTCTCCAAAGAGAAGTCCCAGATCCCTTAGGAGTCTGCGTTCTAGGCAGCCCTTGGAAATAGGAACATTAAACCTGTCCCTTGGATGTTAGGAAATGAAGATGGAGACTGCAGCCTCTAGGTCAAGGACACATGTGTCACCGATCACACAGGGTGTTCCTCTGCATGAGTCACCAGGCCCTAGGAAGCATCCTAGCTGTCACTGTCGTCGTGGTTCTCTGGGCAGCAGTCTGAATGCACATTGTTGTTGAGACTCCAGTGACACACACTTGCATATACGTTCAGTGCTGGTGACCAGAGGTCTTGGTCTTCAGTCCAGCTCGTGTTATTGATGTCATTGGGAGAGGACAGTGAGGTCGTGAGACTTCAAGTGTGTGCCAGGGACTCTGGTCATTTTGAGAGGCAGAGCTCTTAGCAGAGCTTCCTGAGGATTCTAACAGCTCAAGAACCACAGCCACTGCTCACACTGCACTGTTAAAACAACAACAACAACAAAAGTTCTTCAATGTGTGACCAGTGGCAAGACTTTGTTAAATGTTCTCCAAGAGATGTGAGAAGGAGAAATAGACTTGCTTAATGGAAGGACCACACACAGGTGCTCCATCTCCATGCTCTGCTGGAGATCACATGGACCAGATCCCGCCCATGCTCTGCACATTTCCAGTATAAGGTTGGATGAAGACATGCTCAAAGGACGCACGTGCCTCCCCAGCAGTTGGCACTCTGAACTACTAGCCTGTCTTTCATTACCTCACCATGGTTCACCCTCATCCATTTGAATGTATACATTTCCAGAGGGTTTGAGACTTGAAGTAACTACCTGTTAGACAATGGAATGATTCTGCTTAAGGACTTTTTGAGGCCTGAAAGTACTGTTGGTTCCTCTTGCACGGGGGCTACGGGATGCCCTCTGGTCAAGCCAAATTTTAAAAAGTTGTTTCTTATCAGTATTTTCACAGAAAGAATACACCAAACAGTTAAAAGAGAATCAATAGACAATTGCTCCAAGACGTTATAACAATATCTAGCAGTGATTCCGTTTCTAATGGAAGCTGAAAAGACAAAGCCCAGATCTCAAACATGGAATGTGTCAAAATTATTTACGAGGCAGTGAAAACTTGAAAGTTGAAAATAGTGTTTATCAGACCCAGGAAAAGCAAACCATGACCCAGAGTCAGCAACCATGTAGCAAGAGGCAGCATGAAAACAGTCCTCTAGGTCCTGTCTCAGGACTCAGACTATAAGAGAGCCTAGCCCATCAGCTCAATAGCTCACTGAAGTCCAGAGGATATTCTGAAACATGGGCCTGCCTTTTGTTGCCAACAGGGTAATGCTTTAGCAGTGCTACCTTGGGTAAATGACTTCACTCTCTTTACCTCACTCATCTCATCTGTAAAATGGATCATCTTCGAGTCCTCTCTTAGGTGATTGTGAGGCTGAGTTGCTCTGAGGGTTAGCATGGGGCTAACACACAGTGTTATATCTGGCACACAGTGTACCTTAGGGAGTGTTAGCATCCATTATTGCTAGTGTTTCTACTGCGTTTGTTATAAGCCAAAATACCCTTGTAATCTCCTGCTCCCCTGCAGCTGCCTCCCACTTTCTCAAATGCACCATTAGACTGACTTAGGAAGACACATTCACCCTAAACCATGACCACATATGACATTGGTTCCCAACCTGCGGGTCACAACCCCATTGGCAAACCTCTATCTCCAAACAGTATTTAAATGACAATTCATAGCAGTAGTAAAATTGCCACTGAGAAGTAACAATGAAAATAATTTTATGGTTTGGGGTCACCGCAACATGAAGAACTATATTAAAGAGTTGCAGCGTTAGGAAGGTTGAGAACCTGCAACATATGGGCTGCCTGAAACCCTATGTGGGTACCACTTACGAGTCTTCCACACCTTAAAGATCTCCAGGTCCTTGCCCAGAGTCTGGCTCCCACGCTCGACCTCCCAACTCTCTTTACTACCTTCTAAAACCCTCTGCTGAGAAGCCCGTGGAGCTTCTCACCTCCCTCGAGGTCGCCAACAAACAATGATATGGCATTTGTGACGTTCCCAGGCAAGAGTGCATGGAGGAGAAGCTCAGACCCAAGAGCCACATGCTGTCTTTTGCAGGAAGGAAGTTACTCCCAGGAGTGATAACTGTCACCTAGAGGAGCTTAAGAAGATGCATGAGGATTATTTGAACATGCCCCCTCTCAACCCTGACAAGTTCATGATTTTAGGGACCAGTTACATAATGCTGAGCAAGTCTGATATAGAAGTTCAAAGAAGCTCGCCTTCTTAAAGCCATCTCAAGGTCAAGACCAGGCGCTCTTGGCAGCTTGACTCAATGGAGAGGACAGAGGACACTACTAGCAGGAGTTATACCTTCAGCCCGAACTGTCCTAGCCCCTGACCAAGACAGCCTAGAATTCTTTACAGCTCCTTGCGATGGACCACACTTCCTACACCTGTTACACAAGTACCTCCAGAATCTGCCGCATCCTCAAGGACCGGGGTCATGATCACTGCGGTTTTGGTCCAAGGACACCCGCTGCTGAGGTCCTAAGAGAGGAAAGAGAGCGGTTGTGTTTGCTCACTGTGTGTATTCTGGCCCCCATACTATCTTACTGGATTCTCACCCCTTCTTCCGCTCTCTCCATCACAAGGCGCAATCATACACAAACCTACTGTGGGGAATTCCGCTTATAAACCCTCCTAGCAATAGGTAACTTGTCCCCAAGACCAAGAGAACGTTTCCACGTCCCAGTGTTGGAGTGTTCTGGAGGGGTACCTGTGTAGTGGTGGCCCCCTCTGGAACAGACGGAGGAGTAGGGTGGAGCTCTGCAAAGCCACCTCAGAAGCTACTGCCCTTGTTTCCGACACTGTTTATCTATAGCAAGCTCAAGGACTGTTTGACACCACAGTGACAGGCAAGCGGCTGTCCTGAGCTCTTTGACGCAAAAGATGTCTGAACTGAAAGGTTCTAGAAAGTCTCAGATCATTATAGAAGAGGAAAGAGAACTCTCCAGAGCTCCAAATCCCAAAACAGATGTACAGAGGGGAACGAGATGGGACAGAGCGTCCCTGAACAGAGGGTTGTGATTCAACCCAGGAGGCCGAGGGAAAAGGTAACAGAAGATCATTGAGTGAAAAATCTGAAGAAGGCTGGCGAGGCAAAAAGGAGAGACATGGGGAGGATTTAGATAGAAGGGAACTGGACCAGGTCAGACTCCCTTGAGTGTACCACAGTTGAGGAGCAAACAGGGGGCGGGGAGGGGGGATAGGAACAAGTAGACAGAGACACACACTAGAAAGGGTGGTGCAGCCTGAGATACACAGATGTATCAGAACTGGGCGGTCCCAGCTGTGCTGTGCGTGGACTCTGTCTGGGCCACTGTTCTGTCCACAGATGCGTAAGTCTCCCAGGTTTTCTCTGAGGTCTGCGACTGGTGCGTGAGTCTGTAGTTCACGGTGTTGAGCAGTTAAGATAACAGCTGATGTGTCACTAAACCTTCTGGCTTGTCACGAGCCAGCTTCCTGAAAGGGACAGTGACTCTTGGGAAAGGGCTGTAGTCCTGTGCTCAGCAGTAATGACCTTGAGAGATGGATCAAGAGAGTTTGCAGGGCTGAGGCCAGTCACCCCGCATTGCCAAAACTGCTGACAGAATACGTACAGATCACTGGATTCCATAGTGAACTCCCCACCCTGTGCCCCACTGTCAGCCCTGACATGCTGGCCTCAGACAGCCAGATCCCTCACCTCAGACCCACACTTGTGTTCTTTTATTAATCACATCTTAATGTTATTTTAATATAATATTTTATTAATTCCTTGAGAATTTCTTACATAATCAAATGCATTTGGACCATAATTACCTCCCACCCCTCTCCCTAAGTCGTCCTAGATTCACTTCCCAACCTCTGCCCCTCCCAACTTCATGCCCTTCTACCCTCACCCCTGCTCCCATCTCAGAACATGTATACAGAGTCAAACACGTGCCTGTGAGGCTCACTGCCTGTCCCTCAGGTAACTACAAATGTGTTACATTTATAGTAAAATTCATTCATTCAACAAAAAGCTCATTGATCACCTCCTGTGGGCCAAGCACGGTGAAGAGATGACTGGCCCAAATTGAGACTTACTCCATAGGCAAAAATCAATCGTGACACTGTTAACGGTGCTCCATTATGCTTGCTGACAGGCGCATGACTTCCCTCTGAGATGTTCCACCCAGCAGCTAAAGGAAACAGAAACAGAGACCCACAGCCAAACATTAGATGGAATTCCAGGAATCTTGTGGAAGAGTGAGGGAAAAGACTGAGGGACTGGAAGAGGACAGGGACTCCACAGAAAGACAAAGAGTCCACTCACCTGGACCCTTAGCGGCTCCCGCAGACTGAATGACCAACACAAGAGCAGGCATGGGCTGAACATAGGTCCCCTGCACATGGTCTTCATGGTCCCCCAACAACTGAAGCATGGGCTGTCCCTGACTCTGTTGCCTCCCTGTGGATCCCATTCCACTAGCTGGGCCGCCCTCGGTAGAAGAGGATGTGCCTAGTCCTGCTACGACTTGATGTGGAGGAAGGGGACCCAGACCCAGGGGTGGAGGAATGGGAGGAGATTCTGTGGAAGGGGAGGACAGGGGTCTGATACTGGGATGTAAAGTGAATAAATAAATTCATTAATAAAAAGAAAATAAATAAATAAAAATTGTTTTTAAAAAAGGGGAGAATTAGGGAACCAAATAGCATATGTGACTCCCTGACTCTTCCCCATGGACCTCAGTTCTAGGAGGGGAAAAGAAACGCTAAGCAAAGAAATAGATATTTTTCTGGTGGTGGTGTTTCTTTTAAAACTAGGGGAGCCGCTGTTCATCGAGTGCTTGCTGTGTAAGCCTGATAGCATGAGTTCAATCCCAGAACCCATGCAGAGGTAGGACAGGATGATCCAAAAGATTGTCCTCAGACCTACACTGTGATGCGTGCACGCACGTGCGTGCGCGCGCGCGCGCACACACACACACACACACACACACACACACCATAAACACACAATAATAATAAATGCTAAGGGCTAATGTAGAACAAGGGGCTAAAGTAGCGATCAGGGAAGCTTGCCCTGAGATCAGAGGCAAGGACCTAAAGGAAGCACCCCCTACCATCTTCAGAGTGAGAACTGGGTAGCCATTGGTAGAAATAAGGACCGGTTCAGCAGAGTATCTGGAAACGGGAAGTAAAAGTAAGGCTCATATGGCTGGAGTGAAAAAGGAAGGAAGAGAGTAGGAGCCAGGCCGCAGGTCATGAGGGTTCAGGCTTTCCCACTAGGTAGGAGCCCCCATGGGGGCTGGATGTGGCTCCCACTGTAAGAGGACTCTTGGCTGCTCCACTGTGGATGAACTATGAGAAGCCAGAGATACAGCAGAGCAAGATGGTAGGAGGCTATCCCAGAAGCCCCAGTGCGAGAGCCTGGTGGCTAGGCCTAGGTGATGGAGGCAGGGGAAGGTGGCCAAGGTTTGTTGTGAAGACAGAACCTTGGGATTTGCATGTGCTGTGAGGTAAGGCGTGCAGGTCGTGCAGGTCAACCCCACTGCTCTTATTTCCTGACAGGGAAATGAGCATAGGCAGGAAACATCACAGCTCATGATGTGGTGCACCTTCCTCAACCTGAAGCTAGACTTCCCGTGAGAGCTCCTAGGGTCGGGGATGCAGGGCGGAGTAGAGGATTCAGGAAGGTTGTCACTCTAGCTAGTGCTTGCCCTTGGCCAGCCCCAGGCTCTCAAGTGAGCTCTGCTTTACCCCGTGCTCCAATCCTCTACCATAGGTTCCACCTTCCCTAGAGCTTCAGGCCTCAGGAGACCCTGGGTCAGGAACTGTTCTCTGTCCTGCCTTGTTTCTTCTGCCTTTTCCCCCAGTCTCTGTGGTATTCTGGAGTCAGGAACATTTTTGACTGACACCCCTAAATCTCCCCCATGGTTCCCAGATAGAGCTGAACCTCAGTTCAAGCCCCGTATGTAGTTTCCCTCACTGCCGTGTACTTCATGGAGGCTAAGACTCTGACTTTCTGTGGCTGTCTAACTCCGCCTACGTGCAGACACTCTCCTCTCTGTGTAGCTGGACAGTTAATGCGCTCTGAAGTTGCTGGTTTCTAAAACTGGTTATTGACAAGCACCTCACTGAGTGCTTGAGAATCACCCAGTCCCCAGGGTCAGAGAGTGTGTGTGACCTCATGCTTCCTCTGGGACAAGAAGAAGCATTTAGGACTTGGCGAACCTCTGCGCAGCCTTTGATCACCAACGGGCTTGGAGAAGCTGTTTCAGTGTAATCAGGAAAGGTCTTCCAAACCTTCTTAACTTCTCCCATTAAGAATATGAACACTAACTCTGGCCTACAGGGACTCCAGGGAGCCTATCACACATCAGAGTGTTCAGAGCAACCCAATCCTAGCATATAAGGACTGGCTCCAAGGTGCCGTGAGACAGAGGAAAGTGAGGGAAACATCATGGTCACATACAGCTCAATTTTGGAGGTGATTTGATGGTAGGAAGATGGTCTGAAGGAATAGACAAGCCAATTGGATCCTGTAATCTGATTCAAAACAAGGGATGAGTTTATGGGTTAGGATAAAACTTAGTTCATCCTTACTGTAACAGAACTGGTATCTTAAGACAGTACCATAGAGTCAGATACATCAGAGCCAGGGAGCGAGTGTACAGCCCTGTACGCCATTCTATTGGTTTTATCTCTGTTGTTTACTCCCAAATTGTGCAAGAAAACAAAAACCAAGGGTTACTTTGTAGCAATTGACACGGTTAAGAAGACTCAGTAATTCCATGGTCATGTGAAATGGAATCAAAAATCTGGGTTACCGGGGCTGGGGATTTAGCTCAGTGGTAGAGCGCTTACCTAGGAAGCGCAAGGCCCTGGGTTCGGTCCCCAGCTCCGAGAAAAAAAAAAAAAAAAGAACCAAAAAAAAAAAAAATCTGGGTTACCGATAGGGAGCTCATCTACCAGCAGATGTAACTCTGGTGGACCCTCGGAAAAAGTCCTTACTCCCTGTGATCATCGATCTATGAACCCTACAGATTCCATAGAGGGCTTCATTGTCCCCAATGAAGTGATGGATTAGTAGCAATCGAGAATTATCAGAATCCTGTGGGCTCTTACTAAAACTAAACATATCTAGGCCCAGACACAGGGTCAAAGTTTCCAAAGGAAGGACTTTTCAAAAACTAACCATAGTGACAGGGAAGTTGGCGCCATCACTAAGCTCCACCCACTCTCTTTACCTTGAGCAGTACTCTTCCTACCTACCCAGGTACCTGCTGCTGGAATCTGCTCGTTCTTGAGGAGAGGAATTTATTAAAAACCAGAAGTGTTCATGGTAATTACAAACTTAAATCAGCCGTGTGCCAAACAGGCTACTGAGTGCTGCTTTAAGGAGAGGGAGGGGCTACTATTTTCCAGGCTACCCAGTGCTGTTCACGCTCCTGTTATCTTCAGTTGCTTTGTTCTGGTTTGTCTTTTTCAGATAGGAAGGCAGGAAATGGGGAAGAACTAATGACTTGTCCAAGGGCATCAACAGTTGGCAGAGGGGCCCTGAGGCCCTCTCTCCTTATTGTTGTAGCCTCTTACTAATGCTAAACTTACATCTCCACACCCCAACCAAGAGTCCGGTTCACACCACTACCTGACCCCAGAACCTGGAGCTCGCAGGGACTGGCAGGGGCCCACGGGTGAGGGGTGGTGGAAAGCAGCAGAGGAGAGGCAGCTGAACGCCCTGTCTGCCTGCAGGTACTGGAACTCCCTGAGCAACCTCGTGGCGTCCTTGCTGAACTCAGTGCGCTCCATCGCCTCCCTGCTGCTACTCCTCTTCCTCTTCATCATCATCTTCTCCCTCCTGGGGATGCAGCTGTTTGGTGGAAAGTTCAACTTTGATGAGATGCAGACCCGTAGGAGCACGTTTGATAACTTCCCGCAGTCTCTCCTCACTGTGTTTCAGGTATGAATTCCACTGCCATTTTCACTGGGAGGGTGGCTCAGTGGTGAAGTCAGAGGTGGGCAAGAGGAAGCCTTGAAAGGGCGGGGCGTGGAGGGCGTAATGCCAGCCTAGAATAGCCATGGAGGGCGTTTCTGTCACGTCTTGTCCCTCAGCCCTCCATGGAGCTATGTGGGTGGACTAAAACAAAACAACCTCTAATCGATCCGTTTACAAATGTTTGTGTGGCCGTGGTACCCATAAGCCACATCAGCCATGTCCTTGCCGCTGGAAGAATTAGGGCTGGTCCAAAGCCATACTTTCATGAATGCTTTGGCATACGACAGACCTGGAATAGTGTGTATTTGGGTTTAAAAGTAGGTAAGAGGGAATAGTGTGTGTATATTGCTAAAATCTTAACAATGGCACCTAAAGATTCTGTTTAATAGTCTTGGGTGTGGCCTGTCAGTGTCCTCAAGATCGCAATCACCTGATAGTGCCACCCAGGGAACTAGTAAGGGCCATCTCTTTTACCCTCTGTAAAGAACAGCATACTGTGTTGACCACAGAGCCTTTCCATTTGCTAGTGGCCCTGCACTTTGTGGGTTGTAGTTCTTAAGAATAATTGGGAGCCAGAACAAGGACAAAATGTGGAAAGGAGACTTGGGACGTTTCTGTTAAGACAGTGGGACAGGGCAGGAAGGGTAGGGCAGGGGAGTTTGGGGCTTTGCTGTTGGTCTAACGCTGTGTCCCTTATTGGTGGGAATGTGTCATTCAGATCCTGACCGGGGAGGACTGGAATTCGGTGATGTATGATGGGATCATGGCTTATGGCGGCCCCTCTTTTCCAGGGATGTTAGTCTGTATTTACTTCATCATCCTCTTCATCTGTGGAAATTGTATCCTTTGGTGCTGATGCTGCCCCAACCCTGCTGCCCCTCTCGGCCTTTAGCACAGTGCCATGCGCGTGCTCCAAGGCCCTGGTTGGGGCTCTGTGCTGTGGCTGCCCAACCATAGACTAGCTAGGCAAGACCGCTCTTGGAAGGAAGTGTGGCCTGGCCTAGGATCACTTCAGCAGTGGTGTGGGTCTGGGTGCAGGCTGCAGCTGGGACACAGGAGACAGTGCACCACACAGTTCTGAACTGGGTCACCCCTCTCTAGGAAGTGTGTTCTGCTCATAGTCTAAGTGAATGAGGCCCCCAGGCACTGTGATCTGTGCAGCCAAACTTTCTCTGGCTTGGATGAAATACGCCTGGAGGTATGTGCCCTGCTCACTCTGGAGCTATTGAATCTACTCAGACCTCCACCCTGTGCGTTCATCAGTTCCCTCCCTGTGAAGCTGTTCTCAGCGCTGAAGTCATAGGCCATGCTGCACAAGTTACCAAGGGGACCTGATAGCTCCTTCCCTGTCTGAGTCGGGGACAGGACCCCAGGGCCTCTCGCCCTTGTTTGTTTCTCCTCTCCCACTGTCTGAGCCTGTGAGAGTGGAGTCCGGAGCTGGGTGATAAAATGGAAACACTCTAGCCTGAAATTTGAGTTAAGTTCTCAGTTTCTGAACTTCAGAAATCAAGAACACTATGCCACCTGCAGGCAAAATTGGCATTCTATCCTCTGGGTGACCTCTAGCACACCAAAGGCCTTCCTCCTCGGTGTGTCCACCGTGTGAGACAGGCTGGGCCATCCCTATCCAACAATGCAATATCTGGACCCTCTGAAGAGCCTGTAGGTTGCATTAGGTAGAAATCCACAAGAGCACTTCATAGACAAAATTATTAGAGGTTTTTTATGAAGTAGATGTCAGAGTCTGCGTAAAAGATGTATTTAAATCAGATGTCTATAAATCAGATGTGTATATAAATCAAATGTACTTTAGGCCCTGTGCTCAAGATAAATCCCATCATGATTTATTTCAAAATTTGAAAAATAAATTGAAATCTGAACACTTCTTGCTCTAAGCATTCTGACACCCTTATCTGAACTTGCCACAGGCTGACAGGAAGTGCTGCTTACACAGCCTCACTAAGAGGCTGGGATAGTGCACCGCATGCCCCTCCTATGCTCCAAGGTCAAGGGTCAAGGACCAGTAGTCTTCTAGAGCGAAGCCCTCTTCTGTGGAGTTTTAGCTCTGCGTAGGAAGAGATGTGACTTTATGAATGCCCTGGGCTGGGTGTGGGGTTTAATGACCTAAGACCTTTCCAGCTATCCCCTCTTTGCGGTTCTCTGGCCCATAGTGTTTCTATTGGTGAAAAAGCAGGACTTGACAAGGTGGGAGAGACGGGCAGATGACTGCTTAAGTGAAGAAGTCTCAAGGCTGGCCAACTCTAGTCAGACTCTCTAGGGGGTGTTGTATGCATGGGTTCACAATAAAAGCTGACAGAGGTTCTAAGCCATCTCTTTGGTGCCCTGTTCTGGTGAACAAACAAGTCTTAAGAGCAGTCTCCCAGAGATGGTGCTGCCTGTAATGTCAGTCAGAGACAGGTACTTCAGTGGTAAAAACAAACAACGAAGTCTAGCAATAGAAGCACGAGGCAGGGCTGGTACTTCAGACCTACCCTTCTCCCATCCACCAAGCCAGCCTTGTCTCAGCCACTTAGAAAACTCCAAATAGTAAGCAGGATGGTCGGGAAAGAGGAGAATCGGCCTGTCCTGGGCAACTCTTATTTCTGCATGCGTATACTCTCCCCAACCCCCGTGCCCTTCATGCTTCCCAAAACCAAGGGTCGTTTTCTTTAAGAGTGGACACAAACAGATATCCTACTGAATGTGTTCTTGGCCATTGCGGTGGACAACCTGGCTGATGCGGAGAGCCTGACCTCTGCCCAAAAAGAGGAAGAAGAAGAGAAGGAGAGAAAGAAGCTGGCCAGGTAACCCTCTAAGCTTAGAATGCCATCCCCACTGGTTTGGGAGAAAGGGCTGGTGCTCCTCTGGTGGGCATCCTGGCTGAGCGAGGTTCCTGCAGGAATTTGACTTCTCCTAAGGCTCCTAGACATTGCTCTGTAGTCTCTGCAGAGGTGGTGCATTTCCCCCACCAGTGCAGGAAGTGAGGAGCAATTATTTGGGAAGAGAAGCCATGGGAACACAAGGAGAGAAGGGAAAGCCACCTTCAGAAGAAAACCCAACTCCATCTCAGAAAACGATGCTTTCAGAAATAGATCCTTTTGTACTATTGGGGTCCTAGGAAGACAATATAAGGTTCTATATTCCATCCCATAATTATCTAGCAAGGGCAGTCATATGCCACGTCTCTGCTGGACACTGAGCAGAGGGCCTTTAGGACTCAATCGTAAGTAAGACCCAGAATCCTCTGATTTAATGGGTGAACAGCCAAGGCTCTGGATGAGATCAGATGTGTGCCAGATAACCAGAGCTTAACCTGTGGAGCTTACGGTGGAGCTGCAAGTCAGATGTGTCCTAGAGAAAAGATAACACGGGCCCAGAGCTGATCTTGCTGCCCCTAGAAGCCCACAAAGCAGCTCCTAGCTGCACTGTCCACTGTCATTCCAGTAAACATTCCTTTCTGGGTTTTTTCCCTGCTGACCGGCCAGGACTGCCAGCCCAGAAAAGAAACAGGAGGTGATGGAGAAACCAGCAGTAGAGGAGAGCAAAGAGGAGAAAATTGAGCTGAAGTCCATTACAGCAGATGGAGAATCCCCGCCCACTACCAAGGTGAGGGGCTTACTGAGGAGTTCAGGGGCCATCGCAAAGTCAGGGAGGGTCTTCCTTGTCCTTTACCTGAAGGAAAGAAGGAACGGGTGAGGGGAGAAGAGGGTGACAGGCAGAAGTGAAAGGAAAGAAAACACTGGTAAACCCTCAGCCTTTCCTGGTGCTCTGAGTGTTGCTACCAGGTTCAGGGACAAAGGTGCACATTTTTTTAGCTCAGCCCTGAGCTATGATGTCATTCCAAGGCTCCTCTCAGCTCAAGATCCCTGGCACACATCTAACTGAATTCTTCTTCCTCCCTTGGTTGCTTAGATCAACATGGATGACCTCCAGCCCAGTGAAAATGAGGACAAGAGTCCCCACTCCAACCCAGACACTGCAGGTACCTTTATACTTCTGACCCTGAGACTTCGGGTACAGACTCAGCTGTGGGGGAGTGGCCAAGCACTGAGGATCATGGGGCTAGTTCCCCTCCCAGCCCCTTCACCACGAAGCATCTCACATCTGGACTTCAGTATTACCGGCTGCCATCTGAGGGAAAGGCTCTTCCTGGTTTTCTCATAATCATATTAAGAGAGACAATACCACATTTGAAGAAGGCTTTTAAAATTATAATTACTTTGACTTATTCTTTTTTAAATTGCTGTTTTAATGGTTTTTTAAGAGGTTTAGTTCCCCCATCAGTGCTAATTCAGTGTGTGGGCCGTGTGGAATTGGGGTAGCTAACATTTCCATCATGGTTAACATATTTAAAATATTTATTAGCCTGTGATAATTGCACATCTCTTTGGAGTGCAAAGAGATATACTTATCCACGTATGATATACACTGATCGAATCAGGTAATTAACATTTCTATATCCCTATTTTTGGAGACTTTGAACATCTCTTACCTAGTTCTTCATAAAATAAGTACCAGGCTACTGTGAACTCCAGGCTCATCCCCGTCCACTGTGGGCGGTAGAACTCATTCTGTCCGCGTGAGTGTGAGTGTGAGTGTGAGTGTGGTGAGTGTGAGGAGTGTGAGTATGATCTGCCCCTCAGCTTCTTCCACCCTAAAAGGGTCGTCACGTTTTCCACTTGTGTTCTCTTTTCACTCAAAAAAAATTTTTGTTAAAAAAATATTTTTATTTTTTATGTGTACTGGTGTTTTGCCTGCATGAATATCTATACACCGTGTGCGTGCGTGGTGCCCACAAAGGCCATAGAAGGCATTGAATCCCTTTGGAACCGGGATTATAAATGGTTGTGAGCCACCATGTGTCTAATGGGACTTGAGCCTGGGTCCACTTAGACCTAGTGCTCATAACCTCTGAGCTATCTTTTCAGCCATACCCAAGGAAATTTTATGCAACTTCAAGTATATAGGTATATAAAATACAAATTAAATATGTTCTAATAGTAATAAATTTCATGAAGAACTATCATAAAACAATTCTCCCATATACATATAATTTTACCAGCTATTAAAGACTAATGCAAATTTTCATACTAAAGAGATCAATAGACTCATTTTTATATAAAGAAACAAATTTGGCTGAATATTCCAAGCTGCAGGACACAGAGCATCTTCAATATTTCTCACAATTGATCAATATTTTATTTTAAATTGCCAGTGATAATACAATTCCATATAAAACTTAGTATAAAACAATAGGCCTGTGCTTAGGGCCAGATATAGAAATTGTTAGAAATGTCATCCTAATCCCAAACCAAAGTTCATTTCATAATTTTTTAATGACACCAGTCAGTGACTCGATCAGCAATTCTTAAAATCTAGTATTCTAACACATGAAGATTCGAGGATAATTTGATCCTTACAATAAAGGAACAACAATAGTAAAATTTTACCTGTTTCCCACAACTGAACCATTATGATTCGACAACTGCAGAAGATTCTGTGTGTACCTTACAGTTGGCAGTGGCTTTAAATCTGAGTCGCAGTGTCTCAGGTGGTCCTTGCTAGCATAGCATGGGTTGGTGGCACGCACAGTGGAAGCGCACGCTAGGCGTTAGAACCTAGGCCACGGTGAAGCTGTGTAACACGTGAGTAAGTGCTTCAGAGCCTCTCCGACTTGTCTCATGTCTCACCTTTGCTTTTGAACTCTATCCTGGCAACTGCACATTCATAAACCGTTCACTACGGGCAAAGTTTTTATAACCCCCACATTTATTTACGATACCCCTTATGGGGTCATGACCCACAGCTTAAGAAGCTGCGCTCCCGGGGCTGGGGATTTAGCTCAGCGGTAGAGCGCTTACCTAGGAAGCGCAAGGCCCTGGGTTCTGTCCCCAGCTCCGAAAAAAAAAAAAAAAGAACCAAAAAAAAAAAAAAGAAGAAGAAGAAGAAGCTGCGCTCCCAAGCCACCATTGTGTTTTAAGGTCTCAGTGCACCGTGTGTATTGCTATTGCTGTCAACTTGCGTATTTGATTAGTATAGCATATGCTGCTGCATTATGCTCACCTAATAATAGTCAATCCGAAATCCATCTTGTCATTACCCAGGAGGCATTGCTCACTATGAGGACAGCTGCCATCACAGATGTCCCATTTGTGGCTCCATAAAATGCTTTCAGGTCTCTCATTGCAAAAGGAACTCTTGCTGACTACATGCTGTGCCTCTGTCTGACTCGTGACTGACAGGCTGTCTCCTTTTGGAGGGTTTTGAGGTCGGAGGTCCTGGCTCTCCTTCACCATACACATTCCCAGCTTCTGGAAGCCCCATCCTGGCATAAGCCTTAGGCTTGCTTCCTCGAGATGACAATCTGTCACCAACTCCGAGCTTGAAGTCAACAGACAGCAAATGATTGTGGATTTGAATGACCTTTCTTCTCCAAAGGTCAGGCCGCGTTGGGCTGGAAACCCAGGGAGGTGGTGGAGAATCACGTTTTTTTTAAAAGCAAAGCCATGAGTCCATGTTGCTCTGCCTCCACTGGTTTCCTACTGGGCCTCCAAGAGTGTGATAGGCCTCTTCCCTGGAAGCTCCCTTTCTCCTCCACCCACCCACCTTCCCTTCTTCCTGCAGGGGAAGTGGGATTTGGTGAGTGTGGCCTCACATATAATGAAGAGCAGGGTGTGTCCAGAGTTTGATGCCTTAAAACCCTCAAGGGTTTATGTGGAAGGCTGCATGGAATATTAAAGACTTGCTAGAAACAATGACTCGACGTAATGGAAAGATGTCGTCTAGGTCTTCAATAAACAATTTCTATGTTAAAGTGAAGTTTTTGAGATAATGGGGAGAATGTGGACTAGGAGCTAAATTATTTTAAGTAGGTTTTAGTTAATCATGTTAGTGTAAAAATGTGGCGATTCTGTTTCGAAAATACTACAGTGTTTGTGTCTAGAGTCTGAAGTATTTAGAAGTTGCTTTACAAACACTTCAGCAATCTCCTAAAGTGACAGCAGAAAGGATAAATAAAACTGGGAGATCAGGCAAATGGTAAGAAATGATGAGAGCAGACAGACAGACAGAGAGAGCTACTCTACAAGTCTCTCTACCCCTGTGTATATTTTTTAAAGTTTAAATAAAATTACAGCAAGAGAACACACCACTTTTGGCCCCAAGAAGGGCCCATCGCAAGCTGCTGTGGCCCGTAGGTCGCAGCCCCATGTACAGTTGGGGAGCTGAGAACAATCTGAACTAGAATCTTTTCACAGACATTCCCAGCTGCAGCCAAGCTTGAAGCCCCCACCACAAACTTCTGCACGTCAAGGGCCATGGCAGAGCTCCTAGTCTGTGACAGTGATTTTGAGCTGTATTGTTCTAGGCTGATAGAGTGTTGACATTTGCCTTCATTTTTCTTGGTCCTTGCATCCCTTTAATTTTCCTGATGGTCAGCTTTCTGTCATTGAGGAAACACCAGAGATAGTGTACTCTGTAAGTAGGAAAGCCTGACTCATTCACAGAGTCAGAGGCCGAAGTCTGTGGCCATCTGAAGGGGTAGCACGGGCCTTTGGCAAGGCAACATAGGTCAAAGGTGGGAGCCTGTGGTTATGTTGCTTACGAAAGTATGGAGGATTCGACGTTACCAAAACAAAGGGCTGGCGGTGTGGCTCAGCAGGTAGAATGCTTGTCTGTAATCACAAAGCTCTGGTTCTACCATACGCAGACCTCATGGGCACCATATAAACAGATGTCATAACACAAGCATTTCGCACCAGAACTTGGGAGACAGGACGGAGGGATGGGTGAGAAGTCACTGCTTGAAGCCCAAGCACTCAGGGCCCTGGGATGAAGGCTACTCTCTGAAGCACATTTTCTGGGAAAATATGGTGGGGTTTTGTTTGATTTTGGATGTTTGTTTAGTTGGCCAGAATTTTTATGAAATTTTTGTTTATGTTTTCTGCTTTTTGTTTGTGAGACAAAGTCCTACTAAAGAATTCTGGCTGACACTGCAGACCAGGCTGGCCTTAAACTCAACCAGAGATCACCCTCCCCTGCCTCCTGAATTCAGAGAGGGGTTTGGGTCTTTTTGGTCATTTGGTTGATTGGTTGGTTGGGGTGTTTTGTTTTGTTTTGTTTTGTTTGTTTTGTTTTGTTTTGAGGAGGGTTGTCTTTTCTTTGGTTGGTTTGGTTTTTGTCTTTTGAGTTGTTTTTTTTTTTTAGTTTTAAGTATAATTTGTTAATCTTATAAGGAATATTTTTATTAAAGTTATTCCTTGACAGTTTCATCCATATATAATGCATTCTGGTTAGTCTCACCTCTTTACCCTCTTCGGTTCCCTCCCACCCTTGTTAGTCCCCTCCCCTTTCCCCTACAAGCACCTTTCTTATATCCATGTCTCTACACTGACATCCTGTCAGCTCTGCACAGAAGGCAAGGAAGGGATGCTCAAACATGGAGAGCATTAACCTACCCCAAAGCACATGGCATTGCAGCTTTCTGGGACCCAAGAAATAACCACACACTGGATGCCTTCTCCCTCACTTAAAGTCTGACATCAAGTTTTAGGGGAGCCATCCTCATCCTGTCCACTCTATGACAAACCTTTGCTTGCCCCTTCCTAATGCCTTCTGGTAGCCAGAAGTACTCACCTTACAGACCAACCATGCTAATCTCTGTCTGTTTTTATTCACATGGCCTTCTAACTTGCGCGAGCCTTGAAACCTTCTTGTAAGCGCAACTATCATTAGATGGATGGCCCGGCAGACTAATCATAATTGATTGTGTCCGCAAAGACACTGTTTCTAAGATCGTACTCTGGAATTCTGGGTGCGCATGGAGAATGAGAGTCACCACACTGAAGTGGCTAGCCAGGAGGTGATAGAGATTCAGATCAGGGAAGGATGAGACTGAGAAGGAGGCTAAGCACTGATTTCATACGCTCGGCATCTGTCCTGTGGGTAGAGATGCGAGAGATGACGCTTCCACAGCTCCAGCTGCATGCCAGACAGTGTTCTGAAATATTGTGCACCATTACTACCATTCCGTCCTAGGAGGAGCTCAGCACGGGGGGGACCAGATGCAAGGGCCATATTCAGAAAGAAACGGGGCCATGATTTAGATAAAGGCATTTCTGGAGCATCCGGGTTACTGCTGCCTTTGCCAGATTCCAAGAACGTTTGACCAGAAGCACATACAGAGCCTTCTCCCACAGATGCTGTGAGGCAAGCTAAATAGGAACGGTTCGCCTTCGATTTCCCCAAGTTGTGCCGCTGGCTAGAAGAGCAAAGGAACCCCTTCACTTGATGTCAGTGTCTAGCATCAGGATGTAGGGCCTCTTGTCGTTGCCTAAGCTCTACTCTCCCTGCCTTGTTTTCTGAGAAATGGGGGTGAAGTATAATTTGTTAAGTTTTTAAAAGTGAATTTTAATTAAATTTGTTGTGTGACAATTTTATGCGTGACTATAGTGTGTAGTGCATTCTGGTTACTCTTACCCCACCCCCACCGCTTCTGCCTCCCTCCCACCTCCATCATACCTGCCCCCTTCCCTACATTCATGTCTTTTTGTTTGGTTCCCTGAGCTTAGTCAGAGCTGTCTATGCAGGACCTAATCAGAGCTGCCTGTGTGACAATGGTATTAGAGGTCTCCATTGCAGCCTGGTGGGCTCTTCCGTGGGTATACAGCTGAAAAAGCCAGTGGAGCCCGTAGTTCAGCAGGGAGAAGTAGGGCTCACAAGTCTCGCCCCATCCATGATTGATTAATGATAGGCCCAGTCTTACGCAGGCTGTGTAAAGGCAAGTTCAGCTGCCGTGGGGCCCTGCGTGCAGTGCTTGTCATACCCAGAAGATAACATCCTGCAACTCCTAGGCTACCTTCAGTCTCACGGAATCCTTCCACCCCTGAGTCTTAAATATAAATGTCCTACTTAGGGCCGAGCACATACGGCAACCATGAGCCTCTGCGTTTACTACCATCCATTTCCGTTAAAAGATTCTCCGATTATGGCTGAAAGGAACGTTGGTTTCCAGGCATAAAAATAAATATTTAGAAGGCAGTTTGTGGCCATGTCAGTTCAGCTATGAGACAATAGTAAGTCCCCTCGTTTGATCAGTGGGTATTCAAAAACAGAATTGTCCATAAGGTATTCCACAAGTGAGCTAAGCCATCCCCTTTACTTGGCTACAGCTAATATCAATGCCTGGGTTTACCCAGCCTGTGCTCTAGCACCTTCCAACAAGGGTAACCAGTCATCTGGGGTTTTTTTTCTCCATACTAGGGGATTTCTAAGCATGTGGGGTTTTCAGTTTTGAATCCAGAACAATTTGTACATATCGCTGGTTAGGACATATCGCTCATCCTACTTACAGCCCCTAGGACTATATACTTCCTGCAACGTCTGTCTCTACCAGAGGCGGCCTTGGATGGCCCCAAGGGAAGGGGCAGAGCATCTGCCTCGATTAGCATCTCATCGTTCAGCAGCACCAGCAATGATGTCTTGATCCTGCAGCAGGATGTGTCGGGAAGTGGGCACAGAGGTGGGAGTGAGTGGCGGGGGTGCTGAGAATGGAGCTTTTCTCTTCCTCGTAGGTGAAGAGGATGAGGAGGAGCCTGAGATGCCTGTGGGCCCACGCCCCCGGCCCCTGTCTGAGCTGCACCTTAAGGAAAAGGCAGTCCCCATGCCGGAAGCCAGTGCATTTTTCATCTTCAGCCCAAACAACAGGTGTGTAAGGAAAGGCAGGGAAAAGGAACTCTGTTTCTTCCTATAACCAAGCCTAGCACTTGCCTGTGTCCAACCTACAGGAGCAGCGTGGGTGCTCCCAGCTCCTCACAACTTATGTGGAGAGTCCTGGATTGTAAATCAGTTGGTCTACAGTTACTCCCCTCTTCGGGTTTGAGTGCGTGAAGCATTCCTACTTGGACAGTGGTTGCCTTTCATACTTCACACTGAGACATCATAGGCTAAGCAGGACTGAAATTGTCCAGCTTGTGTATCAGGACCAAAGGGACGGGCTCCTGAGGCCCGAGTGGTACCCCATCTTTCCTGACACATCTTTCTCTCCCTCCTTCCCACGTAGGTTCCGCCTGCAGTGCCACCGCATTGTCAATGACACGATCTTCACCAACCTCATCCTCTTCTTCATTCTGCTCAGTAGCATCTCCCTGGCGGCTGAGGACCCCGTCCAGCACACCTCCTTCAGGAACCACGTATGCACTCCATTTTGTTCTGTGCACCCTGTCCTGAGAGTGGAGCAGGCCCACAGCTGCTGCTGCCTTCCTTGCTCAGTTAGGAGGCCTGTTGTGAACCTCATAATCTGTAGACATTGATGATTCCCTTAAGACATTAGGGCTTTGACAGAAAACCCAGCCTGGGATTTTTCACTAAACAAGTGAGCATGTACCTAAATGCATCTGGCTAGTTGATAATGGACAGTGGTCAGGCATCTTGTTGCCTGTGGATGTTCCCCAGGAAGCTCAAGTTGCCTGGAAGTCAGCGATGAGGCCCCTGGTCTCATGCCCTGCTCCCATTCCTCTGACCAAGGAGGAGCGTTGGCAACTAGGTGCCAATGGTATGGCTGACACTGTAAGAAAACTGCGATCATCTTTGATAGTGGGAGTCTGATTGGAGCTACCCAGGGTTCTGGCGATCAATATTAAATACTAAAATAAGAATTACTAGACCTCAAACGCCCAAAGCTTTATTAAATCTCAGCCACACAGGCATGAGGAAAAGAGCCACTGCTCCAAAGCCATATCCATAATCAAAGCTCTCAGCTCTGGGATCCTGCCTGTTCCAGGCTGTATTGCTGAGGTCAGCAGGAATGACCTCAGCTCTGGTCCATCTCCCAAGATGAAATCAAGTATCAGTCAGCTTGTCCTCAACCTGGGCTGACCTGGAGGCCCAAGGCCATGACAGCATATTTCAGTGGCCCTGCAAAAACAAACCCGTTCACTGGTCTTTTGACCAACATCCATGGTCCACTCTGGGTTTGTGAGTAAATTGGGTTGATGAGAGAAGCATCCAAGTAGATGCTGCTCACACCCAGTTCCGGCTGAGGCCTGCCCTGGAAGCTCCCACACCTGCCTGCAGACACCACACCGAGCCAGAGCCACCTGTGCTAGCCCCGAGTGGGAGCTAATGTTGTGAAGTCTTTCCTACCTGTCTCCTCACCTGTCCCCGTGTGCAAAGGCTCTGGTGGTGTGGTGGGGGTGGGAATGCACCTTGTTTTGAAGTGCTTTTCCTTTTCTGGTGAACATCCACTGACCTCTCCCCCTGCCCTGCTTGTGCCCCGCCCCCCCACCCTCCCCATCCTGTTTGTTTCTGTTTTGCAGATTCTGTTTTATTTTGACATTGTTTTTACCACCATTTTCACCATTGAAATTGCTCTAAAGGTAAAGCCCCACCCCCTCTCTCTTCCTTCCTCTCTCTGCCAGTCCCAGCTCTCGGCTGCTGTCTGTCTTGTCGCTAACACATGCTCCTGTTGGTGTTGGGTGCACTCTCAGAGCCACTAATCCAATTCTGCTTATTTTTCAGATCCTAGGCAATGCAGACTATGTCTTCACTAGTATCTTTACATTAGAAATTATCCTTAAGGTAATGCTCCCCTGAGCCATGTGTCTCTGTCTCTCTGTGTTTCCGCTCTGTCTGGCTGACTCTTCTGTCTCCTTCACTCTCTGACTCTTGTGCTTCACTTCATGCTACCACTTAGTCCCAGCTCCGATGAAAGTCACATGCTGGCTGTGTCACCACGGGTGCTGTCCCATCACTGGCCGAGCATGGTGGCTGTCAGCAGTGCTCAGCTCGCCTGTACCTTCTCCAACCAGTCCGGTGGCTGAGCCCTACTTGAAATTCTCTCTCCCTCCTCCTGCATAGAGGAAATGCCACACAAACTCTAGAAAGGCAAGACCTCTGGAGCATGAAGGAGTCACTTTGTCCCCTCTCTTTGGAGGCCTGTCATCCACACCTTCCTCCCCACCAAAGCAATCAGAAGAGCTGAGCAGAAACTGGGGCCATGCCACACTAATGGTGGACCTGAAGCAGGATTGGCAGCCAGCGTCCTAACTGGATCATAAGACAACTAGAGATTGTCTTTAACCTTTGGTAACCTGCTGCTCTAATCCCCTGGTAACCTGCAGCTCTGATGAGAGGCCCTGTTACATATATGTCTGCACCTGTAAATCAAAGCATGGCCTTGATGGTGCACCCAGGACGTAGGACCTTGGGTATTGTTGGCTTCTCTCTGGGCAAGGTAGAGATTCTTCACCTTTGCACAGAACAGAAGGGTCAGAGTCTCTGAGCACAGGCTTCAGCTTAAACATCTTCCCGGGACACTTGCCTGAGATGCCCTCTCCCAAGGAGCTCAGGCCTCTCTTCAGCTCATCCTTGGGGTAGATACAAGCTGATGTCCACCCCGTGCACCAGTGCCAGCAACAGGCCTTTCTTTCCCTGATGAAACCCTCATATCCTGCCCAGCCTTATAGTGGGCTTGACATTTCTGCCTCATCCAGATACAACTTGAGTTGGGAGTTTCTGTGCGCCTCCCAGGATGTCCTCACACCTCGGATGCTCTGTTTTCTGACCCTTAGCTTCCCTTGCTCGCCAGCTGCGTGGCTCAGGATTTTTCTTTCCTGATCAGAGTGTTGATGGGGGACAGCGTCCCTTTCTGTGATGAGCTGCTTTGCTGTTGTACCCTAAGCTCAAGGTTGCATGCCGGTACCGAGAGGTCTTTCCCGGGACACAAAAATCTCTGAGGCCCAGTTCTCAGGAGCCCATGCCGAGCTTCACTTGAGGATTTCAATGGTGCTTTCTCCTTAGGATTGCCATGCAAGCAAAAATTCTCTCACGCTTTGCCATGGCAAGCCCTTCCCCCTACTTCTTCCTTCTTCTGCTTCCAGTCTCTTTTTATGCTTCACTGTGCTTCTGAACACCCCTCCCGGCATCCCCTCTGCTCCCCATGCCTCCCGCCCCTGGGTTTGTCCACCCAGCTGGGGGTGGGTGGCCCTATATCATGCCAAGGCACTGACTGTGATGGTGCCCAGAGCTTCATTTGCTCTAAGGGACTATTGAAGGAGCCGAGCCATGTGTCTTTAAGAGGACAGGACAGGTTAGAGCACGGCAGTTAGTCTGATTAATGGAGAGGACTGTTCCATAGAAGGAAAGCAGACTCAGAACCAGCTGTGGAAATGGCAAAAGTGAGGAGGTGGTTTCTCCCTAGAGGCACGCCATGTCTGAGCTGTCTAAGATTTGATTGTAAGAGACAGCTTGCTCTCCAGCTCAAAGGACTTGGAAGCTGTGTCTCATCCAATTTCTTTCTTGGTATATAGATGCTTAGTCTCGGGCCTTTCCTGAGAAATGCCTTTCAGGAAGCAGGGACCAGGTGGGTGACCCTCAGTAGCACAAGCTAGAAGGCCACTTGTATAGCTACCTGGTTGTGGCATTTTCTGGCACCATGAGTCCACATAGACTTGAAAAAAAAGTTCTGTCTTCCAAGTATCTGCTTTTCTCATAACCATTCTTACTCTGGCCTTGCCTGTGTACATAACCCATTGCTCTCACCCATCATTCTCACGCATTCTAAAGGGCTGGTCTACTTCTAGGGTCCAGACAAAACAAGCCCAAAGTCAGGAGACAGAAACTGTGCTGTGAGCCACATTATCCCCCTGTCCAGAACTATCTGGTGAATATGAATTATGGCAGCCGTTTAATTCTACTCTCTGGGGCCCAGGTCTTCACAGAGACCCAGGCCAGTGAGGCCTCCAGATTGTGGCCATTGGGAGAGCTCTATAACCATGTTACCCTAGAACCTTTGATGTAATCGCCCCACTTCTAAAAGCTGCCGCAGAACACAGCTTCTCCGGTCCCCCGTGATCTCCTGCTGCAGGAGATAGATGGCAAGAATTAGGTCGCGAGAGCTATTTTTGCCAATTTCCCCATGCTGGCTTTTGTGTTAGTCTTTGGGTGTCCCACCCTGGACACGCTCTGATTCCAGAGAGGAAATCTGGACTCCAGATGACCAGGAAACTTCTCTTGGTCTCTCGACCATCAATTCCTAGTTTTTTCCTTAGGCAGATGCTTCAGGGCCTGTAGCTTTACACCGGCTCATCCTGGGTATCATGAACCTTTACTTCAGTCAGCAAAGTGCGAACACACAGTTTCTTACAAGCAGTGTTACCACAGGAGGCGACGGTAGCCAGATCCTGTAACAAAAACCTTACACGGTCTCGTTTTGAACATTTTCAGAGAATGTTCCCTTTGTTTTGCTGTCTGATTCTTTCGAGAAAAAAAAACATGAAATACCACTCATACTTTATAGATAAGGACACAACTTCCTTTGTACAGGAAGAATACATATTTCTAACCCAAGTTATAGCAAGGGAGAATGCATCTGTGGAGCACACCCTGTGTGGAAGCATGTCCTAAGTGTTTTATATATAACTACTCCATGACACAAGCCATGAGACCAGTGTCACCGTTATCTCGATGTAGAGACGAGGTGAACAAGCCACAGGAAAGTTAACTTTCTCACGTGAAGTGCTTGAAATACAGCAGAGTTGGGATTTGAGTCCAGGGCATCCGGAGCCCATGTTTTCCATCACTGTACCGTGCCCCTCTGAACATAGCTCCTACTCTTTAAAGGACCCCAGATACAGCCTAGAAACCAGACTGTGACACTAAGCTTACACAGTTGTCAAAGATCCTAAGCACCACAGAAACCGGGGAGGAGAGAGAGGCTGAGGACAGTTATTAGGAGAACTCACTAGACTCTGAGGAGAGCTAACCAGCTTGCAGAAGAAGGAGATTTTCTAGAGTATAAGGTTATTTTAGTGGTGAAGCCAACTAAGTCCTGGATAAATCAAGATGGTTGGATACCCATCTGGGCACGTCTCATCCTTCCCTTGATGCCACTGTCTCTGCAGGCCCTGAGGGTAAAATGTGGACAGGAAGTTAAGGGAGTGTGTATAGTGGAAACATAACCAATAAGAAGCAGCGAAAGGGTCCCAAGGGCTGGCACCGTGGTGGCCTGGGGATGGAGGACAGTGGAACGTTACAGAAGCGTGACAGTGTCAGTCTGACAGGCTTTGGGTTGAAGGACCTGACACTTGTCCGGAGCTGGGGAAGTTCTTCGGTGGTTGAGTGAATGGCTACGGGGTTTCTTGGCACCGTGTCTCCTTCGGTCCTTCCTGCTGTCACCGTGCAGTGCTTGGGCTCTTCCCTGGGGATGCTGATGCTGT
Source organism: Rattus norvegicus (assembly GCF_021556685.1). Classification (NCBI taxonomy): domain Eukaryota; kingdom Metazoa; phylum Chordata; class Mammalia; order Rodentia; family Muridae; genus Rattus; species Rattus norvegicus. Next base: position 153,888,074 of record NC_141537.1, on the reverse strand, counting down.
AGTCAGGAAGCGTGGTGTCTGAATGTTGTCTCTGAGGCTTGGGCAGGTCACTCACTCATGTTCTCTGCCTCCCTGCAGATGACTGCTTACGGGGCTTTCCTGCACAAGGGCTCTTTCTGCCGAAATTACTTCAATATCCTGGACCTGCTGGTGGTTAGCGTGTCCCTCATCTCCTTTGGCATTCAGTGAGTCCCTCTTCCCAAGATGGGAGCAGGCAGCTGAGGAGGGGTGTCAATGAAGTCAGCAAAATCCTGGGGCCGGGGGCGTGGGGAAGGCTTCCTTCTGTGACTATGATTGATTGGGGTGGTGGCTAAAACAGCCCACGGTGTTTGTTTGATTCTTCCCCCTCCTCCCCATCTTCCTCCTCTTTCTCTCCTTCCTCCCTCTCTTCCTCTTCTCCTCATTTCTCCTCTTCTCCTTCTTCTTCCTCCTTTCTTGTGGTATTTGGGATCGAACACTGGGTCTGACTTGCTAGGCAAGTGCTCTACCGTTAAACGACAGTCACAGCTCTTTTTACTTTTATTTGGCATGGGTCACACTAAGTTGCCAGGGCTGGCCTGGAACTTACAATTTTCCTGCTTTAGCCTCCCATATAGCTAGGTTTATAGGCCTGCACCACCAGGTCCTGTTTAATTTCTTTTATCTGTCTCTTCTGTAATCCGACACGTGGGATATATTGATACACCAAGATTTGTTTAAATGTCTAGATTTTTGTCATAGCAGGTACAGGCCCCATTTTAAAGAGACAGATATCTGTATTCCCTTTCTCCACCTGAGTCTCTCTCACTGTGCTTCAGCCCTGAGGCTGCTCTACAGCTGCCCAAATCTGCCATTGCTATGACTACCCTGGCCTAACTCAGCCTCTTTCCACGATTCCCTCCTCTGCCCTCCATCCAAGAGTACACGCACACACTCACGCGTACACACACATGCACCACAGAGAGAGAGAGAGAGAACTGGGGAGTGTACACACTTGTGATATAGAAAGGAAAGGGAGAAGAGAGAGACTGAGAAGGAGGGGCTGGGGAATACTGATTCTTAATCTTAGCTGCACAGAGGAACCTTCTGGGGAAATTACGAAGAATCTACCCCTGGAGATGTTGATGGACTGGTACAAGCCATGAGCTCTAAAACTCTCCAGCCTGATTCCCTCTAAGGTCAAGTGTCAAACCTTGCTCAGGCTTGAAAGAAATTTGACTCTGAGTGTCTGTCTGTTCTAACAGCTGTGCTTATTAATTGTACACTTTGAGTTTTAAAACATTTTCGCATATGCAGTCTTTCATGGTGTACACATACACACACACACACACACACACACACACACACACACACACCACACCTACCTAATAAGGTGCTCAAGGAAATGCTATATAAATGGCTATCATAAAATCTGGTTTTCAGGACATTAAGAGATTTATCAAAGGTTATATATACCAAACAGAGAAAGGCTTGTACCCCTGGTACCTCGGGTCTTCCTTCCCAGGGTTGGTTCACCATTAGCCTCCATGGTCACACAGGGGACGATGAGATTGAGGGTCTGTTCTTTGATCATCAATTATATTGCCCAAAGTTTCTCTGGGACCTAGACATCTAGATTCCTATCTCAGCACAACTACAAGTCACCTTGTCACTCTGAACCAAAGCTTCCTCTTGGTTGCTTTGATTTTTGTTTTGTTTTATTTTCCATCTGTCTCTTAAATCCCTCCATTGTGATTCAGTGCAATCTGTGCCTCCTGGTGATGCTTTGGGAACAGTGATAGATAAGAACGCCCTTTGTGTCTTTGAAATAAAGATCCATAGCCAGAGAAATTGGATTTTTGTACTAGCTCCCTCTCCACATGGGAAGAATTTGAGCCCTCTTGTCAAGTGCTGGAGAAGATACTCTAATTAGCACCTCAGGTCAGAGAACACTGCAGAGGCCTCTCAACCCCTGAATGTGGTTAGTGAGCTCCGCTGGCTGGGACCCTCAGACACCATCTAGCTGCCTTCCTGAAGGGCTTATTGGAGTGCCTGTCACCACTCCCCACCAGAAAGAAGCCATAGACTAAGACTCCCAGATGTTGACCTTAGCATCCCATGTTTCTTGGGACACCACTGTTTCTTGGAACCCTGAGCATGTCCTGAACCATGGTAGAATGTATGTACTGTAGTGGGCAACGACCTGGATATTGTGTTTGGAAATGTTCCCGAGTTCCTTGCTCACACCTACCAGCTCCAACCACAAGGCCTGGAGTTTTACCATTGTTCATTTGATATGTAGTGCAGTGATGCTCTTGAAGGCAGGATAGCAGACACACCATTTTATTCAGAGATCCTCCGCTCCAATCTCCATAAACCCTCCCTCGTTCCTGAACATTCCTAATTACTGCCCCATTTTCCTGATGCAAGATGTGTCCTGAGTGGTTCGCTGGAGGGTGAGAGCACTGCGGACTGAATTCAGGTCTGGCTTGTTTTCCTCATCCTTTTCTTTCTTTTGATACCTGTCACATATTAAGTCACATACTATATGGCTAATGACTTGTGTTTTATGCCTCATCCCTATCTACTCTGTGCTTTTGGGATCAAAAGAAGGCCTCAAGCACGCAGGCTGTCTGAGCTGTACCCCCACTTCTTCTTTTGTGTCTTCACAATCAGGACTATCTGAGGGTCACAAAAGACGCCCCAGATTCTTAGCAGTGAGGGGTAGAAGTTCTCAATCGCCGGAGACAGATTCTGCATTACTTTTTTTTTTTAGTCTAAGGTATCTGGGTAACATCTCCACATGTCATTCTCTGCTCTAACCTAGGCATGGGAACTTACCACCTGCCTTGTTTCTCTCCCAGGTCCAGCGCGATCAACGTTGTGAAGATTTTAAGAGTGCTTCGTGTCCTCAGGCCCCTGAGGGCCATCAACAGGGCCAAGGGGCTAAAGGTGAACTAAGAGGGCCTGGGTGGGCAGCCATCAATGCAGTAAACATTAGCTATCCCTCTGCCTGGTGGAAGCTGAGGTGAAGGATGGGCTACAGGACGGAGAGATAAGCGTCTACCGTGTTAGAGTCACTCTCTTAGGCAAAATATTTCAGCCGGTAACGCCCCACAAATGCAGAATGACTCCGGTGACGAGTCAGTCTTCCTATACCTGACTCTTGGTAAGATGAGCACTGAGGCCGGGGTTCCAGAAGCACTAATTTGCATCAAGATGGCATAAGCAAAGAGTTTTACTGACTTGATATAGACAGAAAGGGGCCAAGATGCTAGGACGTTGTTGGCCCTGTCTTGCCAGGGTCTAGAGTTTATATAGCATTGAATGTCTCCCAGCTGCTTCCTAGGAGGCATCTACAGGGCAGTTAAGGGGCTGACTCCAAGGAGTGGCCTTCCGTGCAATTCAATTTCCTTCATTTGTTCCTCAATCTGGCTCAGCAGACAAATGCCACAGAGCACACACAGTACATTTCCACTTAGGTAACGTTCACAGAGGTAGGACTAAGGCAAAGGGGGAGCCATTTCTGACTTAACCAACATATTATTTGGTCTTCCAACCTCTTGTCAAGGAAACAAACAAATAAAGCAAAACAAACAAAGACCTATGAATTTTCCTGAAGGAGAATAAGAGGTAGTTTATCTTGGAGTTAAATATAAATGATCACAACCTGGGTATTCCAAATGCCATGTTTTTGTTGTTGTTTAATTATGTATTCATTTATTATTCTAGTTGGCTCATAATATAGTGGGTTTTCTTCCTGTGGAATATGCAACTTCATTCTGATTATCTCCTGTCTCCTCTTCTCCCCCATCACACCTGCCCCCCTTCCTGTTTATCTTTTCCCCCAGTATTCCCTCTTCCCTTTTCCTATCTCGTGTGCTCTTCTGTCCTCCGAAGCTCCTTCTTTGAAGCCTCTGTCTTCCCATCTCACTGTCTCCTCTCCTGTTTCCTGGAGATTAGCCACATTTGCTCCCACCTAAATACACACACTTAATTAAAAGCCAAGGTGCAAATGAGAGAACTTGCAATTATTGTCCTTGTGTGTCTGGGTCACCTTGCATAATATAGTGTTCTCCAGTTCCATTCATTTTCCTACAAATTTCATTTATGAAGAAAAAAAAACCTCCACTGTGTGCGTATACCACATTTTTATTATCCACTCATCTGCAAAGTCCCTGTCTTCACGTGCTACCGGTTGTTTTGTTTTGAAAATTTTATACTTGTCTACAGTGTGTCTCAACCCTATCTATCCCTACTCCTTTCCTTTGGGCCTTCCTCCCTGCTACTCACCACCCCCTATCAGCATCTCCCATCCCCACCCAAACTTCTTGTCTTCTTAAATAACTCCCAAAATAAGGCTTTTTAGTGTTACTCATATGTACATGGGGTGAGGTATCTACTGGGGCGTTGACACTCTACTAATGGCCAGCCCCCACCCTTCAAAGAGAAATGACTATCCCTCAGAAGCCTTCAGTTGCCATTAGCTCCTTAGCAAGGGTCAGGGATCGGGAGTCCCTCCCCCTCCATGATGGAATTCATAACTCTTGAGAAAACTAATGGGATTCATAAGACTTCTTCACTTGGTTAAACCACTCACTGTGTCTGATTCTCACAACCTCCATGCCCGCATCTCCTTGTAAACCTTGAGCTCTCGGCATCCTCCATGACCCCATTACTTCGCATGCATTCTTCTCTACCATCTTATCGGGTTTGCTTTGGTTGTGAGGTCAAAGTTCCCATGTGACTTCTTCATGCACACTTCATTTTGTTTAGCCTTTTCTGCTCCCCTTGGTTCCTGGCCCCATCACTGCTATCCCTACTTAACCATTTCTGTTCCAGGATCTCCGTCCTCAACTTCTGTCTCTCCTCCTATAATCTATCCTCTCTTCCTATGTGTGTTCCCCATGCACTAGCTTAGTGCTAGTTCCCAGACTTCCACATCTACTCCAGGATGAATACACAAGACACAAGAGCTAACAACCAACAGATAAGAAAAAGCATACAGTCCTTCTGAGTTGGGATTACCTCGTTTAATATAATACTTTCCAGATCCATCCATTTCTCTACAAATTTTATAGTTTCATTTTCTCGACAGTATATGTCTATATCTCTCTTTAACAAAGATGTGTCTTAGTTGGGTTTCTGTTGATGTGGTGAGCACCATGACTGAAGGCAACTTGAAAAAAGAATTTATTTCAGTTTCATTTAGCCCATCATGAGGAGAAGTGGGGGTAGGAACCCAAGACAGGAACTGAAGCAGAAACCATGGAGGGGCACTGCCTACTGGCTTACTCTCCGTGGCTTGCTCAACCTGCTTTGTTATTCAACTGAGGACTACCTGTTCAAGGGTGGGAGCACCTCCAGTGGGCTGGGCCCTTCCACATCAATCATTAATCAAGAAAAATATCCCATACGCTTGCCCACAATAATCTGATGGAGGCATTTTCTCAACTGAGGTTCCTCTTCCCAGATAGCTCTAGTCTGCGTCAAGTTGACAAACTACCAAAGACAATTGGCCCCCTTGTTAATTTGACACACAGACATATCACTATTAAACCATAAAGTCTCCCTTCTTGTTTGTCCCTGGGATGCCATGTTAATATTAATATCATATTGTAAAACATAGTATAACTTTGTAAGTCCCAATGTCTTTAAAAGTTTTCAAACACTAAAAAGTCCAAAGTCTCTTTTAAAATACAACGATTTTTTTTAAAGTTCCCACAGGGGATATACCACAAAGTTAAATACTTTCATATACCAAAAGGGAAGAACCAAGGCACAGTAACAAATGAATAAAAGCAAAACTAAAATTAATCAGTGTATGGAGCTCAGAGCTTGACATCTGGGCCCCACTCGGGATCTTCTGAGTTCCTACGGCCTGGACAGCTTCACTTCCCCAGCCCATCTCACAGGCTTAGGCCGGTCCTTGGTAGTCAATCCATGGCATTGCTGTCTCCAACACTCTGGGGTCTCCACTGCAACAGAAGCTACACTTCCACCAATGGACTCTCTAGATCTCTCTAAGGACTCTAACCTATCAATCCAGGGCCAAACGTTAGTTACTCTCCGTGAGCCTTTATGGCTTCAAAACCAGGTCCACCTTTAGCTGCCAGCCTGAGAAGTAGTGTCAGCCCTCTTTGGACCACAGCTTCTGTGTGATGACCCTGAGAAAATACTCCCAGAAGATTCACCTGAGTGATGCTAATCCCTTCCTTTTTTATTGGTTACTTTATTTATTTACATTTCAAATGTTATCTCCCTTCCCAGTTTCCCTTCCTCAAAACCCCAGTTCTCCACCTCTTTCTTCTATGATGGTGCTCCCCCACCAATCAACCCACTCCCACCCCACAGCCCTAGCATTCCCCTATGCTGGGGCATCAACCCTTCACAGGACCAAAGGCCTCCCCCCCCCCCGTCCATGCCATATATGGCCATTCTTTGCCACATATGCGGCTGGAGCCATGGGTCCCTCCATGTGTACTCTTTGGTTGGTGGCTTAGTCCCTGGGAACTCTGGAGAGGTCCAATTGGTTGATATTGTTCTTCCTATGGGGTTGCAAACCCCTTCAACTTCTTCAGTCCTTCCCCTAACTTCTCCACTGGGGTCCAATGCTCTGTCTGATGGTTGGCTGCAAGCATCCTCATCTGTATCAGTAAGACTCTGGCAGAGCCTCTCAGGAGACATCCATATAAGACTCCTGTCAGCAAGCACTTCTTAGCATCAGCAATAGTGACTGGGTTTGGTGGCAGCGTATGGGATGGATCCCCAGGTGGGCCTGATCTCTTCTTAATCACTGTTAATTTCTCAGCTCCAGATAAGCAGCACTGACTGTCCCACCCAAACGAAGGTTGTGCTTCATGGTGCTGGTCTCTTGTTAATTAGAGCTGAGTCTTCAGCTCCCTCTGTCCAGGTCACACATCCTTCATTCAGAATATCACTCAAACATCTGTAGTATCAAGCCAGGCCTCCATTGTCTGCAGCTCTTCCAGCACTCCTTAATCCCAGCTCTTATAACAGCCTAGTAAAGCTATGAGCACCCAACGGTTTTTCCAGCCACAAGTCCTTGTACAATCATCCCCCAAGCAGCATGCTCGGGTCTGTAACAGCAATAGTTCCTGAACCTGGTATAAAATTCGGTCCTCAGTTCCTATTGCTATGGAAAAACACTATGATTTTGTTAGTCAAAGTTCTCTAAAGGGACAGAAGTGGTAGAATTATATATATGGAACTTATTAGAGGGCCTTGTAGTCCAACAATAGGGGTCTCACAATGGGAAGGCCAAGGATTCTGTAGTGGCTCAGTCCAGGAGACTAGGTATCTCAGCAGTCCTGCTCTCCTACTGGATTCCTAGGAACGTCCTAAAGGGATACTGGTTTTCATTCAACCTTGGAAATCCCAAAGAAGTAGGGTCTATCACCAGCAAAGGAATGCCACAGAGAGATGAACTTGCAAAGAGAAAGAGAGAGAGAATGCAAGCAGGCAGAAAGTAAAAGCTTCTTTTTTCCTGTCCTTTTGTGTAGGCTGCCAGGAGAAGATGTGGCCCAAATTTAGAGATCCAATCAAGAAAATCCTTCATAGGCATATCCAGTTACTTTGGTTTTAATTGGTTCCAGATATGGCTAAGTTGACAGTCAAGAATAGCTATCACGATGACCAAAATCAACTTGGAAAGGAAAGGGTTTACTTGCACTTACAGTTAGAGTTCATCATCAATGGAAGTCAAGGCAGTAGCCAGAAGGCAGGAACTGAAGCAGATGCCATGGAGGAGTGCTGCTTACTGGCTTGCTTTTCATGGCGTGCTTAGCCTGCTTTCTTATACAACTCAGGACTATCCATCTGCCTAAGGTGGCACTGTCCCCAGTGGACTGAGCCGTCCCACATAAATCATTAATCCAACATTATAGGCAATCTTGATGGAAGCTTCTTCTCAGTTGAGCTTCTCCTTTACAGGTAAGTCTAGCTTGGGTCAAGTTGGAACAAAAAGAAAGAAAACAGAACAAGATGGACAGCTCATTGATTTACTTAATTTTAATGGGACAACCAATACCTTTTAAATAAGGAGATAATTAATGAATGCTTTCCAAGAGTTATAAGTAGATGTTAGATTTCAAAGAGCCAGTGAGAATATCATAGACTAAGGAGGCAAAGACTTTAGCTATGTTAGCAGCTAGTGAAACTCGCTTGCTTACCTACCGATCTAGAAGACTGAAGCTCACAGGCAGAGGGACGGAATATTGTACAATGGGTCAAACTTTAAGAATAGATTTAAATATTGTCAGCTACGATAGTTTTGTAATTGTTAAGCAATTTAACAGGTATGCCCCCAAATACGAATAATTTTTGCTTAAAATTTTTCTTCTACTATTGAGGTGGAAGCCATCCAGCTAAAGAAGGATTTACCCCATTGGTAAACACACAATCTCGGAATTTTAGCATTTGGATGACGTCTAATCACCAAGTTTTATGGTTTATTTGATAAAAGGATAAAATAGCATATCCTTGTTCTCTGGGCCTTTTCTTCTTTAGCTATCCTCAGGTATCAGGTATCAGGGTACTGAATTTGACCTTAAGAAATTGTAATGACCTTTCATTATAACCTATTTAGCCATACTGATGTCATCTCTTTTTATGTTTTTAGCTTTATAGCCATTTAACTGAAAATATTTTGATAATATTTTATAAATTCTTTGAAAATCTCATGCAATTTCTCTACCTATTCATCCCTGCTCTCATTATTCCTCCCAATCCACCCCCACCCCCTGCCCTAACTGCATGCCCTCTTCTTTTTTTTAAACCCATTCAATCTAATTTATGTCACCCAAATATTTTTGGGGCGTGAGATCATCCCCTGGACTATGGTTGATTGACAGGAGTCACACTCTTAAAGAAAATGGATTGTCTTCCCAACAGCTATCACTTGACAATAGTTCCTCAGCTACAGATAGGTCTGTGTCCCAACCTCTCTCCACCATGCTGGAGATTCGATGGCTTGAGCCTGTGCAGGTCCTGGGCATGTTGGTACAACTGCTGTGAGTCAATATGTGCAACTGTCCTATTGGTCCACAAAACAGTTTCAGCGCAGCTCTGCACTGCCGCTCACTCTTACAGTCGCTCTTCCCCCTCTTCTAGGATCATCCCTGAGCCTTGGAATGGGGTGTGTTATAGAAACACTAATGAGTAATGGGGTAGAGGATTATTTTGGTGGGGTAGGAACACACTGGAAGGATAGAAAGGGGATAACTAGCAACGCCTTTTGAAAAAGTCCCATGGAAACCTATGACTATAGAAGGGTCCTCAAATATATAATATACACATATAAAATAATTTAAATGGAGTTACCCTATGACAGGGGTAGGAACAAGGCCCCTACTAGGCACCATGAGATAGCGAATATTGAGTCCAATACCAGGAATGGGTTACCTCTTTTGAATTTGTTGGTTAGTGGGGTACCATGAACCCACAAACATAACAGACTATGGCCATTATTCTTGACTATCCTCTAGAACTTGATGGTAAGACCCTACTGTTGATGGCACTGCATGCGTAAGTTCATAGATCATGGAGAAATCAAGCTGACCTGAAACCTGTGAGGTAAAATAATGGCTGTCCTGGCAGGATTATCTCACTGGTGCAAATAGTGACACGAATGTCACTGGAATAACCAGGCAACCGAAACCAAAACAACCCTTCGCCTTTGGCCCCTACACAGATAGAAACACCACTAGTCTCTCAGCGTCAAGGTGTGTAATCCAACACCTCTGATTATTAGGTAAGTCCTTTGGGAAAACACCAAGAGATCCCAAACTTTTCAGCAACTTGTGGCTAAGAATGCCATCAGGTGACATCAAAGGCCTATGATAGAGATTCCCCCACTTTGCTGTACCCCACCTACATCTTGTTTTCCACCACTGTCTTTGAAAACACAGGAAGTTGAAACTCAAAATGTGACCAGTTCTGGAGACATCTTCCTCAACACACTTAAATTGTTTGTTAAGGATTTTTATTATTATTATAATTCTTACTATATAAAATATAGATTATGTATAGTGTCTTATATAGTACATATACTTTTCTATAATATATAATATACTCATAATATTATATGTTGTATATATAATAAGTCTGGTTATAATAGGCATTTACAAACTGTCTCTTTAAAAAGCAATGGCTTGCCTTTTAAGTCTACATGGCAACTGGAAGGTAGAACCATTTTGTCTCTAATTCTCTTTATCAACTTTACTTTGGGTCATCTGTTACCTTTATAGTAAAGACTCTAATCATTTAAAAAGTGCTTTATTTAAAGTATTTTCTCCTTTTTTTATTTTCTCCTTCTTTAAACCAGAAGATGCAGTAAGTTATGACTCCAATACAATACCAAAGAAAAAAATATATTTATGTTGTAATGGAGCATGTTAGGATCGTGTATAAATCTTAAGGTGCCATCATCTGCCTTTCAGTAGGGTAACTGGTTTCTAAAATGACAGGGATTTTTTTTCTTATTTCCTAGTTTCCTGTTGTATCTTATCTAGCCTTGGCTAGATACGGATCTTGAAAATGTGTTTTTTCAAGAGTCAGTAACAGTTAAAAATAATCTTTAAAATATCCCCATTTACATATATACATATAAACCATAAGACTAAGCATATCCCAGAAATGGCACTTGATAACTTCTTGAAAGATTTATAAATGGAGTGGCCACAGATTTTGTCCTTCAGCTCTTTTTTTAGGTTACAAAGTGACATAAAGACAATTTTGTGAAAATAACTATCATGAGCAGACACAGCACAACCAAAATGTGCTTTTTAGTAGAAACCAGGTAGGAAATTTATATCTCCAAGATACAGAGTCTCACTTAGACATTGAGAAGGGCACAGGGAAGACAAAGGATGGTGAATTCTGTATTACTTAGGTTAAAGGAAGTAGGCTGGTCAATGTCCATAAGAAATGTTCAAATGAGAGAGGGTAGTTTTGTTTACTGAATTCTTCATATGACATTCCCAGGCGTGTGTGTAAGAGAGTCCACCTGGGTAGAGAGAGCTCTACTTCAGATCAGAGGGAAGGGAAGCTAGATAGGAAGGTGAAAGGTCACAGGAAGAGGCCAGAGCAGGAGGTAAGACTGCTGGCAAGTAGAGAAAAACCATACTGTACCATTAGTGGCCAAAAATGTTGGCCTGGGAGTGGATATAAGGTCTCAGGTGTGAGTCAGAAAATGCAGGTTTGGACTATCAGATATTAGGAGAAAGGGGAATTTGTCATCCTAGGGAAACTGAAAGTCTGGCTTCCTGTAGGTCTCTCAGATCAGAAATTCTGGCCGGGAAGGAAAGCTGCAGGCACAGATGTCAACATTTTAGCCACATGTTCTGTATCCTCATGCTCCGGAGAGAAGAAGAAAGCCATCCCAAAGGGGAGTTTGTAGGGAAGTCGGTTAAGCATTTTCCATGGTAACACCTAGGGTGTCTTAGCTGCCTTTCCTGTAGCTCCAATAAAATACATACTCTGACAAAAGTAGATTGAGGGAGAAATGATTTACTTCAGTTCACGGTCCAAGGATCACAGTACATGACAGCAAAAAGTCAACCAACAGGCGTTTGGAGCAGCTGGTCACATCGCACAGTAGGAAATCAAAGATAGGAAAGCGTGGCTTCAGCCTGCCTTCTCTTTTCTATGTAGCCCAGGACCCAACCCCGGGAAACATTGCTCCCCAAATTTTAGTGTAGGCTTTCCCACCTCAATTAACCCAATCAGCATAGCTTCTCACAGGCATGCCCAGAAGCTAAACCTAATCCCTCATAAGTGTTCCTGGAAGATGTCTCCAAGGGGGTCCAGATCCTGTCACGTGATAACTAACATTAACCATCACATTTAGGGAAGAAAAGTGGTGATGAGGCAAACAGGGGACACCTTCACCAGTCCTCCAAAGAGACAGTTAAATGAAGACCAAAGAAGGGTGTCCCTACTTTATCAGAGTCTTCTTGAAAGGAAGACTCCATCACTGAAGAGGTTCTTGAAGCTGCCTCTGACAAGCTGAAGGAGTGAGAAGACCCTGCACTGGGGCACACTAGGTTAAAGATGAAAAGACACTGGGCATCTGAAACACTGAACTCTTTCTCTCCTATCACCAGAGAATTCTCCCCCTGGAATGTCCCTTTCTAACTTACAGTATTCCTTAAGGAGGGTCACCAGCAGCCAGGCAGTCCACGGAGATCTGGTAGCATTGAGAGTACAGAGGGGAAAGAAAAAAATAAATACAGGGGGTGGAGGAAGTCCTATGAGATTCCCAGAAAAAGGAGAAAACAGCTCCTCACCCGTCCTGGCTATAGTTGGCTGGTTTTTTTCCTTACTGCCTTCACGATCCACTAAAGAATAGCTTTAGTTACAGTCCACCCATTGCAAAAGGGAAGTACAGCCTTCCACATGGATTTCCAGAATCACACACCCTGTAGGCCTTTGGATATCACTGAAGAGTTCCCCAACCATAGGTCTTCAATTGTCCGCGAGATCAGCCAACTACTATAAGCTCCAGAGTTAAAAGGGATCAAGGAAATCAAAGAAGGGGTCCTTGTTTAGGCCACCACAATGTTAGGTGGAAATCACAGCTAAGATCACAGACTGTGAAGATTTCCACCATGATAGCATAAGCAAAGAATTTCATTCATTCTCTATAGACTGAGGAAGGCCACTGAGGAAGGCATTGGTGCTCTTTGCCAGGGGCTAGGATTTATGTAGGGATGGGTAAAGTTGGCAGTTACAGGGCTGGTTCCAAGGAGTGGACTTCAGAGCAATTAAATTCCCCTTATTTGTTCCTTACCTGGCTCAGCGGACGTCACAGTCAAAAATATCTCTATTTGCAGATGATATGATAGTATACTTAAATGACCCCAATAATTCCACCAGAGAACTTCCAAACCTGATAAACAACTTCAGCAAAGTGCCTGGATATAAAATTAATTCAAAATCAATAGCCTTCCTCTACTCAGAGGATAAACAGGCTGAGAAGGAAATTAGGGAAACAACACCCTTCACAATAGTCACAAATAATATAAAATTCCTTGGGGTGACTCTAACCAAGCAAGTGAAAGATCTGTAGGACAAGTTCTTCAAGTCTCTGGAGAAAGAAATCGAAGATCTCAGAAGATAGAAAGATCCTCCATGCTCATGGGTCGGCAGGATTAATAGAGTAAAAATGACCGTCTTGCCAAAAGCAATCTACAGATTCAGTGCAATCCCCATCAAAATCCTAAGTCAATTCTTCACAGAATTAGAAAGAGCAATTTGGAAATTCATTTAGGATAACAGAATACACAGAGTACTCGTGCTCTTAGACAAGATGCAAAGGAAGGGTTATGGCAAGGGAGAAGCTATTTTGAGTTAATGTTGTTCTTACCCCCTGATAAGAGTGTGGAATGGCTGATATCTGTCATCACTCACGACAAGGACCCCTTTGCATCCCATGAGTTCCATCAGTGTGGCTCCAGGGAGGTTTCCAGACCTCTGGGAGCTGATTTCTCCTTCTTGGAACATATGATCTGCCTGTCCTGGGTCTGGCGGGGGCCAGGGACTGGTTCACAGATGCTTAGTCTGAAATCTTATCCCTTTCCTGTCCCCTCTCCCCACTGCAGCACGTCGTTCAGTGTGTGTTTGTGGCCATCCGGACCATTGGAAACATTGTAATTGTCACCACTCTGCTGCAGTTCATGTTCGCCTGCATTGGGGTCCAGCTCTTCAAGGTAAAGTCCTGCCTCCTTTCCCTTCCCAGAATTCCCAAGGAAGGGAACCGATGGATCCAAGAAGGGAGATCAGTCTGAGTCAGGTGTGCAGAACAGGGTGAACTCTAACTACAACCTATTTGAACTTTCTAGACCTAGAAAGTAGAGGGAAGCTATCTCTGCCTCTCCCAGCTAAAGACATCCGTGCTCTCTGCCGTGCCACCCGTCAGTTGCCTCCTCTTCTCCCAGATGACTTTCATCCCCTGGTCCCTATGTGTCAGACCTTGGCTTAAAGTCCATAGCAGCTGCTAACAACAGCACTGTGTCCACACTATACCATCCGGCCTGAGGCCTAATTGGTTTTTTCCTGCTGCCATCTCTTTAGTTCTTCTAGTCTCTTCCAGGAAGCACTCTTTCTCTGCCTCCCTCACCCCCACTGTATAAACATCCACTGACTTCTCCCCATAAACTCTCTCCAGACCCAGTTCCCCTTCCTTCCTCCTCTCAAGACCCTCCCAGAGAGCAGGGCCTACCGACGTCAGTGCTCCCTGCTTTTGGATCTGGCTACACTCTCAGCTCTGACTGTGAGTCATGTCCTCTGCCTCTAGACCCTGTTCATCTCGCACATGTTATCCTCTAAGCTCAAACTCAGGGCTGTGCAGCAGGCATGCTCACTGACTGTCTTCTGCCGGATCCATCCCTGGGGCGAATCTCTAATCACTTCATTCTTCTCTTCTAGGGAAAGCTCTATACCTGTTCGGATAGTTCCAAACAGACGGAGGCAGAATGCAAGTGAGTTTATGCTAGCCAGCTCCCAGATCCAGGGCTATTAACTTGGTGGGGGTGTGGGGAGGACTTGGTTAAAGGAGTGTGAAGACGGTCTTCTGGCCCATCCCCTTACCTGACCTCATTTTTGTGAGATGTGACTTCATCTATTCCTCAACACTCTACTCACTGACTCTTCTGATGACTGGACAGTTAGTTTGGTGGCATTCCACACAACATGCTAGGAATCATTGGTGGTGGAAGAGATACAGGACACCCCCATGATTACCTTTCTCTTCCTTTCTCAGGGGTAACTATATAACATACAAAGACGGAGAAGTTGACCACCCCATTATCCAGCCTCGAAGTTGGGAGAACAGCAAGTTCGACTTTGACAATGTTCTGGCAGCCATGATGGCCCTCTTTACCGTCTCCACCTTCGAGGGGTGGCCAGAGTGAGTATGAATACCAGGGCTCACAAGGTTGAGACATTGGCTATCCAAGTATTACCCAAGGTCTTGTTCATTTCCTGAATTCTTCCCAGAGGTCAGACTTGTCCCCAGGCAGTGAGGTTGTTTGGAGAACTGTAGAATACGATCACTGCAGAAACATAGACTTTTAGCTGGCCATGGTGGAACATGCCTTTAATTCCAGCCGTGAGGAAGCACAGGCAGGTAGACCCCTGAGACAGGTGGATCTCTGTCAGTTTGAGGCTGGCCTAGTGAGTTCCAGGCCACTGAAAGCTACAGAGTAAGATTCTATCTCAAAAACAAAAATATACCCTTAGAAAAGATTTTATTGGGGTGTAGGGTGCTGAATATTTCACCGAAGACCTTGTGTATGTGGTACCAAGGGTGTAACACTCAGTACGCATGCAGCATTTTAGAGACCCCAACCCAAAACGGATACCTTTTAACTCCTTTTCTCAAGCCCAACATGAGTTGCAAAACTGGGAGTCTACCATTGTATTTATGGCATCTCAGAGTCAAGCACAGAAGGAATTTCTCTGGTATGAACCTTTAGTCATCACAGAGTTCTATGTGTAGCTGACAAGGATAAAGGTAGATGAGAGGTCTCTGTCAGATCAGACTCTGCATCACCACAGAGAAATGGTCTCTTGTCTACATTAACAGTATCAAGTAAGAAAGAGACAAAAGCCAGGGTCCAGTCCTCTGCAAATGTGATTCTTTCTCTACTGGACCAACTCAATGGTCTTCACACAGCATTGCTGGCAGAAGGCAGTTATCCGTATGGTGCTCTTTGTATCTTTGTTTAAATACCTGTGTCTCCATGTAGCAGGGCATGGATGGGGTTTGTCATTATATGGCCACTCATAAGTGATGCTCAGATAATAACCATATACTAGGGTGATTACAAAGAAGAGAAGGACATCCTGGTCCATGAAGAACAAGTTTAACTGATCCATAGCCCAGACTGAAATGTATGGCAGACACACACACACACACACACACACACACACACACACACACACACACACAAGCGTGCTGTAAACTACTGTGGATGGTGTGAATAATTGGGGTGATGCTCATTTTATTATATCTAAATGAATTTCTTTCTCAGATTTACTTTTTCCTGGGCCTCATCTCCTTTGGTCCATGCCAGTTTACAAAGCTGTTTCAATATTTAACAACATTTCTGTACCTGAAATTGGGGTCAGTGATGACTGTTACAGCTCAATAGCTCTTGATGGTTCCAAAGCACTGTGTATATATTATGTCAGCTGCCTTGTACATTAGGAAAATAGGGAACTATCATTTCCACTTGACAGTGTGGACTCAGTGCCAAAGAGAGTCAGTAGTTTGCCTGGATGGGACTTGAGCCTAGACCCTCTGGCCCCAGCCTGGAGCTGTTTCCTTTGATTTCAGGGACCCCTGGGAGCAGTGGTGCCATCATCTTATGGAGGTGACACTGCTTCTCCAGGTCACTCTGTGAGCCTATCTCCTCCTGTAGGCTGCTGTACCGCTCCATTGACTCCCACACAGAAGACAAGGGTCCCATCTACAACTATCGTGTGGAGATCTCCATCTTCTTCATCATCTACATCATCATCATTGCCTTCTTCATGATGAACATCTTCGTGGGTTTCGTCATTGTCACCTTCCAGGAGCAGGGGGAACAAGAATACAAGAACTGTGAGCTGGACAAGAACCAGGTAGCCTTCTGGGAAGGAGAGGAGAGAAGCAGGGCCCACATGAGGATGGGCAGGATGTGGTTGCCCAGGACCCACTCAGAAGAGTGGCTAGGGTCTTTTGTGGGACATGTGTGGATACCAAGGTCCTCATCCAACAGAATGGGGTGTTTGCTCCAAATTCCTACTGCAGAAATATGGATCTTTCATTTCTCAGGCCTGACAGACATTAAATCCTCAAAAATTCCATGTCTGGAAAATGTGTTCAACCATCAAATATTTGTTAAGGTTCCACTTAGCGAAACTTTGTTTCAGGCAATGTGGAAGAAAGACATTTGTGTCTTATCTAGAAATTGGAACATTATACTATAACCAAGTGTATTGGTACCATTGACGATAGAGAGAGAAACTAGGACAGTGGGGGACAGAGAGCGAGTGGGCAGGAGAACAGTTTTAGGAAGCCACTTAGATGACTTTTCAAGCAAAACAGAGATCCAAACAGGGACTTGAAGCAAGAGTCTTAAATGAGAGTGGCGTGGTGACATCGAAGACTGGAATATGTTCTGTTAACTTATGGAAACAGGCTAGCAACTCCCTAGGTGAGTGATGTGCTATTAGGATTGAACACAGTTGTTGAACCAAAGATTAGCTCCCACTGCACTCCCCGTGGAAGCCGTGTAGAAACATGTCCTGAATAAAACCAACTCATAAGGACATAGCCCCGTATGTTCAGCCCCATGCATGTCTGGAAAGCTGGACCCTTTGTGGGCTTTGATGCCTGCTACTTGGGTTTAGACTCAGTACTTGGGCTACAGTGTAGACTTAGTGTTGAAAGAAAGACAAGAAGGAAAGCCAATTGGAAAGTGTAGATGAGGCATGTTGAGAGCCTGACCCAACATCAGTTAATTGTAAAGATGTAAAAGCAGGAGGCGAGGTTGGTAAGACTTAGGGATTAGGCATGGAGGCCAAGGGTCAAGCAGGCTGGAGTTGCTTTCTGCTTTCTGATTTGGGGATTTGGGTGTTGTGCACAAAAAACTGACTGACATTTTTTGTTTTCCCAAGATTCTAGTTAGAGCAAGAATTCCTCTCCTGACAGTTCTGGGTCTTCTGATTTTGTAGGTACTAGACAATAAGGAAGAAGGATGCAAGATAGAAAGTGACAAATTAGACAAGAGCTAATCCATGGAGAATCTATGATGTGGGACATAACCAAGACTAGCTATGAGCCAATCAGATTTATCAGGCAGAAAACATTGGCTGCACAGTGTTCCAGTCATTACCAATTAGAGAAAAGGAGATGAGCTCCTTATTTGCAGTCTAGATAGGATTTGATGGTAAGGGAAGCCAGAGAAATCAACAGCCTGCTTCACATTAATTTCACAGCTCTGAGCCAGAGCCCCAGAACCCCTTCCCAGGCTGCAGTTGAACACATATCCGACTTTTGACTGTCACATGTCCTTCCTCATCCCATTCTCTCTCCACGTACCTTTATTCTCTGTTCCTTAGAGACAATGTGTGGAATATGCCCTCAAGGCCCGACCCTTGCGAAGGTACATCCCCAAGAACCAGCACCAGTACAAAGTGTGGTACGTGGTCAACTCCACCTACTTCGAGTATCTGATGTTCGTCCTCATCCTGCTCAACACCATCTGCCTGGCCATGCAGGTCAGTCCATGGTGGGGCTAGCCTAGGGAAATGTAGTAAAAGAAGTTGCAAGGCCGGATCAGCTGGTCACTTGCCTGCAGCTGGCAAAGTAAGAAAGACAGAAGAATGGGAGATGTATCCCTTCTCGGAGAATTTACTCTGTAACCATATCCCTGGGGCCCTGGATTGATAACAGAGAATAGAGGAGGGACAGACCCAAGAGAGTAAATGTAGAGTCATCATCACAAGCATGGGGCATGGAATAGATTCAATACCTTACCCTACTACAGGGAAGTCAGGGTGTGCCAAGGCTCTCAAGCTCCAGAAACCCCCAGAAGTCATCATGGACTCGTCAGAAGCCCAGATCCCTCCCACCCCTGTTATCAGAAAGGGTAGGAAAGGCAAGAGCTTACCTTGTCTCCAGAGTCCACTTGGATTCCCCAGGATGGCTCAGGGAAGACCTCTGTAGAATGAGGGCATCTGAGAAAGTTGGACAGAAATGATAAGGAGCCCAAGGATGTCGGGCCCTTGTTGGCTCTCGTTCATGAGCTTCACCGTCCCTCTACTTAGCACTACGGCCAGAGCTGCCTCTTCAAAATCGCCATGAATATACTCAACATGCTTTTCACTGGCCTCTTCACGGTGGAGATGATCCTGAAGCTCATTGCCTTCAAACCCAAGGTAGGCCTCGGAGAGAAAGTTGTTTGATGGGATGGGGTGGGCATGTGTCCGCTGGACAAGGAGGTATAGGGAGACCTTGCAGTAAAGAGCCATCCCGTCTCTAAAGAGTGCTCTAAAAGCTACAGTGGCCAAGAGGAGAACCAGGCCAACTCCTTAAAACATGAGCCTTACCTCATACTCTGGCCCATGACTGAGACACACAAGAAGCAGATGCCTCCATGAGCTGAGCTGTGGTCTTTCTATGAGCTAAGCCCCAACCTTTTTCCTTCCGTTTTCCACAACTGGCAAGCCAAACTTCTCCTAGCCCAGCCCCCCAGATCTAGGAAGACCCCTGATTTACCCCTCTCCCATTTCATTTGCCAGACAAGATGAGTGCTTGTAAGAAGTCCAGGCCATGCTATGTCTGCACAGAGCCCAGGGTTCCATGCCATGGGCCCCTCCACAGAGAGATTGCCATTGCTTCCTCTGTCCTCCAGCATGGGAAGAGCAGTCCCTGCAGATTTTGCTGTATCACTTTTTGCGAGCAGCACCTCATCAAAGAGAGGAGGCTGGCACTATCTGAATGAGGTGGAACTGACAAGGTTGACTGCCTGTCACCCTTTCTCACCAGTCCTGCCCACTGTCCTAGGTGATGTTGGAACCGGCTAGTAAAAGTGATGTGTTCTGTCCTTGACCTCTGTAGACTGGCCACAATCTCTGGCGTTCACTGGCTGGGACTGAGGGCTACTACAGAGGGCAGCTGTAACACTGACTGTAGGTACCCCTAACCCTTCCTGGAGAGAAGTGAAAGGTTGGAGGATCACACTTAGAGACTTAAAATATCAACCCATTTTCCAAGCTTCCTCTCCCCCTCCTTCACCAGCTTTACCAGATGCGACAAAGAACAGCAGGTGGTAAAACGACAGGTCTCCAACAATATCCTGTTTGTTTGACTTGGCCCAGGATTAACTGGTCGTAAGATTCCTCCTTGGCTGTTAGCATCCCTAATGCAGGGAAGAAGGAAGTGACTTACCCACAATCTAAATACCCAAGTATTAAGAGAGGGAGCTGTTATGTTCTCTGTCACCTGGACCTGCTCACGAGGGTGCTTCTATGGAGAGGACTCTGCTGAGTACTCGTTTCACCTTCGAGGCACTTAAAGATACTGACCCACAAACGCTGTGTCGTCCTTGCAACCACAGGACACCTCGGGATCTTTCATACTTTTTGAAAACTCCTCATGAATCAATCTCACTTGGTATGGTGATGATAATTGTGTTTCCCTACCCCCAAAAAAGGAAATATGCCCTTTATCTTACTTCTCTCCAAGTTCAGACCATTAGGGCATAAATTGTGCCCTGGCCTGGAGAAGACCAAGTTGTTTGATTATCTTCTATGGGGCCCACAAGCATTGCCCCCACACGATGCCCTAGTCCAGGTTCCATGCCTGAGCACAGAGAAGCATCATCCGTAGCATCCTGAGCCAGGCCAGGAGAGCAGAACCCCTGGGCTTCAGCCTCAGTTCTCAACCTCTAGGGGGCTGTCATCACTTTCACCATATTAGGCTTCAGTCATCCCGCAGTGGAGTCAGGTATGTTCCTGGTGAGGCAATCTCCAGAGCCTGCAGTGGGCTTTCTGAATCCATGTCTTTCTAGCATTCACAGTGCATCGAGTCACCTGCTCTGAGAAGCCCATGCGAAGGACATTTTCAGGACCTCAGCCTGAAATACACACTTGATAGATCCTACAGATGACGGAGCAAGCCTGTTCTTAAGACATAACCAATTGGTTTCCTATTGTTTTCAATACCCGTCTTTCTGTCCTGAGAAGACAGGGTAAAATATGAGAGTTTTTTTTCCTGGGTGCAGAAGTGAGCTGTCTCACACAACTAGATAATGGCAAGGGGTTCTCTTCTATGAATTCCTCAAAGGGAACCCCAACAATAGAGGAGTGAAGACTACTAGTGTAGGTGACCAGAGACCATTGACTGGTTAACTGAGAAGAAGATGAAGGGGAGCCCATTGGCCTACACCCTCATTAACCGTATTCTTCACTGGTAAACAAGCTAGGAAATGTGCCCTTGAATTTTCAGGCCACATGCCAAACAGAAATCCTCATAGCTCTGGTAGAAATACCAACACAGAGTTTGCCCAAGAACCATGGTGTGAATGGCTTCTAACAGACCTGAAAGTTTTTTACCTTCCCCAGTTGTGTGGCGTGAATTCCCTGTGACAAAACGATCAACAAGAACAGAGAAGGCGGGTGTGTTGGTCACATATTGTCATAACTATGAAGTGCCTGGAGCAACTAATAACAAATAGTTGAGGCTTGAGTGTAGGATGCTCCAATCAGTATACTACAGGGAGAGTGGCAGATGGTGGCCCTGTTGTGTATAGGGCGACACAACTGCATCCATAACCAGGAATCAGAGCGACTGAGCAGGCTGGAATCCTACAGTTCTCAAAGAGCAGGCCTTCAGTGAGCTACTTCAACTAACCTTCCCCTCCCCTTCCCCTACCCCTGCCCCTGCCCCTTCCCCTCCCTTTCCCTTTCCCCTTCCATTCCCCTTCCCCTCCCTTTCCCTTCCCCTCCCTTCCCCTCCCCTTCCCCTTCCCCTTGCTCTTCCCCTCCCTTTCCCTTTCCCCTTCCCTTCCCCTTCCTTCCCTCCCTCCTTCCTTCCTTTTCACTAGGCTCCATTTTTTCTCTTACCTTACTTTCCCCTTCTCCCCCTCTCTACCACCCCTTCCCTTCCCCTTCATTACTCCTTCCCTCCCTCCTTCCCTCCCTCCCTCCCTCCCTCCTTCCTTTCGCTAGGCTCCGTTTTCTGGAGAGTCCACCCTCCTCCAATAGGGGGACCACTCTGGGGACCAAGCTTTTAACACATGGTCCTTTGATGGACACCTAACATCTCAAGCACAGCACCTGGCATTACTCATAGTTGGGAATATATCATCTGGAGGTGTCCCTGCTTTGATTTTCCTTGCTGTATCCTCTCTGTATCTGATTGGTTGATGGGTTGATCTATCAGCCCTGCTTCTTTCTTCCATTTTCTCTGCAGTGATGGATGCTAGTGAATCTTTCCTCATTCACATCCGTTTTCCTCACTGCTCTGTGTAAAATGAATTTACTCAAGAAAATCTCTGCCCCGAATCCAGCTGCCCATACTTCGTTCATACAAAAAAAGCTATAAAAAATGAGATGTTAATATACACAAATTTAAAGAGCCTCTCCCTCTCAGAACTGCTTGAAGAATGCAGGGGAGATCCAAAGAAAAGGGTAGGCAGCTTAAAACCTCACAGGGTGCCAAAGGAGTTCTGTCCTTAGATGTAGTGGAAATAGGCAAAAGAAACTTGCATGATATTTATGTCTGCATTAGTATGCAGGTGCAAGTTAGGGTAAAGGTTTGTTTGGAATGGTTAAAAGGTAATTAAATAGTTGTTTAATTAGATTATATTCCTATCATGACCTGAAATAATTACAGAAAATTAAGATACTTTTTAAGATAAACATGGAAAAGAAGTCCCGCACCTAAAAATATAGCAAGAAGAAAACTAAAATTTTATAGCAATGATTAAACGAAAATTAACAGCACAAGAGATGTGTTCCCATACTGGAAAACTCATTTGCTGAAACATTATTTCTCCTCAACTTCATCTGCAGATTCAAGACAATCCCAATTAAAATTCCAAAGGAACCCTACTTCCGAAAGAAAAGCAGGCATGAGAGGGATCCAGACAGGTTGTTAGAATGAGCCTCAGTTCAAGGCTTCTGCCCGTGTGGGCAGCTCTGACTTGACTGTAGAGGGCAGCACAGGGTCTGGTGAAGGGCAGTGTAGCCACAGACGTTCCCGTCTTAGCAACAGGTCTGCATGCCAGGAGGTAAGGCTGACAATCAATGCCTAGGGTTTGCTACTGACACAGGCTCAGCATGACAACTCAGACAAATTGAGCTGATGAGTTGGTGAACCCAGGGCTGAAGCACAGTAGGTCTGGGGTGGCAAGAGTGTCCCTAATGGAAGGCTCTTAACCTCTCTGCTTCCATAAGGTTCCCAGTAGGGCTGCTAATCCTGAAGGCACCCTGGGTGGGAGGGTGTGGTCTAGGAAGTCCCTGGGGTACCAAGTAGGGGGGCTTAGGGACCAGTGTGTTAGTTATTTGGTAAGGAACAGCCTGGTGTAGGAGAAGAGGAGGCGTTCCTACAGAACCTCCTGGAAACGTTGCAGGAGAGAGTAATGCCAGCATTGTTCAGACATCTTCTGATGATGTATCAGCCAAAAGGACAAAGAGAAGGAATGAAAGAGGGCTCCCAGCTCCCTGGCTCGCCCCTCAGGGACTGTACCAGGGCAACAATTCGTTGAAATTGAGGAGAGTGGGGAAGGCCAGCCTGAAGGGCTTTGGAGATGTGTTGGGATCTGGAACAGGCAGTCTGGGCAGGAGATCTATTTTAGTGGTCAGTACTACATATGGCCCTCCTAAGTAGATGCTCTGAGAGAACTGCTAGTTCCTCCTCCCAGAGGGAATGTGGATGATGAGCTAACAGGTGGGACACTGGGGAGAAGAAGGGGGAAGAGAATGTCTGGAGGCTAAGAGCAAGGATGGCCAAAAGAGACCAAGAGAAATCACTGTATCTCAGGCTGAAGGGCTCTGCGAGGGAAGTCACCCACAGAGAAGAAAGGAGGGGGTGAACAGAGACCCAGGAGAGTTCACTCCTTACCCCAAGGAACAGGAGGGGGCCCTAGATGTTCAAGCCCCCACACTAGTTCCCCCTCTCTGAGTAGTTCAGAGAACTGTTTCCTCATAGTCACCTTGACCTAAAAAAATTAATGTAAACAACTTCAGGAGTAAGTAAAATGTTTTCTTTTAAAACTTGCATTAGCCTCCTTTTTAGATGAATGATCTTAAACCCGTTTTAGACCCACAGTTTATACGTTATGATAAATATTCTGTAATTTATATTCTGTAATTTTAATTCCAAGAACATTCAACATAAAATGTTGAAAATACAGGATCTCTTAGCTGTAATGTAAGTGAAAAGGCTTGCGTATGGTAAAGGATTCATCCCCTTCAGAAGTTGGAGACCACAGAAGAACCAAGGTATGGAACCTTAGACTAAAAGCTGAAGTTGCAACAGGCCAGGTTCATTTGTGCACCGTAACTATCTACATGTCTTTCAGAAGACATGTGGCTACATCACACTTAAGGCACAGCTGGCCCATACCGCGGGATATGTGCTCTCCCTAAACCTGAAAAGCAGCCTTGGCCACCAGGACCCACTCTGTGGCTCTACCCAGCTCCACAGTGCCCCCTGGAGGCTGACTAGTGGAACAAAGAGCAAGGCGGAACTTCATAAAGCCTCTTAATGGAATTTAGTTGAGATCTGTTTACCTTAGCTATTAAAAACCACGGTGGGTGTCTTCGCTGTCAGTGAAACCCATGGGACCACAGACTCACCACACATGTCGCTTAAAGAAATAGAAACAGAAAAGAGGAGGGAGGAGGTCACTGGCTTTGACATGCCACAACTGCTTCTGCTCCTTCTGGCCTCATTAGGAGAGCCCAGTGGCCTGTGGGTGTACGGCCAGCCCCGGCTTGCTTTTTAGCAGCTGATTGGTAAGCAGGCATCCCCCCTGATTATTGTTTATTTGCGGTGTGCCCACGGACACCTGATGTGCACAGTGCCCAGCAGACAGGCACAAATGGGCTCCTCAGGAGGGGCCTCCTCTCCACAGCTCTTGTACCCAGAGATTTGCATATTGTTGCAACATTGTGACAGGTTTCTTTCCTGCATGGTGCTTTTGCCATGAGTGATAAAAAAAATAATTATATGACTTACATAAAGCCATAGTGTGGGAAGGGAAGTATTAGCTATTACATTTAATTATTTAATGTGGAAACGTATTCACACTGTGTAAAAGCCCAGTGGGAAGGTACACTGTGGTTCCCTGTCTCTGATCCTGCCACGGGAAAAGAAACTGAAGGCATGAGAAGAGGGATTCCCAAACCCAGAGGGTGCCGAGGCAGGAGCTCAACCCACACAAAACAGTGGCCCTGGCTGTGTGGCCACAGAGTAGCAGATCCTCCAGGGCAGGAAGGGACTTCTGGGAAACAGGAGCCCTCAGGAACTGAGGCAGTCGTAGCAGCAATGGTGGGCATTGAGCACTTCCTCAGAGGTAGACCTTGCAGTACTTCTCATACCCGACATTGCGCAAACTCAAACTCCCACAGAGGCATGCGCACTTTCTATCGCCATGTCGTATGGAGGCAAGCTGAGGCACTGAGCGGTGAGAGCGCTTGCTGTCAGCTCTCAAGACTCATCTGAAAGAGGAAGCAGCCACCATTTCCCTCGTGTCTTATTACGAAGGGGACGCTGGTGCCTGGGTCTGATGGTCTTCGTAGCACCGTGCCTTCGGAGTCAGGCAGACATGGGGCCCAGGACCAGGAGAGGGTATGATGGGGTTGTGGGGAGCTGATGAAGGGGGTTGAGCAGGAAGGAGTGTGTCTTGCCTGGGCTTTGAAGGCTTCCCTGGAGCCTTGCTATCATACTGTTTAGAGACCTGCAGCAGGACCCAGCTCTCTGTCACTCAGAAAGGACTGCCTCCTATTCCTCATTATACCCACTCCAGGCTGCCTGAGCCTCGTACTCTGTGCAGTGTGTGCTTGAACCTTAAGTTGTCTGCCATGGCTGGCTCCAGGGGAACGGCCTTCAGCACCCTACTCTGAGAGGAGTCTTTTGCATAAATCTGTTCATTTATTCTAGCATGGGTAGGAAGAAATAGTTATGAGGTCCTCCAGTCTACCCGGGCACAACTGAGGCAGGAGGAAGCTCCCCAAAAGGAGTTTATTTAGCTCACAGCCCCCAATTCCATCTGCTCGGGTAGGCAGACCACTAGCTTTGGGGGTTAGTTTCAGGTCTTTGGACTTCATCCTTGCACAGTTCTAGGGCCCTGGGAGCCCAGATCTTGTGTGATGAAATGAATAAATGAATTGATGCCTTCAAACGTTTTCAATGGGACTCCAGGACAGGTATGTATGAGGAGCACACATTCCCAGGTCTACATACTCCCCCACCCAGCCTCAGAGAGCCCCATCACGATCCCAGCCAGAGCCTCTACAAAGCAAGGACCCAACCCCGGCCTGCTCTTGCCAACTGTCCTACAGTAGCCAGCTTTCTGCGCAGGAAGCTGTCCAGAGCTTCTGAATTAGCACACCACAGGATGGGTCTGATGGGAACACAGGAGTCTTCACTGCCTCACAGGCTGAAGGCCATGAGCAGCTGCGTGCTTGGTTATGCCTTCTCCATTAGACGCCGCTAATCTCCGTGATTAGTTATATCTAAGTGGCACCCTGATGTAATGCGATTTACATTATCTCTGCTTGGTGTCAGTTAACCGTTGATTCCATGATATTCCATAAAACCCGCCCTTCGCAGGCACACTGAGGCTTCGCCACAGCCACTGCTGTCTCTGGCTGGATTCGGCACCTCTCCCCAGTTTATCTAGTTTCCCACCTCTTGGTTCCGCAGCCCAGGACCCAGAAAAACCACGGGTTCCAGGAACAAGGCTCAGCCTTCCTTTATGCCTGTGCCCTCCACACCGCCACACAGCCTGCCCTGTCCAGCAGCGCTTCACATCTTTCTCCAAACACTTGCTCCCCCAAGCCAGGAACCTCCATTCTCTTTGGGGACCCCATGTTTTGTCCCTCTCATTTTAGACCCTGCTTTGCAAGGCGGGTTAGCCACTCCCTCTGGTCTCATGTAGACTGGTGTTTCTTTTCCCTGTCGGAGTTCTGTGGTCATTCCAGAGCCCTGGAACCCAGCCTTGAGTACTTCACATTCAGCCCCACTCCCAGCCTCTCTCTCCCTTCCTCTTCCTTTTCCCTCTCTTTTTCTCCCCATCTTTTTTTTCCAGTATTTCCTTGTTTTCAGCATCCCGATCTCCTATAGAACACCCATGTGCTCTGTGACTCCTCAATCCTGCCACCACCCACGTATTTCTTTGTCTCCCCACCCTGGGCAGTCCCCCATTTCCCACCAGCCTCAAGTGGCCTTTTTCTCCACCGCCATGCCCAACTCTTGCCTTCCACCTAATTCCTGTGATGCCTGAATGTTTCTGTCATCTGCATCCCGTGGCACCGAGCCTTCCCTCACCCGTGCTTTGTTTTTAACCAATCTTTCTGTCAGCAGCCTCACATCTAGCCTCAGCTAGGATCTCCTAGAGTTTTCCTGCTTGAGCTTTTGTGGCCTAGGAGGGAAGTTGTGGGCCGGTCAACATCGGGTACCAGGAAGGTCCTGGCTTCCTCCTTATTTCTTTGCTTGGCTTTCCCAGACCCATACAAGATGATGAAGGTGGGCAGGAAGGAACACAGAAGAGAAAGCATAACAAATAGTAGGGAGGGACTAATCTTTACTGTAAAATTTCTATGAATGAGTATGCTAACCTTGGCATACCAATGAAAGTGCGCACAGAGGGCTTTGTGGCTTCCTGTGTTATCACCATCTGCTGTGAGGTGTGTGTCCGTCCTGATAGAGGAGGCCTCTGGCCTGGATGGAGGAGAGACAGGATCCAGAATTCTGCAATAGTGTGTGTATCTACAATCTCTTGTGCGGTCATCCTATTCCCTGTATCAGAGACGGCAGCCACCCTGGAAACCCAGCACTCTTTTCCACAAGCTTCTAGCCTAAAGAAGACCACGTCTCCCCTGGCTTGAACAGTTGTTTTCTAAGAACTTGGCAATGTGCTATCTGTATGAACTTGAGTGTAATAAAATTAAGCCGTGACAACCTGCACGCTGTCACAGTGTCAACGCTGCCAGCCTGGCTGCTCTCAAGAGCATCTCAAGGGTAGTAACCAGATAAATGGTGAGCAGAAAGGGCCTAGGCGAGCCCAAGAACCTTCAACTTCCTGTTCCTTCTGCATACATTGCTTCTAGATGCCTGGTTTTGCTCAGCCCCACATAAAAGCCCAGCCTGTGGATGCTACCTAACAATGAGGCAGACGGGTTGACTCTAGCTAATCATGACCAGAACTAATACAAATTCAGAGCTCCCTCCAGATTGGGTACTGATCTAAGTGTTTTGTGCATATGGTATCTTGTAAATGAAACCGTAATGCTATGGTCAGCCCCATTTTCTACATAGGAAAACAGACACGGATTAAACTATTAGTTCATTCTCAATGCTATACTTTGGATCTTGATTCTATTGAGATGCAGCTGAACCTTTAGAAGTAGGGCCCTGGTGGGAGGAAGTTGGGTCCTTGGAAGAGTGTCTTTGAAGTGTAGAGGCCCTTTCTGTTTCCTTTGCTTGACCGCCATGAAATAAACAGACCTATTCCACCACTGCGAACTACCTCACCAGAGACCCAGAGCAGCAGAAACAACGCCATGCACTAAAACCATGAGCCAAAATCACCTTCCCCTTTCCCTGATTCCCACACGTACTTTGTCGTGATAATAGGAATCTCACACACACACACACACACACACACACACACACACACACACACACACACACGGCTGCCCTGTTAGAAAGTGGAAGCATAGGATTTAAACCAGCTGCCTCCAAAGGTCACTCTGTTAGGAACACTGCCTGTGTCGACAGAGTAGGGCTCCCATGACATCATTGAATCGAGATACAACTAATCTGAAAGAGAAGAAAATACGAAACCCCCGTGTACATGAAATGTGCAACCTTTGTAGTCACTTTTCCTTCCTGAAAGTGATTCGCTGAAGCAAATGCTATTTGGCTGTCCATTACTCAGAAGCTCTGCCCAAGAGGGGGTGGGGCTAAAAAGCAATGATCAGACTTTGGCAGTGGGGACCATGCCCAACTTTCCCCAGCTAAACCAGAAGGAAGAGCCCCATATTCTGATCTCATGCCAAAAGCCTGGTAATTTGAAAGGGGAGGCCCCTCAGCAAGTAGGGTCTTGTGAGCGGCAAGAGAAGGCTTCTAACTCTATACACACTGCCTTTTCTGCATGTGTCTCTCTCTTCACTGGCTCTGAGGAGTTGGGAAGTCAGAGGTTTGGTTTGCCACTTCTAAATGACCCAGCACAATGCTCTCTAGCCCTGATGTTGCAACTGTGGGGAGCCCACTTACCTGAGGAGAGATTGGTAAAGTATAAGCTGATCCTAGTTAAACTGATAAAAAGAGGGGGTCAGTGTCCCCCACTATCCTCTCTGTTCTACTCCCGAGCCCCAAATGCTCATGGGAAAACGAAGGGTGGGAGAAAATGGGTGTGTGTGCACGCATCCGTGTGCGTACAAAAGAAAACACTTAACTCTTTCACACCAGAGCATGTAGAGGAAATATTCTTCCAGGCCCCTCATATAAGGACTTGGCCAGGTGCCTCCCTTGGACAACCTAGAGATTACCAAATTGGTGGGAAATTGGTGCATGTGGGCTTTGTTTCTGGAACGGGTGTGGGGCGAGTGGGAGATAATGGTTCTTGAAATAGTGGGAAGAAGAAGAAAGCGACAAAAGGAATTGAGACCTTGAAGCTGGATCTGCAGCCATCCTCAAGGCTCAGCTGAGAGGACCAATGGGCCAAGGGATAAAGGGATGGGAATGTGGGTCTATAGGTCAGGGTGAAAAGCTGCCTCTTAAAGGGACTCTCTACCCTCAGCGCTGCTCTGACCACTCTGCATTCCAGCTGTGCGTGTGGTTGCCAGGACTGGTTGTCCACCAGAGCCTTTGGCAACAAGGGAACTCGGTTTTAACACCCAGTAATTTCCACAAGGTTAGAGGACAGAGAAGTCTACCAAAAGCCCCAACAGCACAGCCTGGGACAGGCAACCAGGAGGTGGGATTAATCCCAAGAGGCCTAGCCAGTCCAGTGACTGTGAAGCTATGGCGGGGGGGGGGGGTGTGTGACAGCTGAGGGTCATTTCTTTCTCTTTGCACATAAAAAAAGTCAATCCAAGAGAAAGGGAAAACAGAAGCGCACAGCTGGGGGTTGACGGTCCCTTTAAATCTCAGCCCCTTCCCCTGCTATGTACTAGCAAATTAACTGTGTGTGTATACATGCTTTTCACCATGGAGGCCCCTCTTCTGCTTCCCTCCTTCTCTCTCCCTGTTCAGAGGTATTGCAGAGCGTGGCCAATTCACTCGTCTGTTGCAGGTCTTTGGTGGATGGAAAGATCCCATTTCCTCTTCCTTCTTTGAGCAGAGACTCCTGCCCTCTCTCTCCTCCTGTTCTGTACCCCAATAACATTTGTTTGCCATGTTTCCTAGGTTGGAGCTGAACATCCTATGGTTTTACTTTTGGTCCTCTTTCTCTCCCTTCTCTTCTTTGACCTCTCTTCCGTTTTCCTTCTGAAGTATCTCTATTCGCAGACAAATGACTCACATTTATAGATAGTCCCCAGCATTCTTCCAAGATCCAGTTTTAAAGCATACACATATGTAGGGTTCACTTGGGAGATTCACCCCTAGCCGCCCTCTCCCAGATTCATGTTCCTTTCTACCCTGAGTAGTGTGTAAGAACCCAGGAGTGCACTGACTATTTCTGGAAGACTTAACTGAAAGAGAGAAGTCCATGACCCTCATCTGACCTTTAACCTGGACAGCCTCAGCCTCAGTCAGGCTGCCCAAAGCCTCCTGGGGCAACGTAGGTTTTCTTTGGGCAGAAACGCTTGGGAACTTAGAGTCCCCTTTCCTTGTGGCCTGACCTCCTCATCTAAGAATAATAGCCCTAGGACAGCCTGTCTTGTAGTTTACTCTAGAAGGAAACAGCTGGGAAGCCAGACAACTGAGGAATCTGGATAAAGCAGGAGGATGGGAGAGCATAGGCTCAGCACTTATGAATAAAGAGTGCCAAAGAGAGCTGTCGACCTTTGGGAGCAAAGAGCTGAGGCGCTCCTTGAGCACCTTCCTCCTTCCAGAGCCTCTTGCCAAGCTCCAGACACCCATCTCGGAGAGCCGTGCTGAGCAAGCCCCTTGGAGAACTCCCTCTGGAAAACAAAGGAGGCAAATGTCATTGTGAAAAGAAGGCTGGTCTCCTTAGTCCTAGGTCCTCTCCATTCCACCAAGGGGACCGAGACTCGATGCTCTGAGACAAGGCCCTTTAAGCTGGCACTCCCCTCCCTACAGAGGCAAGTACCAAGACTACTTGAGAATGCCACTTGCTCTTTGTAAAGAGGCTGCTTACCCAGCAGTCCCCAGCCCTCTGAGCATTCTGGACATCTGGTCACACAGTTGTCCGTGTGCTTCAAAAAGCTTTCCGTGGTTTCTCATCTGTTTCCTCTTCCAAGTAAGTGGAAAGTCAATGAAACCCAGGCAGGCAGCAGTAATAATTAAGTTGGGACCCTGGTTTTTCCCTCCGTGCTGGACTCCTCTCCAGGGCTCCAGGCTCCTTCCTAAAAAGGCAGTAACCCATCCACCAACCAATCCCGCCTCCCCCAGCCTGTACCCATGGAAGTCCTTGGCAGCTCCCATCACTTTGGGCAGCATTCTCATCCTACTGAGAGTTTATACCAAGGAGCCTGGGGTGGTACTTATGGGACACCCCTGAGGGTACTGTCTGGAGAGGCTTCCTAGACCAGGAGACACTTCCGTCCCATCAGAAAAGCCAAACTTGCCCTGAGGAATATGAGCATGACCCGTGCAGGAAAGAGGCTAAGCCTGAATCCACCTACACAGAGTCCATCTTGCTGTGGACACTGCTTCAGCCACTTGGTCCTTTGGTGACCTTGAGCTCTGAGTCCAGACTTATCAACCACAAGATGACTGCTCTCCCTTCTGATAGGTCCTTCTAGTAGACAGAACCGAAAGTGGAGATCATATATGATATACAATAGACTACATGCTATATGCAATATAGTATATGTGATACATGATATACTGTATCGACTATAGGAGATGACACACCATCAGTGTAGTCCAGCCACTGTGTCTTACTCACACTCCCTATACCCATGGCTTCTTCTGCCCTGAGGAAGTGGAAGGATCCTCTGTGGAGGAAGCGGAGAGGATGTGGACCATGTGACCCATGAAAGGCAGGGCAGGAGGACTGAACTGAATACCTCCCTGCCGCTCCTAACCCAACCAGGCTCCTGGCCGGATGCTGGTGTTTGAAACTCCCAACAGCCACACTCAGGTGCCAGAACAGTGATTCTAATGGTGATGTTGCTCTGTTCTTGTCTGTCTAATATTCCTTTTTAATCCCCGTCCTGCCTGCCCCTCCCTCATGTAGGGTTACTTTAGTGATCCCTGGAATGTTTTTGACTTCCTCATCGTCATTGGGAGCATAATTGATGTCATTCTCAGTGAAACTAATGTGAGTATCGCTCTGCCCTCCCCAGGGACTCTGGTCCTTCCACCTCTCCTGCCTCCTCCACTCCTTCCTCTCTCTCTCTCTCTCTCTCTCTCTCTCTCTCTCTCTCTCTCTCTCTCTCTCTCTCTTTGTTTACCTCTTTTTTATGTTTTTGTTTTAATTTCTGATTTTACCCACCTCCAGTCATGCTTTTTATTGAACCTGCCGTCGTCTTGTGAGAGGGGGAAAAAAAGCAGAAATCTATTCTCCTTTTTTTCCCACGTGTCCTGGCTACGCCGGGCCCAAGGGCGCAGAGCTGAGCGGAGGGAACAGGCTGCACACTGGTTGGGCCAGCCCTGGCTGCCTTCCGGGTGGCTGTCGCCCACCCACCTCGGAACTAACCTAGCTTTTGCCAGGCCTCCCCATCCTGAGGAAACCAGGTTACCCAGGTTTGAGCCACCAGCATGTAGAGTGGTAAGATTATCTAATGCACCGCGTAACCTTTTTCTTCTCTCATTTTTTTTCTCTTCTCTCCTTTCTTTCAT
Source organism: Rattus norvegicus (assembly GCF_021556685.1). Taxonomy (NCBI): domain Eukaryota; kingdom Metazoa; phylum Chordata; class Mammalia; order Rodentia; family Muridae; genus Rattus; species Rattus norvegicus. Next base: position 153,855,397 of record NC_141537.1, on the reverse strand, counting down.
GCCTCTTTTTTGTTTTTTGTTGTTTTTTTTTTCATTTTTCCTCCTCCCTGTGTTTTTGTTTTCTCCTCTTTTGTTGGTTTGTCTCCTTCTCTCTTTCCTGGCTTTTCTGCCCCATGCAGCACTATTTCTGTGATGCATGGAATACATTTGACGCCTTGATTGTTGTGGGTAGCATTGTTGATATAGCAATCACCGAGGTACACGTAAGTACATGGCGTCTGTGACCCGGCCAACCCCGCCTGCTCTAACATCCATCTGTTCCCCCCTGCTTTATTTTTTGTCTTTCATCTTTATCTCCTGTGCCCACCTCCTTGTTTCTATTTCATGTTTTAGTTTGTTTAAATTGGCTCAAATTTGTTTTGTTTTCTTTGCTTTGTTTGGAGATTCCGTTTTTTAAGTCATTTGGTTAATCTTTGGAACGCACTAAGACTTCCTTTTAAATGTTGGTTGCTGCATCTATTTTTCTCTCAGCCTGGCATGACTCACACCGTATAGGAGGGTGCAGCTATGTGAGTTATGGAGGGAGAAAAATGAAGGGTCCTTTACAAGTTCTGGGCAAGCACTGGAGCTGGGACCCAAGCCTTTCTTTACCCCAGACTCGTCTCCAGACACCACCTTGCCTCCTCTTGATTGTCCATCCTCATAACGCAGAACACCCAGAGTTGAGGCTAGGAACATGCCTGCACTGTCAGCGATGACCTTCCCTCTCCCAAGAACTAGCAGATTGTACTCACATTGAACAGACTCTGTCTGCATTGACCAAATGCCATTAGCCCACGCTCGACACTTTGAGGGAGAAAGTACTGGTCATGTTTGAGATTTGCTTGTCCTCCCTTTTCTGGAAACAATAAAGAGCCTGGTGATTTACTGAACGCTCTTTGGGCAGGTTTTCTCTTCCCATTGCTGTGGACACAGGATCCATGTAAGCCTCATGCCCCTGTGAGCTCACCATAGAGCGTGAACTGTGCGCCCATCTGCTCCTCCTCCTCTTCTCCTTCATAACCTGCCCCTGGCTCTCCGGCCTCAGGCAGAACCCACAGCCATAGCCCTGTAGCCCTCTCCTCCCCAGAGCTGCCTCCTTCTATACAGTCCCTGCACATGTCTTCTTGTTACCTGGCATGTTTAAGCATCCTCTCTTTCTCTATAAGCAAGTCCTCTTGCAGTTATTCCTTAACATGTCTCGTTTACTTTTTGTCATTATTTTTCCATTAAGTAAGAGAGTCGATGATGTTTGCACAAACCTTTGATGGATAGAACCATTGAATAAGAGCGCAGAGCACCTGATTCTGTAATTTGATCTTAGATGTTTGGAATTCCCCCGCTGTCCTTCATACATCCCCACCCACTCCATGCAGCCTGGCCCACTCCCAAGATTGAATGGACATATTCTCTCACTGGTTTGGTCCTCCGTGTAGCCACGGGACTCAGGAAGGATGAGTTCATGTTCTTCATGCAGTCCTTTCTTCGCCCCCCTTGCCGATGCCCATTGCCTCTCCCATACCTCCAGCCTCAACTGCCCCTCTGTCTCTGAGACCTTGGGTCTCTCTCTCTCTCTCTCTCTCTCTCTCTCTCTCTCTCTCTCTCTCTCTCTCTGTGTGTGTGTGTGTGTGTGTGTGTGTGTGTGTGTGTGTGTGTGTAGCTGGGACCCAAGCCTTTCCTAACCTGAGATCATCTCCAGACACCACCTCTCCTGCTGTTGGTTTCCCATCCTCACAACATCCTTCAAAGATGTGCTCTCCAAACGGAGCACCCAGAGTGTGCAGCTATGTGTATATGGGCATTTGTACACTCCCACGCTTAGATGCATACATGTAAACTTTAGGCTTGTTTCCTTCCTGGAAATTCTCAGATAAATAATAACAAAATCAGTCTTTCACAACTGCCGCTAACCTCCTCTCTGAGTACACACCTAGCTTGCAGTCCGTGTGACCCCTAAGTGATAGTCCAGTTGTTATTTAAGTCTCAGAACTTAAAGGCTAGACTCTGTGCTTGGCACAGATGCCGTGCACTGCGCTGCCCTGAGGGTCCTGCAGGGAAAACAGTGAAAAGAAAGACAAGCCACGGGCTCTGCCATCTGTATGCAGACAGTAGTGCAGATGTATGCAGAAGTTGGTGCAAAGCTAAGCAGTAGAGGAAAGCATGGGGAAGGACTGCTGGCTGCTTCCCATGATGGTAGAAGACCCACTATAACCCAGGATTTTACTGGCAAATCCCATAGCTCTCATCCTGCCTTGACATCTCTATTTCTGTTTTCAATTTTAAAAGGCAAAGCAAATATACTTGTTCCCTATGTAAGAATGAAGATGTGGGTATACATGTGTGCTCATATAACAGCACCTCTTCAAAAGCCTTATGTCAACTGTAAAGATCTACGGAGTAAAACCTACAGCATCTAAGAAAACCACATCCTCCCAAAGCCTGATCTTACTAGACCATCTCCTTGGCATACCCATAACTTAGAACCTACATGCACCAAGGATAGCTTTGCCCAGATGTCGTTAATTAGACTCATGGAGGTAACTAGCAGGTGCAGCCCATCAGAGAAAGTACAGGTCATCGACAGCCACAGGACCAGAGTGTGACTGGCCTATGACCACAAATGTTACCATAAAGACGTGCACTGGGCCAGCAGCCAGTAGGACAGCCGCAAGGTAAGAAAGAATGGCCAGTTTGCATTTCTCTGCCTTTAGGTGACCTGCTGCAAACCCAGTGCCAGGTTTTTCTTAGGAGCCCATGGGAAAATCAAGGAAATTCCACATCCCTAGCTCCTGCTCCAGGCCTTCCCAGACTTCTCTATGCACATACTGTCATCATAAGCACAGATTCCCAGACCCATGTTCTATTCAGAAGCTACCCACGATGGCTTTTCACCTGTAAGCCATCCCCTCATGTTCCTCCGGGACATGGCTGTCATCCTTTCACTGAATCTGGTATTCACCCTTCTTTCCTTCCTTCCTTCCTTCCCTCCTCCCTTCCTTCCTTCCTTCCTCCCTCCCTTCCTTCCTTCCTTCCTTCCTTCCTCTCTTTCTTCCTTTCAAGTCACCCCTTCCCCCCAGGAAATGTACTTTTGATCAATTCTGGGGTCAGCACACACTCATCTCTGTATGTTCACAGTCTCCTTCTATGGGTAGACACTTCTTTAGCCACCTGGTATAAAAAGAACCCAGTATTCATGGGTTTGTATTCTAGCAAGGAAGCAGTGGGTAGAGAGAATAAAGACAAGAATGTTCAATGGTCAGGGGCACTTGGCATAAACAGGTGGGACTTTTATATTTGGAGCAACTTTGGATTTACATTCCTTTTTATCCTAAATTTCGAACTCTGAAGATTCAGCATGGGCTTCTCCTAACAGCTGCGCGCTGTTTCCAAGTGCTCCTCCAAGCCTCCGCTCTACCTTGTAAGGATGCCTCAAACCCAGGTCTCTGCCCCTCTCCCTAGCACTTCATCTTGTCTACATCTACCCTGTTCTTCCGACGTGAGCTCTGTAGAATCAAAGCGTGGTGTTGCTCCACTTTGATAGAGCCTTGCTTCTTCTCCAGCCCTGGAGAGGACTCAACCTTCTAGAAATGGCCCATGGTTGTTCGTGGAAAGTTCTGGTAGCATCCACCCAGAGTGCTCCCTGATATCCCAAATGGGAATCAGTTTGAGGATGTGACCAGTAGCCTTTCTGAGCTTTTTCACTGGGCCTCTTAAAGGATATTGAATGATAGAAAGTTCTAGAAGACATTATTTCCTACATTATAGGTGCAGAGAGCCGTTTTCAAATTGTACATTATGAAGCCATGGTTGTTTCCAGCCCCAGGATGATGACATGAGGTGTCTTAGGGTAGTTAGTCCAGGTCCCTGGGCCTCAGTGTGTTTGAGTGTGGTAAGAGTGGATGGAGAGGGCTGAGAGTGTCTTGCAGCCCCTGGCCTTTGTGATCCAGTATGGTGAGGTAAGAGTTCCCTGCCCCATTTCTGGGACTCACAGGTGTGCTCACGTCCACCTGGGCACCCATGTGGCTCATCTGAGGATTGGACAGAGACAGGGACAGAGCTGTAAGCACTGGGATAGAACCTGGAAAAGACCAGCAACCCTTGGGGACTTCTAGGCAAGTTTAGTGGAAGCAACATGGAAGAATGGCTAGATGCAAGGTGTTGGGCCACAGAAAAGACCAGAGCATGAAAATAAACTCAGAATCTATGGCAGTTGCTGTGACCTTGGCTGGTTAGGGGGAAGAAGAAATAGAAACAACGGGAGACCTAGTTTTTTACTTTTTCAGTCTTCAAGACAACTCCATGACTCATGTGATTGAATCAAGACCAAGGCCCCCCTGCACATGTGAAATCTAGGCCTAGGCAAGGCGAGCAGCCTGTCCAGAGTCTTACAGCTAACTGATGACACGCCTATGATTCAAGCCATTCCTGTCAGTCAACGCTTGCAGGCCCACAGAGCAACAGCCATGCACTGAGATGGTGTCAGCATAAAATCACTGAAAGTAGGGATTGGTGAGTTCTACTACTCACAGGCCCTCAACTGGTGCCTTCCTGCAGCTGACCTACACAGAACTGCTTACCAACCTCCCTGTGCTGATGCTCAGCCAAGGGATGCTCGCTACCCTTGGGATGCTCACACGAAGCGTTGTGTAGGGACCTCACAGAAGCAGTGGCAGGAGATGGAGCAGTGGCACACCACATCCACTGGCCCAATCAACAGAAGCAAGAAACAAGGAGAGAGAACAAGAGAAGGGTACAGGGCTGCTGAACTGGCAAGAGGACTAGTGTCAGCTTCAGGAAAGGATGGCTTATAGTGCTAACTCCAGGTCCCCATCACTGCCATCTCTGGGGATGCCTTTCCCCAACAGCATCTTTCCACCACAAGCCCACAATCATGACTTCCAGTTACCAACTGTTCCTTACTGCCTTCCTGATGATGAAGCCTGTTGTCTCTTTCTCTGGCTCCAGTTCCTGCCTGCATTGGCAAACAGCCTAGGCATGGAGCTTGCTGCCTCTTAGGACCCCTACAGAGATGAGGAACGCACAAAATAACAAACAAGACAGACATGACCATAGGCTTAAACTGCTTAGCTTGGGGCACTGTGGACATCCAGTGTCAATGGCTCCAGTCCACCTATATAGCACACCAAAGTGTTTTCTCTTGCAGCTAGGAAGGAACTAAAGACCAGGGTGATGACATGAGGTTGTCTAGGGGACACCATCTGGCCTGCCTAGTCTCCTTCCCACACAGAACTCACTCAGTGATTACATCCTGACTCTGCTGTGAATGGTGCTTCTGAGACCATGTAAGCACAGTGTGCAGGGGATGCTAAGGAGAGGCTACTCCAGCCAAGCAAAGCTTTCTGTGTCGTATGGCTTTGAGGCTCAAGAATAACTTACCCCAGACTTTCTCGGCTTTCTTTGCGAAGTTGTCATTACCTGGGCTGGGGAGCCTAAGACAAGGTCTCAGAGAACCCTCATCTTGTGCCCTGCTTCAAAGACATGACCTAAGGACTATCAAGCTAGAGCATGATACTAAAAGAAGAAAATACCAGAGAGGTAATCAGACCTAAGCCTAAATTTTGAAGTAAAATACAACTTAAGTAGATGATATCTTAATCCGGGCAACAAAAGGCTAACAAAGGAAGCATCAGGAGGGAAGATAACCATGGTGAGTGAAGGTGTTTGAGTGGTTGAAAATAAACTACTTTATTTCTCTGTGATGGCTACAGGCTAGTTTAGTGGGACTAGCTGGCTGATGAATTTTCTGAATTGCCCCCCTCTTATTTAAGATGAGATCTTCTGGTTCACTGGAAGTCCTTTAAGGGCTTACCCAAGTGATGGGTAGATGGGAGGACATTAGGATGTTCCTAGAAGCAAAGCAACAATTCAGAACAGCCGCACTGCAGAACCCTGGCATGTCTACTGAGCAGATGGCCTCTGTGTGGCTCTCCCATTCCACTGCTGAACACTCAGAAGCACATAACCCTTTATCTATCAATCCATAGGCAAAAGCCCTGAACTAGCCAGGGGTTGGAGGGGTGGTGGGGTGACCAAAAATTACACTCAGAGACATAGGCTTGACCATCATGACAGCCGACTCATGCCAGTGGAAGAGGGGCTTGGGTGCTTGGACAAGAAATGTGCTATGCATGTGAGTGTGTGTGTGTGTGTGTGTGTGTGTGTGTGTGTGTTCATCTGTTTCTGTGTTCTCTATCCACCCAGTAACTATATCCTACTGACCCATCCCCCCCAGACATGCAGCCTAGCTAGGCGGCTGGCAATCTGAACAGCACTGACATAGACTGTGCTATTGTGTCAAGAGAAGTCCCTTCTGCCCCCTTCCTCACTCTCTCTACCATCCCCTAAACAATCGAAACCAACTCTCTATGGGAAAAAATAGTTTGTTAGTCAAGAAATATGTTACCAATAAGTATTTTCAGACTACAAGAAGAGTATCTATAAATCCCATTATGTGTTTCCTTGTGTGTATCTTAAAAAGAAACGCAGGGGCAACATCCAAAAGTAGAAGGCATGGACCTAGGCTACCACAACAAAGGGTGAGATCAGTCAGGGTTGCTGTATAACAAAGCCCAGTGTTGGAGTATCTGCCCAGGAAGATTACAGGGAAAGGGGACAGGAGAGGCCTTGTGCTCCCGTGAACTACTGCCACCAAGCAAGCTCAGCCGTCTAGCCCAGGAAACCAACTTCTTTGGGCACTATTGACATTGTCCTAAATTGTGTACAAGGCCTTGGAGACTAAAAAGCAGTTCAGCATCCTTTCATGTCCAAGGATCTCCATCTCTGAATTGAGTTCTAGGCAAGGCCATGTCCAGCCTGAACCTGATCTTTTAAAAAAGTTCCTTCTGGAGAGGACTGACTGCCTCCTTAGATTTGTCTCTTAGATGTAATTGGAATTCATCTTTCTCCAACCCAAGAAGTTGTCACTATAAAGTCCCCTTGCTTAGCTGTGTGTGCGTGACAGTGGGCACACATAAACCAGGGTTTGTCCTTCAGCCAGTGCTTCGTAGAGCAGGCCGGAGGGTAGAAAGTGGGAGTACTAAAAGGTTAGCCTAAAACAGGCTAACTGAGAACAAAAATAAATAAACAAAACTTGAGCTCCCTTCACAAATCTGGAAGGCCTTACTTCCTCCTCTGGATTGGGGCCAAGTTGTTCCATGCACAGCCAGAGGTGGCTGCTGAATAGAACAGGAGAATCTTGTGGGTCCTTGTTGGCCGTGTGGCCCAGTGACACCCAGCCCATGTTCTCATTAGAGTTCCTCACCCTGCCAGGCCCACGCTCGTATATTTCTTTCACCTGTTTCCTTATGCCCTGTCCTACCACTGTGTTGTTCCTCTGTTAGCCAAGACCTAGAATACCAGGCTCTTCGTTGGAGACTCATTACAGCTTATCTCTGTCTGCCTTTCTTTAAAGCCAGCTGAACATACCCAATGCTCTCCCTCTATGGTAAGAACAACCCCTCCAGACCACATTTCCAGCTTCTGTGCCCCCCACCTCTAGTCACCCACGTCTTATCCACCCCGATTTCCAGAGCCCTGGGAACCCAGCCCAGCTCCCATTGCATGTGGCCACCATGTCCATTGTGTGCCTTACCTGCCTGTGCTCACGTGAGCTGTGCAAGGGTGTGTGTACAGTGGTATTCCTCTTCTTCCCCAAGCTTCCTTTGGGTGGCGTCACCGTGATCCACTGGGAGAGAACTGGACCCATGCTCTTTCCTGTTAGACATCCCGAGGACCACATGTTTCATCCAACGTAGGAGTTCGTGAAGGGCGCTTTTGAGAACTGTGACTAGGGCTCCAGGGAGAAGAAAGAAGCGGGTGTGGGGTCCGGCTAGAAGGAGAGGCAGTTCCGGTTGGTTCTATACTGACCAGCCTACCCTGAGCTTCATATGAAAAGCTGTGAGAGGCACACGCTGGGATTTGCTATGGCACAAGGTTGGCCCTCTGGTCTCTCTGCTGTCTCCCTGAGCCTTAGTCTTAGGTCTTTCTAAGTTCCTCGAGTTCTCACTACCTATGCACTAGAGTCATTTTTCTGTAAAGTGGGAAGCAGGAAAACGACCCATCTGAACCACCACCGATAGAAGGATGTCCATTTCTTATGGCCGAGTGGTAACCGTGCCTCAGCACGCGACCTTGAAGTCTCCTTGAAATGGCTTCCCCTAAGAGCTCCATCACAGCTTTCAAACCAGGCTGGTGATTCCCCAAACCCATGGCAGCTAGATTGTGAGATGTAGTGGTGGTCCCCATAGTGGCCCACCTTGGCCAAAAAGCTGCCTAGGAAATTTTGGGGTTTGTTTTTAATAACTCGTCACACCTAGGTGTTCCAATAGCATCAGCTTTACAAAGACTTTGCACCCATGGCTGGAGTCCCCACTTAAGCTTGGTTTTTGTTTTCTTGTGGGTGGGTATTTTTTTCCCTTTCTTGAACATAGTAGAACTGACAGAGAGTAAAAGCTCTGAGCTCCCCTGTATGCCGCTCTGAGGAGCAAGCCACCTTCTAAGGACAGAAAATAGAACTTAGAGGAGCCAACCAGATGCGATGGTTAAGGGAGCCCAAGCTTTTCTGGGTAGGACCAGCAGCCCACATGGCTGGGTCTTAGGGGTTCCCAACAGCTGTGAGTCTGTCCACTACCTGGCAGGGTTAGAGTCTTAGTGGCAATTGGGGTGACTCCGATTTTAAAATATAAGAAATGTTCTGACCTTGTCCTATCTGGACATTCTGAAAACCAGAGCCCACTGGCTTGGTTTCTTCAGAGCCCTTCCCGGTATGAAGTGTGGAGCTGATTTGGAAAATATGCCCCAAACTATCCTGCCTCCTTTGAGGGCAGGGATAATCAACATGGAGGTTGAATATGCCATCACTCCAGCCTGTTGGCCCTTGCATATTCTTAAAGTTGATTACACATACCCCCTCCACATAGACTGGTGATGAAATCATCCAGACCTCAGGGGTGGACCAGAAGGCCATAGAAGAGGAACTGAAAGGGCTTGTGGAGCCTCAGGCTTTGGCACTAAAGAAGATCCCAGGGTACAGATAGACACAGTGCTGTGCGGAAGGGCCTGGTCTAGAAACACTGTCAAGTATAGCAAGAAGACAAGTTAAAGGGACGGGACAGGACGGGAGAGCAAAACTCTTAAGACCCCCTCCTTCAAGGGGTGCCTGGGATGGGAGCCATAACAGGAAATTCTAGGGTCCTTTCTCTCCTGGTGCTGCTACCAGCAGGGCTGGGTAGGCTGCACTAGCTTCAGGGAAGGCATGAGGGCTCCCGTCAGCTCTCAGAGCTTTGGAACACAGCCAGTTGCCCACATGAGCAGGGGGGCAGGGGTCTAGGGTGCAATCAGTTCTTGTTCTCAGCGTGGGAACAATGACACTTGTGCCCCCAGAGACCTGACTAGGCCTGTGTCTGTCCCTGCAAGGTCCTTCAGACTGAGACGCCAGTTATGGACCTTTGGCCATAGATTCCAAGCAGTCCAGAAATTCTAACCCCTCCTCAGCTCCCCCTACCTCCGTGCCGCCTCTGTCTCTTGTTCTCTGTCCATGACCATGCAGCAGTTACCCCGGGTGGCACTCCACAGTAGTCACTGCCAGGATCAGCCTTTTCTGGGACTCAGTCCCAGGTCCCTTTCCTGCCTTGTCCTGCCGGCATCGTCTGTCCTCCCAGACGATGGATCTCTAGGGAAGGTCAGAGGCCATGAAAGGGCAGCAACTCCAGAGGCTGTAATGAGGTCTGGGACTGTGGCCCTCCACTTATAATACCGCAGCCCACTACCACTGTTTCCCAGCAGCCACCACCCATCACCACCAGCCCAGAGTCACCACCGTCTAGCCTCCTAATAGAGCCAAGTTCCACCCCTAAGGCAGAACTGAGAAGATAAGAGCTTCTGGGTTGCTTTCTCCTAACACAGGAGCCTCTGGGGCAGCAGCTCTGAGCTCAGATTCCAAAGCTTATAATATCCGAAGAACTTAGAATTATGGGAAAGAGGAGGCTAGGAAAACAAAGTCATGGACTCAGAGCTGTGACTTAGCATAGACCTTAGGGATGGGTTGATGGACTCCCACCTCACAAACAGAGAGTTGAGGCCTAAGGGAAGAGTCTAGTGCAGCTGACCCCACCCTGGCCTGCCTCCTCTCAACCAATGGCTGTTTCTCAGAGGATCCCTTCCTGCCCTGCCTTCTTGCTGTGTTAACTGCACCCCCTATTGCCAACGGGTTCTAGAGTGCAGAGGAGAACTCCCGCATCTCCATCACCTTCTTCCGCCTCTTCCGGGTCATGCGCCTGGTGAAGCTGCTGAGCCGAGGGGAAGGCATCCGGACCCTGCTGTGGACCTTCATCAAGTCCTTCCAGGTAACCATGCCCTCCGCTTTGTAAAGCTTGGAGTGAGACAGCCTCGCTGCTCCCAGGAAGGAGAGCTACCCAGCCTCTCCCCCATGTCACATTCCCTGAGGCTCCCCGACAGGGGCAGACCAGGAACGAAACAACCCCAGCCCAGTGTACAGGGCCCAGGCCGGCTGTCCCTCTGTACTAAATGGCGGCGTGAGTGATGTGTGATAGCCCCTGGCTTCCCTTGTTTGGAAGAGAGAGGGGCTGAGAGTAAACCTGAGATGCCCAAATCCAGGGCTCAACACAGTCCACGGAACTTACAGTCCACAGAACTTACAGGAAAAGGGGGATTGTATGGCCAGTTCTGAGGAGTGCTTTGTGAGTGTAAAGCCGGTGAGAAGTGATGCTGTCAAGGGCATTTGGTCTCCTGGGAAAGGATTGTAGAAATAACCAACTGTGCTTCCCAGATAGCACACATCCACTCTTAAACCGCCACAGACACAGAACCTTTGTGTCCCCTGGACACCCAAAGCTGAACTAGGACCTGGAGTCTGTCCCCATCCAGACGGGCTCAAGGTTGTGATTGTACCCAGAAGACTGCGGGTGTCTTGTGGTTCCTTGCCTGCCCTGTTTGTTTCCCCTTCCAAACTCTTAGCTCTGAGGACAGTGCCATCCATAGCACTCCAATGGATGATCTCGAAGTCCAACCTAGCTGCCCCTCGACCCCTAACCTGGGGCTCCCCATCCAACAAGACCCCAAGGTCAAGGTGAAGGGGGTTTCTAAGGATTTGAAACCTCGGCCCTAATGGAATCAAGACAGGAGACTGATCCTGATAGAGATCCCTGAGACACCCCAACATTGCCTTATATCTGGGGTGACCTTGAAGAATGGAACTTGATCAGGGAAACCCACCTTACACTAAAAAATTGTGTGATCTCTCAGTGCCATCTAGTGGTTCACGGGCAACATAATCCCTAAGCCACTAAGCCAGGATCCCAGGATCCCAGGATCCCACAAGCCACAGAGCCTCCTTCTCTGAAGTGGCCATGGCTCTGTCTAAGGGGTATACTGAGTGACTAAAATATGTCCAACTAAGTCACGTGTAGGCTATTTCGTTTCACAAGCCTCAAACCATTTAAACGCCCTGCTAAGTCAGCGTCACCATTTCTCATATTCAGATCAGGAAACGGGTCCGAGACGCTAAGGAAAATGTCCAAGCTCCAGAGCTAGAACGTGGGGGAAACAAGATGCATTTCTCCTCATTAGATGCTTTCATGGCAATAGTGCTGACGGCTCGTTTCTGTGGAAGTAATTGGACAAAGATGGGATGTAAGCTGCCTCCTCTCCACTTTTCCCTGGTGACTACGGTCATCCTGTTGCGTAACTTCCATCACCCCCTCCTTCTTTGTGCAAATATCTAGCTGGAGTCTGAGGAGGGCTGCCCCTTGATTGCTCTCAATAAACAGTACAGGGCTGCCTCCGTTACTCTGGAGCCTGCTTTTAAAACTAAAACACTGTGGACTGAGACCAGGGCTCAGTGGTAGAGTCCCTCAGCTTCATTCCCAGAAGATGGATGGATGGATGGATGGATGGATGGATGGATGGATGGATGGATGGATGGATGGATGGACAGACAGATGGATGGATGAATGGACGAACGGGCAGACACACACACACACACACACACACACACACACACACACACAAAGATAGACAGACTCCTGAACTGGAAAGTCAGGGCTCATCTCTCAGGTTCTCTCCTTGATGCTCAGTCCTTCTTAGCCAAACAGCAGCTGACTGCCGTGGACCTGGGAATGCAATGCTTTCTGGGAAAGGATCCTGTTCGCCTGCGCTGCTGGGTCTCATAGCCCCTCTTTGCTTCCTTCTAGGCCCTGCCCTATGTGGCCCTTTTGATTGTGATGCTGTTCTTTATCTATGCAGTGATTGGGATGCAGGTAAGAGAAACTCCGCCTCCTTGGTCCCCTTTCAGCCCCCAGGACCATAGCCTTCTCCTTTCCTCCCTCTCTCCTCACTTTTGTTCCTGCCTGTCACTCAGTGTCCAAAGAGCCGGAACTTCCCCCAGCAGAATGTGCTATAGGCCATGGGCAAGGACAGCACAGGGATCCCCCCATCTTGTAGAACCAGGCTTGGGCTCTGCAATGGGGAAATACTCGTGAATTAATCAGTGGGCTTCAAGAAGAACGGCCCCATCTGAGAGACAGTAGGAAGTCCCCTGCTTGGTCCACATCTGATGTGCATGATTTGAGGTGGAGAGAGAAGGCACTGTTTATCAAGCATGCAGTCCTTTTCAGGAGTCCCCTCCCCAGGATCCTGCTGCACTTTCTTTGTTTCCTCAGCCAGAGTTCCCCAACCCCTTCAGGACTCCAGCTGAGTCTTCCCAGGTTTTCCAGGTTCCATAAGGCAGCACCTCCACAGCCATGCTTGTAACATAGCCAGGCTCTTCCCTTAGCAGATCTCTATATAAAATCTCTAAAAGTTCCTAGGGGCAGGGCTGGACGACGTTTGTGCTTTAAAAGACAAAAAGAGCTACCTTGATATCACAGAGCAGGGAAAAACACAAACAGGCCTCTGATGTCATCAATGAACCAAGCTTGTCCAAGCTCTGGTCCACCGTTCCATACCACTGCAAAATCCAAGAGTCAACTGTGCACTTAGTACCTGGAGATGCAAAGGCTAGAAGGCAGTGGACCCTGGTCTGACACTGAGTATCCCGACCTCAGCATACATTTACTACCCATAGCCCCAGCTTTCCCTGGGCTGAGGGATCTTTCCCAAGTGACAGCTGAGGGCACATTCCCTCCTAAAGTTGTCCGTGCTGTAGCCGGAGTCTAGGGATCGTGGGACAGCAGGTGTTTGTGTGCTAGGTCACATTGGAGACAGATTGGCCAGCTAGTCCCACCCAGAGTAACTGGGACCAGACAGGCTCTTAGCCAGCAGCTGGAGGTGTGCGTGCTGTCCTTCTCTGGTCCCTCAATTCCTCTTCCTTCAGGTATTTGGGAAGATTGCCCTGAATGACACCACAGAGATCAATCGGAACAACAACTTCCAGACGTTCCCTCAGGCTGTGCTACTGCTCTTCAGGTGGGTCTCGGATGATGTAGGTATACACACACGCACACACACACTCACTCACACACACTCACACACACTCAGGCTACTGCTCTTCAGGTGGGTCTCGGATGATGTAGGTATACACACACACACACACACACACACTCACTCACTCACACACACTCAGGCTACTGCTCTTCAGGTGGGTCTCGGATGATGTAGGTATACACACACACACACACACACACTCACTCACTCACACACACTCAGGCTACTGCTCTTCAGGTGGGTCTCTGATGATGTAGGTGTACACACACACACACACACACACACACAGGCTACTGCTGTTCAGGTTGGTCTTTGATCACATAGGCACACACACACACACACACACACACACTCACACTCAGGCTGCTGCTTCAGGTGGGTCTTTGATGACATAGGTACACACACACACACTCAGGCTACTGCTGTTCAGGTGGGTCTCAGATGATGTAGGTACACAAACACACACACACACTCACACACACACACTCAGGCTACTGCTCTTCAGGTGGGTCTCTGATGATGTATGTATACACACACACACACACACTCACTCACACACACTCAGGCTACTGCTCTTCAGGTGGGCCTCAGATGATGTAGGTACACAAACACACACACACACACTCACACACACACACTCAGGCTACTGCTCTTCAGGTGGGTCTCGGATGATGTAGGTATACACACACACACACACACTCACTCACTCACACACACTCAGGCTACTGCTCTTCAGGTGGGTCTCGGATGATGTAGGTGTACACACACACACACACAGGCTACTGCTGTTCAGGTTGGTCTTTGATGACATAGGTATACACAGACACACACACACTCACTCACACACACTCAAGTTACTGCTCTTCAGGTGGGTCTTTGATGACATAGGTACACACACACACACACACACACACAAGGCTACTGCTGTTCAGGTGGGTCTTTGATGACATAGGTATACACAGACACACACACACACACACACACACACACACACACACACACATCAGGTGAGTCTTTGATGACATAGGTACACACAGGCACATTTACAGGAATGGTAGGTAGCCCATTCCTGGGAGAACCAAGAGATCAGGAAAAGGCCAGCATCTTCCCTCCTGGCCAGGAAGTCTCATTACCATTTACACCAACTTTCCATGTGCAGCCACAAGGTACCACACACATCTTCTGGGAGTCCTCTGCCCCAGCCATTAGGGAGCCATAGATAAACACCAAGAGCCCTGAGGCATCTTACCTGGCACACAGGCAGGCCTCAGCACGCTGACCTTGAACCCTGTAGCCACCTTCTCTGGTAATCTGTTTGCATAACCATCCTATGGACACCGTGCTTTTGGAAATGTGCCACCACGGGTGTGGCAAAGAAGGTGGCTTTCTTACACTGCCCTGAGTCCATCTCTCATACCGCCGCCATCTTTCTCTCTTGGCTCGCCATGACCTACTCATTTGCTTCCATCTCCTTCTCTCCTCCCTACTTTACGTGGTGTCGCACTCTAAGACTCCATCTAGTCCCAGGCTGGTGAGGGAAACAATTTCTCTTCTCTCCAACAGAAATGCTTACCAGGTCCTTGAGGCCCGTTTCCAAAGTATATGTGGAAAAGGCTGCCACATGATGCCACCCCCAACCATCTCCTTAGAACCTGGCCCCACAGCCAAGTTTATTACTGCTCAAAATACAGTTATCAAAATGATGGGTGTCCTAAATTATCAGCCTGGCGCACCGCCTCCCAGATCACATGACCTCAGAACACAAAGCTATGTAGTGCGAGCTGACAGTTCACAAGGGCAAGCTTAGGCCACACTCAAATGCAGGAGACAGGTCGCAGACCTCAAACTGGCCACCAGGCTGATCTCTCCGTCTTTTCTAAAGTTCCCAGTGACCGCAAGTGTCTTTTCAAAGAGCAAACCTCTAACGCTGCTGAGAATGGAAAAGAGAATGGTGAGAGAGGGCTCAGGTGAAGCGGAAGTGCTGAGGGACTTCTGAATGGAAGAAGGTAGATGGGGTTCAGGTCCCACAGGATGAGACGTGAGACTAGCACACTTTCAGACAGTTTGAGGCCGGGGAGGGTGAGGCAGCAGCCAGAAGCATCTCCAGTCTCAGTGTTAAGGAACAGGACAGGAAACAGGGGAGTCCTAGCCACTAATTGAACTGATCCTCCGGGACTTGCATTCTGAGGAAGCTCTGCCATGCTCAGCAACACCAGCCACAGACGCACAGAGATCCCCCTGCCTCTGCCTCTGTCTCCAGAGCCCTGAGATTAAAAGCGTGTGTCACCGCATCGGGCTGAAGTACATACTTTTATCTAGGAAAATATGAATTACACAAATTTTATTAAGAAGAAAAGCTTTGCTCCAGTGTAAGACCGCACATCCAAGATTATTCAGGCAGCAATAAATTGATCTTGATAGGCCTGTTTTAAGAAAAAAAATAACCAGAAAAGCACTGATAAATCAAGAAACTACATAATTTAGAGAACAAATTATTTGAAATGTTTTTCTTTTAGCATAGATTTCTGGACTGCCACCAATCACATAAATCAGACTAAGTAGAGCCATTTTGTTCCGGCTTATCAGAAGGAGCAGCTTTCCCTGCAAGGTGCAGATCAGTGCTAATTTTAACACTAAAATGCTCTCAATAGATGAGTAGCATCAGCTACAATAGATACTGAAAAGGTTGTCAAAACCCCAGCCTTTTGCAAGGCTCACGATGCTACGCTTTCATCTGTGACAGAGAAATAAATCATCCCTAGTCATGCAAACTCAGTAATAGAGAGAGGCAGGGACCTCCCCACTCAAAAGATGAACGAGTACTGATGTTTAAAGTTAGAAGCAAGGAGTTATAAGCACTAAGGTGTGGGGCACTATCGCTTGAAGACAAAGGACAAAGGCAAATGCAGAAAACTCAAGCAAATCGGCTTTACAAAGAGTGGGTAAGGATCAGTGGGCTAACCAGTTAGTAAATACACTAGACAAGAGAGTGTGCTCTCACTTAGTTTTCTATCCAGTGTTAATGTAAGAAAGAATGGGGGTTAGGGACTTAGCTCAATGGTAGAGTGCTTGCAAGCACAAAGCCCTGGGTTCCATCCTCAGCTCCGGAAAAAAAAAAAAAAAAGATGGACTGAGATGATGGCTTGGTGGATAGAACCCTGTCTTGTGAGAGCGTGTGTGTGTGTGTGTGTGTGTGTGTGTGTGTGTGTGTGTGTGTAATTTGAATGTACTACAAGTGAAATAAATAAAGCTAGAGACAAGCCATGTACTGGAGTGAGACACTTTTAGTTCATGTAACTAACAAAGGGATGATTGTGAAAATACCAACGACCCTTTGAATGACAAGGAGATGCATAACCCGTCACTCTAACGAGCAAAAGCACGAACATGCAGTGAGGAAGAAGCAAAAACCAAAACTCTCAACCTGGTAATCATTTTAAAGACAACTTTTTTTTAAAAACGTGTTTCTTTTATTTCTTTCAAGACAGGGCCTCATGTAGAGCAGGGTGGCCTAGAAAAGCCAGATTTAAATAGCAGTGAAATATCGTTCCACATTGTCACCTGAGGAGCGTCCTTTAGAACTCACTAGCACCGGGGCTGGGGATTTAGCTCAGTGGTAGAGCGCTTACCTAGGAAGCGCAAGGCCCTGGGTTCGGTCCCCAGCTCCAAAAAAAAGAACCCCCCCCCAAAAAAAAAGAACTCACTAGCACCAAGAGCTCATGTGTCAGCAGTGGCACTGACGAACAACACTGCTCTGAACCGGACAAATGCCACCTGGTCAAAGCGAAGACAGGAAGCAACTCCACTTGGTAGTTCATTCCTAAGCAGACACCCAAGACACACACCTACGTGCCTACTATAGTGTCAACTGTGACAGCAAAAATAACCTTTCTGAGAAGCCCACTGCCATAACAAGGGTAGATTTCTAATATGTTCATAGAGTACTCCTGTGTAGCAGTGAAAATAAACTACATCTATGCTGACATAGCTGCATCTAAAAAATGGCATACAGATAAAAAGACCAAGCTTTGGGGTTGGGGATTTAGCTCACTGGTAGAGCGCTTGCCTAGCAAGAGCAGACCCTGGGTTCGGTCCCCAGCTCCAAAAAAGAAAAAAGAAAAAAAAGAAAAAAGAAAAAAGACCAAGCTTTCAGAAACTTAACTGTGTGTCTAAAGTTTTAAAACATTCAAAATAACACCTCGTGTTTTTCAGCGTTCAGTGGGTGCCAGCTGTTCAGTTCCTTTTAATAATTCCTCCTAGAAGGTGAGGCAGAAGGAGCCTTGCCTGCATGGGTGAGAGTGGTCAGCTGAGGTTGGACTCTCTCACCTCTCTCTGTAGGTGCGCCACTGGGGAGGCCTGGCAGGATATCATGCTAGCCTGTATGCCAGGCAAGAAGTGTGCTCCAGAGTCTGAGCCCAGCAACAGCACGGAAGGGGAGACACCCTGTGGCAGCAGTTTCGCTGTCTTCTACTTCATCAGCTTCTACATGCTCTGTGCCTTCCTGGTAAGCTGAAGTGGGACTCGACAACACAGAAATGGGGACAGTGTCAGGGCCGCGTCGGGTCAGGGCAATCCCAGCAAAAGAGTTGGGAAGACTGAATTAGTAGAGATGTCTCACCTCTGAAAAGAAGTCACGGCCCAGAGCAACTCAGCTAGACTCCTGTTATGGTAGCACTGTTGTACAAGACAAAGATGTGTGGAAGCCCAGCAGGAACTTGTATGTCTCTGGTACCTTGCTCAGGAGTAAGGGAAAGATGACCAGACAGAGCCCCTTTCTGTCTCTGGCTCCCTGGTAGAAAGGAGCTGTTGTCTACATGAAGGATTCGTCCTTCGCAATGCCCAAGAGAACAGTGTTAAGTTCATGTCCGAGGAACCCAAATTCTAGCAGTTGGCATTCTAAATGCCAGCCTATTGCTGACACTTGGAAAGATTGTCTTCTGACTTCGTGGACACTAGCTGGTCAAATGGGCTTAGGCAGCAAATTCGTAAGAGTCTTGACAAGCACCTCAGTGTGCTAACTGTTTCCTACAGATCATCAACCTCTTTGTAGCTGTTATCATGGACAACTTTGACTACCTGACTAGGGATTGGTCTATCCTTGGTCCCCATCACCTGGATGAATTCAAGAGAATCTGGGCCGAATATGACCCTGAAGCCAAGTAAGTCTCTAGAGGGAACCAAGGCTCCCCACGGCTGGGGGAGGGGAGTTGAATGGCCTGTAGAAAAGATCCAAGAGGGGTCCTCACTGGGTATGCTAACTGAGCTAATCAGAAAGCCAGCAAGATGAGGCCAAGTACCATTCACTGAGCTGAGGAACATATCAGTTGAATGGAAGAATAAAAGACTCTAGTGTCAAAAGAAACTAGAAGAACTTACGTTGGGTCATTCTGATTTATGGAAGCTCTTACTTGCCCATAACTGTTGACGGGCCTTTCCTAAATCCCTTCTAGCCAAATGGTTAGTTGATTGAGCGACAAAGCATACTGAGATTTAATTGCATCACGAATGTCCATTCTACCGAGAGTACTGTGCTAACGGACATCTGTGAGGAACTGTAACATGTGCCACCAAGTGTCTCTGTCCTGTCAGGGCCTGCAGGCAGCCCTGGGGGAGTACCCCTGCCTCTGGCCCCACCCTAGTACATCCATGCTGGCCTTCTGACCGATGTTCCTTCCTTCTCTAGGGGTCGGATCAAACACTTGGATGTGGTGACCCTCCTCCGTCGAATTCAGCCCCCACTGGGTTTTGGGAAGTTGTGTCCTCACCGTGTGGCCTGCAAAGTAAGAAATGATTGTCCCTGAGGGAAAGGACAAGTATGGGAGGCTAGCTACCTGTTTGCCTTTGTGATTATCAAGGGAATAAAGATACTTTAGGAAATTAAAGAAAACAATGTGAACAAGATTCTACTTTAAGGGCCTTCCAGATGTACATTCCCAAGGCTGAAAAAGAGCAACAGTCATGGTGAATGTCTTGTCTGAGGGAAATAGATATCCTATCTGAAGAAAAGTTTGATTCAGCCTATCAGGCTGCACCACGGAGGTGACCTAGGGTAATGGGTTAGGAATTTTTACTTGAAATCAGAGAACCATTAGAGAGGCCACAAGTATACTATCACCTCACTAAAATGCAAACTTTACCCATATAAGGATCTGCTGGCTTTTTATCAAGTTCTAAGTGAGTCTATGATCCATTTGGGACAAACACCAGGCTCTGATAAACACAGCCTCTGATTGAACTTGAGAGTAAATACCCTTAAATCTGCTCTAGATCCCGCCACATGGCCCAGTAACTGCTAAGTGCTGTCCCCTCATTCAATTACCATTCCTCCCCGCAACCCCCACCCCTGTCCTCTGACTCTGTGTTTTCAGTGAGAATACTGATGAGCTCAGAAAGAGCTGAGGAAAACAGCAGAGAGCTGAGCTGTAGACAGGGAAGAACACAAATAGCGAGTGACTGATCTCCCTGGATAATCCATTCATGGATAACAGAGCTGAGGAAGCATAGAACACAAGCTTATGCTCTGAGGTAGTCCTATTTTCCTAACCAGTATCCACGCTCTATTCCATAATAACTTCAGGAAGTTTCCAAGGATCTAGGACATATGAGAAACAGGAGCCATTAAAAAAAAAGTTTCTTTTGGTTCAGTTTTGTAGGCCTTGGTCTGCAGTCACTCAGGCCTATGATTTGGGTCTGTGGCAGCTCCTAGGACATTATGGTTGAAGTGTTTAATGAGACCCACTCAACAAAGGGCCTCTTTACCTCAGGAGCAGAGAGGGAGAAAGAGACCTTAGATCCTAATACTCTCCTCGAGGGTATGGCCTCCAATAACTTCTTTCCACTCGACCCCACCTCCTGAAGGTTCCATCACTTCCCAAGAGTGCCGAGACTGGGAACTGAGCCTTCACGACATGACCTTTGGGTGACATTTAAGATTCAATCTGTAGGAAGTACAAATCAAATGTAAGATGAAGCAGCCTGGAGGGAACTGAAGTGTGGAGGTCACGACCTCCAAATGGGCCTGAGATCTGAGAGCTGGGACCAAAACTTCCTAACTTTGTATCTAAGAGACTCAAAATGATGTGTTTATTTGGGTGGGGGGATAAAACCCTTAGCCAAATATCCACAGGAAGATCCCATGTGATGTAAAAGATGACATCACTGCCATTCACAGTGGGCATTCTGCTCTTTCTCCTGATGACCCCTGTGTGTGCTGTTGGCTCACCAAGGGAGCATGTTTTGGGGTGGAGAGCAACATAATCTTGTTTGAGCAAGTGAACTTGAGATGAGGTTTGAGGTAGAGGTAAATGTGTCTAAATGCAGTGCCTTCTCATATTCCCACTTCACGGGAAGCAGTAACTGGAAAATGCCTGACACAGGGCTGTTCTTGCTGCTAGTAGATAGGACAACTGGATCTGTAGGTCTGAGCACAGAGCAGGGAAGAACCCTTTGAGGATACAAGGGTCTAAGGCATGTGGAGGTACGAGAGTGTTTAACCACAAAGCCCAGTTCCTCCCTGGAAGAGCTTTGGAAACGCTGTGATGGGCCCACGCATACCTCTCCCGCTCCCAGCAGCACCCATCCAAGTTTCTAGGAACCTCCCAACCTTCCTGCCCCGTGGTTGTACAAAGCCTTTGAGAACGGCCTGCTGCTGTCGCTGACTCCGCCTTCTTTCTCCTTCAGCGCCTGGTGTCCATGAACATGCCTCTGAACAGTGATGGGACGGTCATGTTCAATGCTACACTGTTTGCCCTTGTCAGGACAGCCCTGAGGATCAAAACAGAAGGTAACAGCTCTTGTGGACCCTTGGCAGGAGGATGCCTAGGATCCCCACCCGAAAGATGCCCTTGCTGGCACAGCATCAGTGCGGAACGACACTGACAGCCTACACTCTGACTCTGAGAGCTGTGACACACTTATGTTTTTCCTTCATTCCCAATCGCCCCTTGCCACAGCTTATGTATTGTGAACTTTTCTTTTCCATCAAACCCTAGAAACTGCCCCCAATCACCTTCTGAAGACTGAGGGTCTAGTGCAAAATGAGGAAGAGGCATTACACAGAGCAGGACCACCCCCCATCCCACCCCCCCACCCCACCCCCCAATGGTAGACTTGCATTTGCAGTAGGCGTGTCTCCCAAACACTCAACTCTCCAAATTAAAAGGACCGAGGTTGGGAGGGTGACCGTGACAAGCAGTAACTGTGGTAAATAGAAGTCCCTGCATGCAATTGCTAAGGGTCACAATGACACGTGTGTGGCACTACTCAGACTACCCCTCAGGCTGCTTAGAACCCAGGGCCCTTCTAGTTTGCCCTGTAGGCTAGCAGCAGCCATGGTGAAGGCATTCCACTGGTAAGTACTCCGAACTGCTCTAGAATAGCCTGTGTGGACACACCCCCAAAAGATGCTGCTGCTCTCCAAGACACCCAACTTAAGTGCCTTTTAAGAGTGTGCTCAAAGGCCATGAGCTGCTCAAAGGGTTCCTGCCTCTGAGCAGCATCTGAGCCTGTGAACCCCCTTGTCTGAGGGGGAGCCTGGGAACCTGCGTTTACAGCTAGCTGCACAGACACCTCATGGCTGAACTAGAGTTTGACGTCACGGTTGTAACCTGGAAGGCCCAGGCTTCCAGCCAGTGTCCTCAGTGCAGCAGAAAGGCACTGGGCATCACACACAACTGGGCACAGCATGTGTGTAACTACTTCCTGCCTCACTTCAGTTTCCATATTGTGAAATAATGAGAGATTGGTAGCATTGGCATTTATTTCCCTAGGCCACCCAGGGAGATGCCCTCTTTAGTTGTGCTCCTCCACAGAGTAACAGACATGAGGGAACCAAGAACCAATCCTGCAAGACACAGGTCAGGATAATGGACCAACCTTTCAACACTAAAAGTGGGTCAAATTCTCCTGGTAAACTAAAAAGAAATCAAAAGCAAAAAATGATGTCAGTGGTTAGTGCAAAACTTCAGTCTGAGGTATGTATAGATAGGCCTTTTGCCGATGAGAGAATTCAGTGCACACTTAATGCACATGTGTGTGTAACAGATAGAACTGGAAGGATGCCTGCTGATACATTAATATTGAATATCACTGAGCAGTATGTACCCACATGTGAGAGGGTGGATCAGAGCTGATCGTTCCAAATTTTCCACAGCGAATATTATTTCCTTTCAGTTCCAGGGGAAGGGTCTCCTTTTCCAGGGAGGAAAGACAGAATGGTTGCCGGAAGGGACGTAAGCTAATAATGTATGGTTTGGCCCCAGGAAGGAATAGAAAGCGTTTGTGCATAGAGGCCAAGACTTAACGGTGCTGAAGATGCACTGCATAGGCAAACCAGGCCTCAGTGAACCGATGCCGGTACCTGAGGGCCACGCTGAGGGGCTGTCAGATCCTCAATCACGGACAACCACTGCTAGGAGGCGGGAGTTCTGAGGAGAGAAGCCAGCCAGTGGGGCACATAGTTAATTAAAGGTTTAAAAAAAAAACCACTTAAACATGAAGGCTCTTGGGAATAGCCACCAAGGGCATATAATACCCCAGAACTCAAGGCTGAGCTTCATCCAAACAGGCCTTCTATGAACTTGCTGCATAAGTCAGAGCCAACCCCATGCTCAGAGAAGAAATGGAAGGTATTTAAATTAGGGCTTGGAGTGAAGTTCAGTGGTGAAGTGATGGCTAGCCCGCACAAGACCGGAGGTTCAGACTCCAGCACTGGTAACAGAACGATAAACATAGACACATACACTCTGAAATAACAATTGGTGTAGCTCCATGGTTACATGGGTTGTTATGGAAACAAATGAAAATCTAAAAGATGTGGCAGATCCTTGGGAGAATGATCTATCTGTTCCTTAGGTCTGACCAAATGATCTCAAACATGGTTCTTCTCACAATTTAAGAGAGCAGACACTTGCCAAAGTGAGGTGTCATCAGGCTGGTTCTTTCTGGAGCCTCGGGGAGAAATGAGCTCCGCCCCCCTGGCTTCAGGTGTTCTCAAGTACCTGGCTCCATCCCTCAGTCTCTGCCGCTCTCTTCACGGTGTGAGATGTGACTCGCCTGTGTGCCTCTGGCCTTTCCCTCTTGGTCTAATGGCACCAATCACTTTGGGTGTGTGGTCCGCCTAACGCGTCATGACTTCTCTAGTTAGCTCTGTGAAGACCCCGTTTCTAGGTAATTCACATTCTGAGCTTTCAGGGAGACATGAGTTTGAGGGTATTTCTGTTCAGCCCAATGCAAAAGCTAAGTTCATTTGCACATTGATTTTACTCAGGATTCTTTCACTGCGTGTATCAGAAACCACCAAGTCCCGAAGGGTTGTGCATGCCTGTAATCCCACTGTTTGAGAGCCCAAGGCAGGAGGATCATGAGTTTGAGGCTAATGAGAGATAAATAATAAACTCTTGTCTGAAAAAAAAAGAAACACCTTTAGTGAAGGGAACTGAATGGCTAGTGGGATATCCAGGAGGTGTGCCAGCTTCAGCCGCAGTAGGAATTTGATGCTCTGGGCTCTCGGGAGCCATTGCTCATTCCTCCTGACTGGCTCTGCTTGCCTCCAGAGCTGTGTCTGAACTCAGGCAGTCTGGCCGCAGAGCTCACACCGTGTGCCATTCCCTCCCATATAACCGTAACTGTCAGCCATATCGTCTTCCCATTGCTCTGCAGCAAACCCTATCAACTGCACAGTTTCAAACAACACCCAGTTATTAGCTCGCAGGACTGTCAGAAGTCCAGCCACAGAAGTGGGGAGCTCTTCTCGGGGCCTCCCAAGACCAAACGCAGTACACTAGTTAGGCCATGCTCCAAGCTCTTTCGGGTTGTGACTAGGATTCTTCTCCCACTACTACGTGGTCCCTACTTCCGCACTAGCTGCCTGTCAGCTTGGGATGTCTTAGCACCCAGAACCTACTTTTTTCAGTATTCATTCATCTTGGCCTCTCAGGACCCATGTGTCCTCCCAGGCAGAGAAGGCACAAGACTTCTTTTAAAATAAAATACTCTTTTTTAGTAAATATACAGTGAACAAAGTCTACACACACACATACATATGTGAATTCTGGACATTTAATAGGCTCCTGTGATTAATTCAGAGGCATCATTTCCCTTTGGTCAGACAATAGGTACTGTGTGACACACTCTAATCTCAGGAATACCCTGTATCATATCCTCACTCCAAAGGATTACACAGTGAGTGCGTGTGCACCAGTCGTGAAGGAAGGTATCCTTGGGAGGGGCCTAGAATCCCATCCAGCATATCCCCTTACAATCGCCTTTTAGCTTTGCTTTTCCATCAGTAGCAGGCCAGTGTCTCAGGCAGCATTCATCTAATGAAGCCTGTTTTACCAGTGGAGAGAGGAAGTCTGAACTATCAGAATATGAGCTTTCTGGTTTCTGTTTCCACTGTTAGACTTCTTTCCTTCCCTCCCTGGGGGACTCAGCAGAGAGCCTGTGGAGACATATGTGGCCCCTGGGTTGTATATGTATGTGGGAGGAGTGAGCCGTCCTTCCCTGGAAAGGTATCCATTTACTGCAGCAGCACAGGAGGTCACTATGAAATGTCGCCATCATGATCAGCCTTGGTGCTATCCCGCAGGGCAAACAGATTCATGTCTGAGACATGTGTGTCTACAGACACCACAGGCTCTCTAATGCTTACCAGGAGGGAAAGCAGCTTGGAGGAAGGGGAAGGACTTTGAGATGGTTTGCAATGGAGTAAGAAGGGAAGGAGAATGGCCTTGGACAGGGCAAGAGAGGAAAGTCACAAGGAAGATAAGAGAATAAAATGGGGAGAGAGGAGGAACTAGAAAATAGAAGGCAAGGGAAACAACTATGATGGATCAGGGTGATTTGTAGGGCTAAGGCCACCATTCATGGCTTCCCAGTGCATCCAAGGGAAGTTTTCAGTGTGCACTCCCTTCTATCAGGGAACCTAGAGCAAGCCAATGAGGAGCTGAGAGCCATCATCAAGAAAATCTGGAAGAGGACCAGCATGAAGCTGTTGGACCAGGTGGTGCCCCCTGCAGGTGGTAAGTGTTCCCTGCATTTCCAGACCAAACCTATTTGCCTAGCCTGTGGGGTTTCTCCACCTTCCTGCCCTCCAGCCGTGCCCTCCTTAGCAGGGCTGACACAGTCCTTGAGACTTCCATGCCCAAGTCTCCAGTGTTTCTGGATCCTGCTATTCTGGACCCTTCTGTGGGCTCAGAGGCCCTACTAGATTTCAATGTCCTACACAGACTTGATGGAAACTATCAAGTTAGAAATCTGCTGTAACCCCACATACCTATGTGGGAACAGGCAAGGCCTTCCGTGGTATGGGTTTAGCGGAATTTTCATGGGAACTCTATAATATATGGATATATGTTTACCCATAGGCCACTAGGCTGACTGCTCTAGAGTTGCTCTAGAGCTCTGGAAGGAAAATTGCCTGAGATTCATCGTGTTGTTTCTAAAAGCTCATTTTTTCCCCTAGAGTAGCATTTCTCACGCCTACCAAGGCACAAGCCCCTTTTCCTAGCAAGTACCTCATACCATCTCTGCTAGAATCCCAAACTGAAATCGTAGGTAACATGCCTGCACTCGTAATTTCCGCAGCACTAGTAGAATGTGTAAAGTAGGGTGTGTCAAAAGCAACTGCATCCAATATGCAAATGCTTGCCCCCCTATACAAAAAACCTTGGCCACTGATGGAGTTCACACACAGAGACACTTAGAATGAGTGATTGTTGAAAGGAAACAGGGCAAGGTGAATACTGTCAGCACGTTCATTTGTCACGTGTATTTTATTACCATGCTAGTTGAGCACACACATTCTGGAAACATCTTTAGGAGGTGATTCTTCCTGTCCGAGACCTGCTCCTGAAAGGGGAACCGAGGTAGGCTGGGAGTCACCGTGTGTCACGTCCTGCTGTGCTGCATCCTTTTCCTTGCTGGCATCTCTGTGAGGTTCACGCCAGGCAGTGCTTAGAAGCGATGCAGGCCTTCCAGTGAGTTCCAGCTCAGGCCTGAAGGAGCCTAGGACTCCACGTCCATTCCCAATTTGCCTCATCTCCAGGGTTTTCTCTTCCATGTAGAAATGAGTCCCGTGCCTCGTGGCAAGCTCAGAGCTCCTGTAGAGAGTTAGCTACTGGAGTTGGCTACTCTCAGGGAACAGTGAGGATCAGGAAAGCCATCACAGGTCCCCAAGGCTCGGCCCATCTGTCTGTCTCACACAGGGCAGGAGACAAGATGAAGTGGCCACTTGCTTGGTACAAAACCCTCCCCCTGGGAGCTTATAGCTTCCCTGCCATTTAGCTCACTCTTAAGATCTAGACTGTCATGTGTGGTCTGGTGCACCCAGCCTAGCAAGGACGCCTGCCAAGCCAGTCCACCTGTCTGGAAGGAAATCACCAACCTTGTGTTGGCAATTAGGAGACTGGCCATTTCATGGTAAGCGGGACCAAAGAAGACTTAGTGATGTCCATTTAGGAGGGTAAAAAAATAAGATGGGAAATAACCTTAACGAGATCCTACTTTTTCTGTGAGAGAAAAATAAAGAAAACAAAACAAAACAGCCAGTTACAGAAAGGAACATACGCTTCTGGCCCCAGCTACTCAGAAGGGAATGGATCACTTGATCCCAGGACTTGGAGGCCACCTGGACAAGACAGGGAGACCTTGTCTCAATTTTAAAAGGGGAATAAGAACATGCTTGCTTGTTTCTGGAAAGGTACTCAAGAAACTAATGTGATGAGTGGCCAAGAGGTAGTGAGTAGACGGCGATGTGGTGACTTTTCACTGTATGCCTTTTACATGCTTTCTTCAGAACAAAATTAATTAAGTAATTAAGTAATTAATTAAAGCAGATATGTTTTTTAAAAAGTTTTAGGTGCTGGAAAAAAATCAAGATGATCTGGTAGAATCTCTTAGCTTTTTCTCCTCTCCCTGCGCCCTAGATGACGAGGTCACAGTGGGCAAGTTCTATGCCACCTTCCTGATCCAAGAGTACTTCAGGAAATTCAAGAAGCGAAAAGAGCAGGGGCTGGTCGGCAAGCCCTCGCAGAGGAATGCACTGTCTCTGCAGGTGAGGGGCTGGAGTGGGGTTCCCACACTCAAAGGTCCTGGTCACCTCCCCTGACCCTATTGGGGGTCCAAACCCTGCTAGCTACCTAGAGGCTAGGTCCCATCACAGCACTTGTGAGCACTGTAAACCTTCCTGAGGGCGGCTATGAGAAGGCCATGTGCTCCCTTCCCCCTGCATTCTGGCCACACACTTCCCTCCTGCTGGCTTCCCCAGCCCCTGGTTCTTGCTGATCCTGTAATGTACCGTCATTCCTCTTCACTCCTCCTAGATAGATGACTAGATTCCGCTAGGGGCAAAAGTGTCCAGGGAAGCCTGTCACCTGGTGTGGGGTCCCAGCTGCCTGGCAGAGCAGAGAGGCAGGGACTTGGGGAGGAGCAACAAGGTCCTGGCCAACTAAAGCTCAGTAGAGAGGACGTGGGTCTTCACGTGTCCTTCTGGGTTCCAGGCTGGCTTACGCACCTTGCATGACATTGGGCCTGAGATCCGGAGAGCCATCTCTGGGGATCTGACGGCTGAGGAGGAGCTGGACAAGGCTATGAAGGAGGCAGTGTCTGCTGCCTCCGAAGACGACATCTTCAGGGTAAGGGCCATGAAGTGGCCTTCAGGGTGTCCTTCATGAAGTTTAATCTGGGGGACAGTGCACTAAGTCGGTGTTTGCCTGACCTCTCTGAGGAGTACCCCACTCTCCCTAATCAGCTATCTCCTGACCCCTGATTCCTTCCTGAGCCAACACTATGCCATGCCATCCTCCTAGCACACAGCGCTCAAAATAAGGCCGGCTCTCGGAGAACAGGAGGAACTTCTAGAAAGAAGTTTTCCTGGAGAAGTTTCTCATCAGAAACTGGGGAGTAGAAACTCCGGGGCCACATCTCATCTGAAAACCTGTTTTACTCACCAATATTTGAATATCTGGCATAGCTAAATAAAAATATAAACTCTGGCTTTTCTTGGAGGAAAAGCAGGTTAAGTGGCCACATTAGGCGTGGGTTCTCCTGTGGCAGCTAGACAAACAGCAGCTGCCCTATTAATACAGAACATGTGATACCCAGGTCACAGTGGTACCCCCCAGACCGTCCCCTCTTTCCCCACAGTGGTATTAAGGCACTGGGAAAGATCACACACTGCTGTGTGTGCCGTAGGACTCCCGTCTCCCATCTCGCTCCCTCACTTGTTCTGCCAACTCCAGTCCCCAGATCAGTTTCCAAGACTATAAAGCACACAGGGAACCAAGCTCACCCTGCTATGGCCGGCCTTTCAACCTTACGGGCATCATTGAGGTGTCATCAGTGAATGGCCTCAGAGACACAGAACGCCACTCTTCCAAGACCTGGCACCAGAACCCAAGGAACTTCAGATATCAAGGATTAGACAAACCTTACAAACCATCAATTCCCCTACCCCTTGCTCTGGGACAAAGTAGGAATATTTAAGGAAATCACTTATCCCTGACTTCAAATCTCAGAGAATCCCCTACAGGAAAGGAGCCATGATATAAATGATACTGTACATTCTTCACTTAGTTTCAATTGACCCAATGCAACTTCTAGCTCCAGGAACCAGTTTATTTCCACTAAAAGAATCTGGTTCACACCTTCCATTCCATCTCCCCTTCCCCCAGCACTCCTGGCAAGCTCCCCAAAGCCAAGCACCTAGCTTCTATAGAGGACAGCCATCTCAGACTTGTCCTTGAAACCCAACCTCAGTCTCCAAACTTCCAGGGAAGCTTCTAGACCAGCAACCTCTAGCCTGTCCAGGAATATGAGGAAATCCTGTCCTGATGCTGTGGGAACTGTGGGAGCATCTAAGTCCTTCCCTTTACCATGTGTGGTAGAGGTCAAACTAGAGGTCAAACTCGCTCCCTATGGCCTGTGCCTCTCAACCACTGCTGCACAAGGGAGCCAGGGATGAGCAGGAAAGAGAGAGATAATGGAGAAGCCTTCTCCACCTACCCCTCTGTCTTGTCTACAGAGGGCTGGAGGCCTGTTTGGCAACCACGTCAGCTACTACCAGAGTGACAGCAGGAGCAACTTCCCTCAGACGTTTGCCACCCAACGCCCACTGCACATCAACAAGACAGGGAACAACCAAGCGGACACCGAATCACCGTCCCATGAGAAGCTGGTGGACTCCACTTTCACCCCCAGCAGCTACTCATCCACGGGCTCCAATGCCAACATTAACAATGCCAACAACACTGCCCTGGGCCGCTTCCCCCACCCTGCTGGCTACTCCAGCACGGTCAGCACTGTGGAGGGCCATGGGCCTCCCTTGTCCCCTGCTGTCCGGGTACAGGAGGCAGCATGGAAACTCAGCTCTAAGAGGTAAGCAGCAGGGTAGGCCTGGGCATGAGGGCTCACACACCCAGATGACACCAGGAAAGATGGTCGTAGGCCACTCAGCCTTCTAGCTCCAGTGGCTGCCACCTCCCTAGGTAGAGGTTGAAGCCACCTTGCTAGCGTCAGCTGCTCCCACTCACACGTGGCAGTCACAGTGAAGACAGCACTGTTCTGTTTCCCAGATGTCCTGTAAGATACCACACCTCTGACAGTCCTCCCTCCTCTCATCCCTCCTCAGCATGTTGACCTGTGACCCTCCAAGATGTTGACTTGGATTTATGTAACAAAACCTCTGCCCTTCCCCAAATCCCTAAGTTTAGCCTTTCACGCAGCTGAAGTTGGGCAGTGTGTCCTCTTCTTTAACAGCAGTAACGCACTATGGTTTCTGGGATCTGTCCTGGCTCCCATCTCTGCTCACCCTTTTCCCCCATTGCCCTGTACTGTAGGACACAACACTAGGAAATGCAGGTGTGGGTGGGCTCTATAATTGTTCTCGGCCTTGAGGAAGGTGACCTGGGCTTCTGCAGTCCCCTCTTTATCCGCTTTATCGGATGTAGGCTTCCTGAGCCAGGGTGGGGAAGGACACCCTCTGTTCTTATTACAGCACCCTTAACTGGCTGCCCTTGCAGCCCCAGCAGGCTGCACAGACCCTCAGCCCGGGGGTTGTCGGTGAGACTGCCCTTTCCCTTGCCCTCTGGCCCAGAGTACAATCACAAATCTCAAGCGTCTTTTCTGAACCCCAGATGCGCTGATCGCTATTCATGGAGCCACATACTCGCTCACTGGTTCTCACACGATCCCGTTTCCAAATGACTCCACGCCCCGGCATTTGAATGGCGGAGTCCAGAAGTGTTGATATGGCATCCTACCTACCCACTAGTCACTCGGGGTCACTGGCTCTTTCACCGCTCAACTGCAGTCCTAGCTGAGCCACACACAGGGCACCAGACTGTGTGCTGCTCTGACAGCTGGTTCCCTAGGAGACTACTAAGAAGCAGTTATCCCATGCCTGTCCTGGAGGCCCCACCTGTTTCTGCAAACACTACGCCTGCCCCACCATCTTTGAGGATTCGGCCCTAGTACTAGCTGCTACTTCCTTCTATCCTTGTGAAAGCCTCTCCCTTTCTTTCTTAAATTCTGATTTTATTTAATTTTTTCCTCAAAAGTTTCATTCATTCATATATATATGAATATATATATATATTCATACTCATCCCCGCTATTGCCCTCTCTTGTCTCCCTCCCAGTCCCACCAGTTTCCTTCCTACTTCCATGCCTTTCCTTTTTTGTGTGGCTTGGATAAGAATGGGTGGACGCTTACACCCTTGAAGACCCTCATTCTCCTCCCTGAGCCATTATTAGCTCCTTGTGGGGCATGGAGCCTCCTGAGCCACGCCCCCTCCACGAGGGCCCAGTCGTCTAAGAAGGCAGCAAACAGTGGTTTCACAGTACTCCTCCTACCCTCCAGCTTCCTGCCCCCTCTCCTCAAATGTTCCTCGGGCCTTGGAAGGGCCGATGCAGATGCTTCGTTTAGCACTGAGCACCCAAGGGCAAACTATTCTCAGTACTTTGTCCACATGAGTCTCAGCAAAAAGAAGTTTCTCTGACCAAGGCTGAGAGGAGCACTAATCTGGGTACAGATCTAAATGTCATAACAGCATTGCCATGTAGTAAAACAGTAGTAAGTTCCTGTAGGCCTACGGTCTCTGAGACAGAGCTGCAGAGCTCAGGGAGGTACTGAGCCTCACACAGACCAGAAGAACACCTGGCCAGAGCTTGGGAACAAATGACCAGATGGGCAGGAGGTCCTGTCCCAGAAAAGGACAGCATTCTCTCAAAGGCACAGCCAGGTTGGAGCAGGGGGATCTTTCTCTCAGGAAGAACCCAGACTCAGGGGGGGCTTATTCTGTCTGCTCAGACAAGCCTTCTTTCTGCGTGGAGTCCTTTCTCTGTGCCTTCACTTCAGGGTCAGAACAGAGAAGTAGCGACCATAGTTCCAGGGTCTTGTCAGTTGGTTCGAGCCGCCTCCTGAAGGCTCAGCCGCTCACAGAAGCTTGTGGTTCCTTGTATTGACTGCCCAGTCCAGGCTGCTGCTTCAAAACCAAGTCTCCACTTCTGTCTTTGTATGTTCAAGTTTGTAGTGGGGTACATGTACTCTTTTGTACCAAGCCATGATTGACATCCAATGCTCTCCTCAGTTACTTCCCACTGAGCTGGGATTTCTCACTGAACCTGAGACTCACTGATTCAGCTAGTTCTTCCCATCTCCTCATGGATACTAAGGACTGAGCTCGGGGCCTCAAGCTCGCATGACAACCTCACTACCGACTAAGGCCCTGAGTCAGGCATGTGACTCGGCTAGTATTACAGAGAAAACTAAGCATGGGATGAGTTAAGGGTCTTGGGCCAAAGAATAAGAATTGGGAGCCGAATTCAGACCTTGAGTCTCCCACACAGAGCCCTGACACAGCTTGTGGCATCCATGGCTCTGTGGCTGCCAGAAGCTGTGGATGCCCAATGTCGTCTGACTGGCTAGGGAGGAGGCAAGAGGCCCGGTGGATTCTGATTCTTTCCCCCACCCTCTGACGCTGCAGGTGCCACTCCCGAGAGAGCCAGGGGGCCACGGTGAGTCAGGATATGTTTCCAGATGAGACCCGCAGCAGCGTGAGGCTGAGCGAAGAAGTTGAGTACTGCAGTGAGCCCAGCCTGCTCTCCACAGATATGTAAGCCTCCTCCTCCCCGGGCGGCCCTAAGTGTAGAACAGGGTGAGGGCTGAGCAGTGCGGAAATCCCTCCTCTAAGCCAGACAACGGCACCTACCCAGGATTCCCTCTGCCGCTTGCACACACTGCCTCCCTGCAGAACACTTCCAGGAAACCTTTTAAACATTGGGACTGTGATCAGGGCATATGTCCTAGTGTGAGTCGGTTCACATGTACACTGATGCTTAAATAAGCGTGCTGCGGAATGGTGTCTTTAAAGGCTGCCCTGGGGGTTGGGGATTTAGCTCAGTGGTAGAGTGCTTCCCCAGCTCCAAAATAAATAAATAAATAAATAAATAAATAAATAAATAAATAAATAAATAAATAAATAAATAAAGGCTGCCCTGAAGAGGCACAGTTGGCACAGTTGGGGATGCTAGCTCAGTCCTCTCAGGGATGTTTAGCTTCCGTCTAGATCACCCAGTGGCTGACCTGGTGAGTAGTGGTGCTCTGAAAAGTTGGATGAACGTCCGGTTTATAAATAACTAGGCAAGAGGACCTCAAAGGTGCCAAACAGGAAGTAAAATTTAAAAAGCCGGAGACGTTCCTTACATACAGCACATGCCTGTTGAACTGTCACAGGGCACCCGATAAATGCTGTGCTGTTACGAGGTGCTAAAGTCGGTGACCTTTACTGTTTAAGGAAAGGGACATAACTAACCAGACTCAGTTACTGCCCATTATCTACATATGTCAAGTGGTCATAAATGCCTCATAAGTATGTGGTTAAATCAATAATAATCGATACAAATAAATAAAACAGAATAGCAATAGAAGGTGCTAGATGTATCAGATCCTGCAAAAATAAATATTGTTTAAGAAGTATGTATTTAAGGATGTGCCTCTCTAGGCTCCATGTGAAACGTTTATGACTACTGCAGATACCCTTCTCTTGCCTGAAAGAGCTTCAGTATATATACACCAGGTTTTCGGGCCCTTAGAGTTAAAAGAGGGAGAGGGGCAAGATGAAGAGATTCTTGTTCTTCTTAAATACTTTCCTGACTCTGAACAAGCCAGCTTTGAATCCAGGAGGTTTTTGCTAGTCAGTTAGGGAGCTAAGGGATCACAGAAGAGGGGAAAATGCGGACCTTTTGAACCAACCACCCACAGACTGCTATCAGTGCTGAAGGGCCACAGACACGCAGAACAAGTCCACCAGCAGGGTAGCCGGAGTTGTGCAACCAGGCCAAGCAGCAGTCAGGTCTGCGAGAGCAGGCACAACTGAGGAAGAAGAAAATGTACTGGAGTGGGCTTACCTAGTCAGGGATGGAAGCAAGGCTGGGCAACGTCAGAATACGAGATCGTGTCCCAACCTCCCCCTGCAGATGTGTACGTCTCGGAGTCACTGTGCGTGATTGCAGGGTTGGATTCAAAACAGACAGGCTCTACAGTGTCCGACTTCAAGATGCGAAGCGTTCTGTGAGCATAGCTCAGGGGTAGAGTGTTTGCTTGACATGCTTGTGGGTGGTGCAACTAAGGGAGTATCTCCCATGGCTAGGGATGTCTATGGTAGTGGGGATCTGTATAATAGATTTCTCATCGTGATACAGTATCACAAAGTCTGGAAATCATCAACGAGACACCCTAAGGTCTGCCACTGCTCTACTATCTGATGGCTGGATGACTGCATGGCCACTTCAGGCAGTGGCTTGTGTGAAGAGAAAGCCACTCAGGGGAGAATTGGAGGGATAGGGGATGTAGTAACACTGAGAATGTCTATAGTGAACAGTATAGACCTATGTGAAGGCAGGTGTGGAAGGTCCTTCTAAGAGAATGTTGTATGGGCCTAGAATCCTTTCTCCAACTTTCCCTAAACCCAAGAAAGCCTCCACTGGCTGAGATCAGAAGCTCAAGGAAGGCTAGAGTCTAGGATAGGAGTTCAGCGGTCGGGTGTTTATCAAGCATGTATGAGGCTTTGAATTCCAATCCTCAGCCCAGTGGGAAAAACAAACAAAAAATCAACTACAAGGGCTCATGCACTGGGTATGTATCAAGAGCTGGGATACCCAGCAAGCAGGCCTAAGAGACGACTAGGATGCCTGAGACCAGACACAGGTTCTTAGCATAGCCTGACACCGACTGCCCACACCAGTATGTAGGGACACGAATCGGCACTGCCTTCACAGAGGAAAGTAGAAAGTGCTTTCTAGGGACAGCAGCTGTCCTGACACTTCTGGGCGGGCCTTCAGGAACAAGTGTTGATGCTTCTCCATTCCAGACTCTCCTACCAGGACGATGAAAACCGACAACTGACCTGTCTAGAGGAGGACAAGAGGGAGATCCAGCCATCTCCGAAGAGGAGTTTCCTTCGCTCTGCCTCTCTAGGTAAACCCACACCTTGCTCTGCCAACGTAGACAATAGTCACCTCTAAGATGGCAATGGTCAGACAGCAAGTAACAACGGAGAACTTATTTGGGCCTCACTCAGACAACCTCTAGAGATGGCCTGCTAGACATGCGAAGTGACAGAATAGCTCTCCAAAGACAGAGTCTGTCGGAAGGGGACATAGACAGTGGCTACTCAGATGCCTCTGACAATATAAAGAGCTTGGGGCTGACAGCACTGACCCCTGTACGTCAGCAGTGAGCCTCTCTTAGTCAGCTTTCTGTCACTGTAATAAAACACTTAAGATGGCCAGCTTAAAAAAACACGAGAAAGACTAACGAACTCACAGATTTGGAAGCTTGGTGTATTACTTTGGGACCTGTGACAAGGAGGCACATTATGACAGGAAATGTGTCCTTTGCCTCCATAAATAAAGGCAGGAAAGAGATCAGTGTCCCGAGTTCACTTTCAAAGACACATCCCCACGGTAGAAAGCCTCCCAAGAGGCTCCACCTTTTAAACATTCAGCCAGCCTTTCAACTCTACAAACTGGGGATTGAGCCTTTAATGCATGGCCCCTGGTAGACATTGTGGTCTAAATTACGCAGAGCTGTCACGGGTCGGTGCCATCACCTGTGTCCTGATTCCAGTTCTCTGCTACTTTTGCAGGTCGAAGGGCCTCCTTCCATCTGGAATGTCTAAAGCGACAAAAGGATCAAGGGGGAGACATCTCTCAGAAGACAGCCTTGCCCTTGCATCTGGTTCATCACCAGGTATTAACGTCTGTGAACAGGTCACAGCCGCACAACCTAGGATGACAGTAGCTCCCCAGATACTTTTCTGTCTTCCCCTCTCAGACCTCTGTGCACCAGCCCCTGAATAGGGCCGACTACTTCTCTACACATAGGCAGGTCCCTATGAAACCACAGTGAGGATTCCTCTCGTGAGTCTAACTGGAAGCCTCAGGGCTCGTGAGCTTTCTCCTTACAGCGCACAGATACCCCTCCCCCTGACTCCCACACTGCCTGATGCTGCGTGTACCAACTGGATACAATATACATGGGGATTGATGGGACCTAGACCTTGAATGTCAGAGCAGTCTATCTGTCCACTGCAATGCAGATATGACGACAGCACCTGTCAGTAACATGGCCAACAGAAGGAAATGCTGGGCGTGGTGGCCATGCCTGTAATCACAGCATCCAAGAGGCTAAGGATAGAGAGTTTTAGACTAGGCTAGACTGGCAAAAAAAAAAAAGTAGGATTTGTGTGTACATGGGTATGCATGTGTGTGTGCATGTACACACATATGTGTTTTCTAAACTGATATCACTTCAGCTCAAAGCCAAAGCACTGTCTAAATAGGGATCATAGTCATAAACTTTCCAACCTAATGCACACAGGGTTATGCTTCCTTTAGATTTCCAGGTACCCAGAAGCTGGGGGCCCTCATGAGCTGGGAAGGAGGAAGAAAGGCAGGGTCACTGTGTGCTTTTTAAAATGGTTTTCCCAGGTTGGTTTGCCCACCTGTCTTCATGCCCATAGG
Source organism: Rattus norvegicus (assembly GCF_021556685.1). Classification (NCBI taxonomy): domain Eukaryota; kingdom Metazoa; phylum Chordata; class Mammalia; order Rodentia; family Muridae; genus Rattus; species Rattus norvegicus. The sequence goes on along the minus strand of NC_141537.1, from coordinate 153,818,935 downwards.
GAGTAAACTAGCTTCCCCTGTGTGTCTTTCTGCCACCTCCAACCCATCCTCTCTGTCTCCCAGAGATGGACATTCCCACCATGTGGTAGCATTCTTTTCAACAAACATATCCCATCTGGACAGTGCCGAGAGAGTCACAGTGACGGTGGCAATTCAGACCTACCCTCAGGAGTCTCAGGAGCATTCGGGGACAGAAGGCAGGCATGGAAATCCTTTAATCATGACGCAGTCTAACGAGAATAAAGAGTTCAAAACACACTCTATTGAGAATGACAAGAGTGTTTTCAACTGCCTTGTTTCACTGTAAAAGTTAAAATAATGGCGACTGGTATTCCTAGCTCTCCATGATGAATACCGTCCCTCTAATGCCTTATTTCACTTGACATCACACGGACCTATAGGTCAGTTTGTAGAGAGGGCACTGGCGAACTGCAGCTCTGTGTACCCACACATCATCATTGTCCTTTCTGTTCAAGTGGGAAAAGCCAGAGTGACCGAATCAAGATGCTACGGCTGATAGAGCCAGTCTAAATGTGGGATGGTCCCCACTGTACTCAGTTGTAAGGTCCTGAAGCTAAAGGGAACTGCTATTATGTCCGAAGAAAATGCTCGTTAAAAATATATCTGGATATTAAATGTTACACCAGTGAGGTAGACGGAATCTTGACTTCCAGAATTCTAAGTCGAATTCACTGGAAAAATATTGGCTCCCAAGTTCCTCAGAAGGCAGAGGGGCGAAGCCTCCTAGTAAACTCCTGTTTCTTATGTCCACAGGCATTGGCAGTGGCAGGCTTGAGCCCCCTCCTGCAGAGAAGCCATTCTCCTTCCACGTTCCCCAGGCCACGCCCCACGCCCCCTGTCACTCCAGGCAGCCGGGGCAGGCCCCTACAGCCCATCCCTACCCTTCGGCTGGAGGGGGCGGAGTCCAGTGAGAAACTCAACAGCAGCTTCCCGTCCATCCACTGCAGCTCCTGGTCAGAGGAGACCACAGCCTGTAGTGGGGGCAGCAGCATGGCCCGGAGAGCCCGGCCCGTCTCCCTCACCGTGCCCAGCCAGGCTGGAGCTCCAGGCAGACAGTTCCACGGCAGCGCCAGCAGCCTGGTGGAAGCGGTATGTGAATTCAAGCTCTTTCGGGGAGAAACGGGGCCCAGAAAGCAAGAGAATTTGGTGCAGAGAAGAAAGCCTGGCTCCTTCCCAAGTAGATTGGCTGTCAGTGTATAAACTAGAGAAGTGCTGAGGGAGGGCATGGTCTGCAGACAGTCGCCACCATGCCCTACTGGACAATGGCCACCGGTTGTGATGCACAGGGAGAAAGCCCTTACTAAAGTGGGGTCCAATGAACCCTAAGAAAAGCTCCACTGCTTCCCAGTGTTCACATATGCTGACACTGTCTCCTACAAGGAGGGCGGGGCTTCACTATGCTCAACTCTGAACACCCCCGAGCTCTGGAAGCTTGCCAAAGGAAACTGGCATTTTTCAGGGCTTCCAGAGATTCTAATGCATGAGTGGCCACATTCAAGGTGGTACCCTTTTTCCCTCCTGAGCTTCTGTTCCTCCTTTAGAGAGATCTTAGTGGCACAGTCCTTTGCCCCAGAGGAACATCTATTCCAACCCTAGCACCACATTTTAGAAGCCGTTGACAAGGGTAACACACCCGAAGGAGCATGGTCCTTAGAAACCATCTCCTAGGAGAACTGGTGTAGGGAAGTCTAGGCAACAGAGCTCTCTGCAGTATGAGGGCTATAACAGAGTCAGCCTCCATCACTGGACACGTCAAGAATCTGTCCTGTGGTCAGACAGACCTAAGAGTGGAGTTCACTCGAGTAACCTCTGGTCCTTTCCAGCTCAGAAGTCCTAATTCTTCATTTGAGCTTGGATGTCCTCTATTCGTCTCAGAAATCTGAGACTTTCTAGGTGCAGAGACTGTAGTGGAGGAAGACATTGGGAAATGAGCTTCAGCTCTAGTGAGCTCCCACTGTGGTGCTGAGGACAGAGAAGTAAGCACAGTGTGGCCAGAACAGGTGTCGGTAGAATGACCAAGCAATGTCACTCAAGGAGGAACAGAATCCTAGGGGCGGGGGAGACCACTGGGACTCCGCCATGTTCACCCCTCAGCTCAGAGTCTTAATCTTCCCTCGAACTAGTCACTGAAGCATCTGGCAGGAAGGATGGACACAGGATGGTCGTCTGCAACCCTCCCAAACAAAAGCAAAGAGTGCATCTTACCCTGAGGCAGACAGCTGGCCAGGGGCGGGAGGCAGGACTCACCACTCACCAAACCAAAGTGAAGGCTTCTTGGACAGATAGGGCAACATGAAAGAGAAGAGTAGAAAGGCCATACTAAGATCTGCCTGTGGAAAAGCAGAGCAGAGCCCAGCCCCTCTTGCAAGTTTCTCCTTATGCGGTGATAGTGGCTGACTCCTCTAAAACTCTCTCTTCTGACCTGTGCATGCCCACTTCCTTCAGTTCAGACCATACTCCACCCCTACTTTCCTGTGAGTGTCTCTCTCTTAGCACACAAATACAGACACACAAGCATGCATACACACATCCTGCACACATGCACAAATGCACACAGCCTGCACACATACCCACATGCACATGCGCATGTGTTGCCTGAACACCAGGCTGCAACTTCCTCCCCAGGGAGTTTGGAACTTCAGTGACCACGCCCCTCTCCTGTCTTCTTGCCCCTCCCGTTCAGGTCTTGATTTCAGAAGGACTGGGACAGTTTGCTCAAGATCCCAAGTTCATCGAGGTCACCACACAGGAGCTGGCTGACGCCTGCGATATGACAATAGAGGAGATGGAGAACGCCGCAGACAATATCCTCAGCGGGGGCGCCCAGCAGAGCCCCAACGGCACCCTCTTACCTTTTGTGAACTGCAGGGACCCAGGGCAGGACAGGGCTGTGGTCCCAGAGGACGAGAGCTGTGTATATGCCCTGGGGCGAGGCCGGAGCGAGGAAGCGCTCCCGGACAGCAGGTCCTATGTCAGCAACCTGTAGTCCGCAGGGCTGGCGAGACGCGGGTGTTTTTTATTCGTTTCAATGTTCCTAATGGGTTCGTTTCAGAAGTGCCTCACTGTTCTCGTGACCTGGAGGTAACCGGAACAGCGTCTTCATTCACTGCTGTCGGGATAAGCCTCAGAGCTGGGCGGTGTACGAAGTCGGCTTTTCAGGGGAGAAGGCCAAGGCCGTGGTGCGGGGGCTCCAGCACCTTCCCACGGCAGCACCGCCCAAAGGACCCCACCCCCCCTAAGCAAAAGGGTGTTTTCCCCTTGCTTGTATAAACAGTCATTTGCACATGTTCTGTCTGAGCCTGGCCGTCTCTATGGAGCAGGGCCCCAGGGATCTATGGCAGGAATGGGCCAGTGTCCCCAGTAGGAGCCGGAAGGTGGCTGCAAGGTTCCCAGCAGTGCAGATCTGGTCCCTATGGTCCCTTCAGGGACCCTTCCCCTGCTGGAACTGAGGAGCAGGTGGCAGGAGCCAGTGCAGACCACACCACCTGCCCTCAGCTAGCCAGACCTGGGGGCGCAGGCTGCTTGCCTGGTGCTCTGGGTTTCATAGTTTGATGGTTCTTGTCAGCATGTTGCGGTTTTCTAGGTTTTGATTTCTTTATTACTATTTGTTGTGTTTTCCCACGGGGAGGGGAGGAAGAAGAGCGTTTACAACTGCGCAGCCTCACTTCACCGGTTCCACATTTGCATATTTAAGTTGGATTTGGTTTTATTGTATTCTTTAAATGGTGCGGTCCACCCCCACCCTCACCCCTATTGGAGCAAGGGTTCATTATCACCACGGGGAGGTTTTACCTGCTCTGTGTATGCCCAAGTAACGTGTTACAATTTTCCTTAAGTCAAAGCAACTTTTTTTCCCCCTTTTCGGTTTGGTTGAGCATCACGACCTGCAGGTTAACAGTCAGTTTAGATAAGGCGGTGTGTGCCTGGGCAACTGAGCTGGGCTCCTTTCTGGGCATATGGATTGGTTCAGGAGAGAAGAAATATGGGCATCTTTGCGTCACACGTGTGTCCATAGTGGGTCGTCTTGTGTGTCTGTGCATCCACACGGTACGTGAGCACCCCACCCCACCCCCGCACAAAGTCTGTAGATCCCCGTTCGGGTTTGACTGCAGGGAGTTCAAAATCTGGGGCTATTCGAAAGCAAGAACAAACCACTGTCTCTGCTTCTGCTTCTGAAACGAGAATCTGGTAACTGCATTTTCTGTCCCACGAGATATGCAAAAGCAATGCAATAATATCCATTTTAAAATACGATTGTGAGTTGTGTCAGCATTAAAATTCTATTTTAAAAAAACATGAAATTTAAGGGGAAAAACTCAAGAAGACATTTTGCTTCGATATATTCTGTGTAATGTTTTATTGCATTGATAATGTTTCTGTTGAAGAAACTGTTATACTTGAATTCAGGTCAGTTTCAGTATTTTTCAAATATTTTTTTAAAACTGAATTGCAATTGTGCCAAGCAAATATAATGACTTAAGTTTGTTTTAAAATTCACTTCTTGTATATTTTGCTGCATGTAAAGTAAATCATTTTGTATTTGGAGTGTGACAAGCTTTACCTTTGAGCTCTTAAGTGCTTTTTCTATATGTGGTGGGGGGAAGATGGTTTTTCTTTCATTTGCAAAGTGAACAAAGGTGTCGCCCCGTGTAAGTCCTCATGCCGCTCTCTGTTGGCAGGTCTGGGAGATGCCATTTTGCATATCTTGTGTTTTGTTTCCATATCCCTCAGTATTTCCAAAACCTGGGGTTTAGCTTGCCCATGCCGCATCTT